>NW_026712233.1:0-175305 GCF_030504385.1 Musca domestica
CCCCAGCTAATCACATCAACCACCCGATTTCGAACAACCCAATATCATTGTTTCCGACTGCCGAGGAGTCGTTCACGAATTCCCTATCATCAATTAAACAACGCTATGTTTAATTCTCGAAACCGTTGAAGTCCATTCGCCATCCTCTATTTCCATATTTATCCGAGTAGATTATAATTTAGTATTAAAAGTCAATAAAAAACACCGATTTTCACCCCCAGGAAAGGAAGAAATCCACTTTTATTATTCAAAGGTTTAGGGTCCTTATGGAGACCCTGGATACAGATGACCTTAACATAGCCGACGAGAAAATTACTTTACAAGGTCCTATCTTTTCTACTGCGAAGTTTCAAGGGAAAGGTAAGGGGTTGTATCCACATTATGGGGCAAAAATACGTGCTCCAAAGTTCGGAGTATGAAAATCGAGTATAGAAGAAATTTTTAGATTTAGATTTATTCGAATTGGACCTTTGGCACGAATTAAAGCCTTCAAACGGCCAATGAAACGTCACAAGCTGCCCGAATTTGCTCTGCGGTATTTTGGCCATTCCCGGTGAAGCGCTTGCTTGAAGTGATCGACACTTTCATATTTTTTTGTGCCAACCTTGCTTTCCAAAATACTCGATACACAAAGGTCCAACGGTATTGGTGGCCATTGTGCGCTGGAAAAAAAGAGAGGAACCTCAATTTGTAACCGTGAGTGACATGGTGCTGAGACCTGTTGGAATGTCCAAGGTCTGCGGCCAAATGTTGCGTACCCAAGGTTTAAATATACCCCCAGAATATTTTCGCGATAACATTCGACATTTATTCTGATGCCACGGTCGATTAATACGAGAGGAGAGGAGCGACCATCCGCTGTTATGGCGGCCCACCATTAACATGGCCGGCGCTTGAGTTCTGGTGGCAACCTCTTGACCTCTTTGTTTTATTCAGTTCTTGCACTTTTGGAATTTCAATGGCTTTATCCCAGGTCGTTTTTCAATATTTGCCAATGGAAAAGTGCGATATGTTCAGCTCACGAGCCATTTTTCGGCCACTGCGACGCGGGTTTCTATCAAGTCGCTCATTCTTTTCGAACCATTCTGCTGAAGTTGCTGTTTTCTTCCGTCCACTTCCTTGACGTCGGGCTACGCTACCAGTAGATTTATTCACATTGAAAGTGAAGTGCTATAACGAGGGCCACTTGTGGTTTTCTAGCCAAATATAAAGAAATCACACCATCACGCATGAATTTTTTTTCTGGAAAATTCTCACCAAAATGCTTTTGTACGCTTGTAAACAATGTAATGGGCTGTCACTGGAATAATTTTAACAGCTGTCGGACGAGTGGCTTAGAAATGACAGTAGTCTGAAGTTGGTTGCAGTTTTATCATCTCACTCTGTACACTTTTTGAAATGTACGTTTCTACTACTCCCATAGACCCAACATTCTCTCCATTCCAATTTGTTACAATTTCTGCCAGATTTTATTAAATAATAATTTTAATTAAGTCAACGAAATGGTAGACCTCTTTTTGACCCTAGTCCTTGTTCGAAAATGCCATGGCCAACAATGAATGAAGCGAAACAAAAACATGAATATTACATTTCCAAATGATTGAAATTAATCGAAAGCAATCATTATTTTCTTGTTGATAATTTTCAATTTGATTGCGAACAATGTTCTCTGCCCTTCCCCACCCAGAATGAGGGGTGACTGCATTGCTGTCGCAGGCATTCATGAACGTTCATTTGAAGAAATCATTTGACCATGAAAATAAAAATATGCCGTCATGGTTGCCGGAGATTTAAACAAATTGAATGAAATTGTTGATGAATTTTCACTGAATCCAAAACCATGCCGGACACAAACCGTTGTAAAATGTCATTATCCTTTATAATATCATATTATTGAATATCGAATGAATCGAAGCTGATGTTGGTTGGCTGGTGAGCAGCGGTTGTTGTGGAAACTGCGGCCGAGGCTGGTTATGTTGGCCATGTTGTCGCTGTCGTTTTACTGATGATGCTGCTGCTGATGCCGATGACGATGATGAAGACAGCCAACCATGAAATGTGAATCCAACGATATTTTTACCACTTGTCATTATTAAATAACATTCAAAAAATTTAACAAAAACTCACAGAGTGACCCCACCACATCGTTGGTGCAAAACGAAAAAATTAACATCATCGATGACATTGGTAGCATGAATGGCTCTCTGTTAAAGGGAGGGAAGTGTGTGAAGGTGGCTGGACAATTGACACGTCAGGATGTTGGTACCAAACCCATAATACATTTTTATGCCCTACAGTACTACCTTGTGGGGGTATTATTAGTTTGATTGGACCAAAAAATTTGTAACACCTCGAAATAGTAGTCGTACCTAGACCCACTCTGCAGTATTATCGATATAGATTGTCTCCGAGCAGAGTCGATCTATCTATGAGTGTCCATCCGCCTCTCCATCTTCATTGTAATCACAGGTGGCAATTATCAACTAATCGTCAAGAATTTTTTTACAGAGTTTTTCAACGAAGAAATTGTGGTTGAAATGGACCAAAAACAGACAATATCCCCATTGTACAACTTCTCTATAGCTCATAAATATAGGTCAATCGAAACTAACATGGAGTTGCAGTTTAGGACAAAGCAAGGTCGTACTTTTTTTTGCAATTTACACGAAATTTTTCAGGGTCTCAGGACAATGTAAATAATACTTTTGCTGGCCTCCGTGGTATAATCTTGAAGTATGAAATGACCAAAACATTAAGAATCCTTTAGTAAAGAAAAAATTTTCTCGGAAATAAACATATGACCTTTAAATTGAAATTATACATTACAGGCTGAGATGAAAAACTGCAACCACCTTCAAACTATTCGGGATGAAATTCAAGTGCGATAGTGTGATTTATTGATTTTTGGCTGGAAAAATCACAAGTGGCTATCGTTAGAGCACTCCAGCATGTAAATGGGAATAAATTTTCGCTCGCTCGTTGACCGTGCTACTGGTAGCAGAGGAGTGGACGGAAAAAAAACAGCACATCAGCAAGAAATGATTCTAAAAGGTAAAAAGCGACTTATCTAAACTTCCGCCTGTGGCCGAAAAATGGCTCTTGAGCTGAACATATCGCAATATCCCATTCAGCAAATATTGAAAAATAAGCTCGGGGCAATTACATTGAAATTGCAAAAAGTGCAAGAACTTACACCGCAACAGAAAGAAAATAGACTTAAAATACCTAAAGACTTGCTTCGCTTGGCCGAAAGTGGTGAACTGCCGAATTTGGTTTTCCTCCGTCTCCGATGAGAAAATATTCGTTGTCCAGCAGTTTGTAATCAAACAAAATGATCGTGTTTTCTTGCAAAAGAGGTCTGCTGACAATGTGCACCTTCGGTTGGCCACCAGGTCTCAAGCGCCGGCCATGGTGATGGTGTGGGCCGCCATAACAGCCGACGGTCGTTCTCCGCTCGTATTAATCGACCGTGGCATCAAATAAATACAGAATTATTATCGCGAAAATATTCTGGAGGGTGTATTAAAGCCTTGGCACGCACACATTTTGGCCGCAGACCTTGGACATTCCAACAGGACTTAGCACCATTGCACTTAGCACGCGCCACCCAACAATGCTTACAAATGTGAAGGATCCTCGCCTCATTTCCAGCGCACAATGGACACCAAAATCTCCGGACACCAATCCGTTGGACTATTGAGTCTGGAGTATTTTGGAAAACAAGGTTAGCACTAAAAAATACTAAAGTGGCGATCACCTCAAGCAAGCGCTAAGCCGGGACCAATGGATCAAAATACCGCAGAGCAACATTCGGGCAGCGTGTGATGGTTTCATTAGCCTTTGAAGGCCATAATTCGTGCCAAAGGTGGCCAATTCGAACAAATCTAAGCTTATTCTAAAATTTGATGATATTTCTGACATTTTTTGCTTTCATTCAAGATTATTAAAAAAATATGTAAAAATTATGGCGTTTGACTTTGTTGCCGTTTTTTTTTTTTTGTCTCACCCTGTATGAATCCTCACGAAATTTCTAATTGATTTAGAGTCAGAATAAGAATAAAAACTTGTTCTTAGAGATGAGTTACACTACGTCGATGTATGAAAAGAAATCTAAATTGCTTGAAGGAGGGGCATTCCAAGTAAGTTCGGCCGGGCTGAACTTTGAATACCATCTATTGGAATTAAAATCCTTAAAAAAATCCTGTTTGAATTTTAAAAATACCGATATAGCCGTTATATTGGTGTTTATAAGTCATTAGAAAATTCAAATTCGGAACTTGACTTGAAACCGTGAATATATAGCTAAACTCATCAAAATATCGTGTATAGGGAGGGTACCATTATATCGGAGCTGTGCGAAGGACCTGGACCAGCAAAGACAATTTTCTGTCGTAGGCTGTAGGCATCCATTACGAACTTCAAATACGACATTTCAAACAATTTCGGTGAGTATTGTACTTAACTCGTCAAATACCGAATATAGGGAGGTACAGGTATATGGGGCCTATACGAAGACCTGGACCTGCATAGACAATTTTCTGTCACAGACTGTAGTTTCCATTTCGAACTTCAAATACCAAATTTGAAACAATTCCGGTGAATAATGTCGCTAAAATCATCAAAATACCGTATATCCGGCGGTACCGTTATATGGGGGCTATATGTAAACATAGACCTACATGGCCCCATCAATAACGAAACTAAACATTCCTTCTGCAAAAAGAAAATTGAAAAATCAAATGACAAAATTTGGTGGCAGCTGTGGCGGGAGTCTCAAATTATCCTCCTTTAAACATTTAATCTCTTTTTATGATGGCCCACAATACTGCAATGTCCAATCTGCAACGACTCTCAGAAGCCCTTGCATTCCACAATGAGCTGCCTTTTGAACGGAAATTATGTTTTGCCATTGTAGCTCGATGGATGGCATTGGCGCTGGTGCTGGTGATGGTGGTGGCGGAGCCACCCGTGTAAAAACGCCGTAATTGGTTGCGCGTTAAACATTGACAACCGTTCCAGTAGAAACATGGAAATCCGTTTGTTTGCCAGAATATCGGCCATGTCTTCTGCACTACGTTGAAATAATGACTTTGATGTTGTAAGCATGGCCGAAGAGTAGATTGGTTGGTCGATTGGTTGGCTGGATGGCTGGTTATTGGCGTTTGACGTTGAGGAGAACAGTGCTGTGCCACTTATGACATTGATGATGATGTTCTTGCTAAAGTTGTGGCAGAACTAGTCTATGTGGTCGTTTAGCAGCAATGCCTGTCGTTCGATTTGCAAAGCCAAAAAGGATGCACGAAGTGTGCTGCCAAAGTTCCATCTACCCTCGAACATGGGAGTAGCATACTATTTGCAATGACTCTCCATCGTGTTCCCAAAACTTTGAACACACCCCGCCCACATATCGAAACACTCATCCCGTGTCCATAATACAATGGAAACTCGTGAAATTTATGCACATCATCCGCACTGTAAATGCTGTCAGCAGCAAAGGGGATACTCATTTACATCGCATGCTAGCCTGCAACAACTGGTCATGTAGGAGTGTGGGGGCGGAGAGGGGTGGATTGGCTATGTGTAGGTGGTCCATTGCAGTGGCTTGTTCGCCAACTCTTTATGCATTCCCTCACTCCATCCCATCCTCCAACCCATCTATCCCCCTCCATCCATCCATTCACTCATTTCCAAGCGCAACGAACGGTACATGTTGTGGTTCACAGATACTTTCAGCAATCCGCAACAGTAATGATGATGAAGAGCGACTTATGCATGCACCGCAATTAAATTTCCACATTCGCTGTTAAGAACTTTGTTTGTTGCGGGTATTTTGTGTGGATCCCAAAAAGGCGATTATTTTTTGCAGTTGCTGTTGTTGTTGCCGTTGTTGTTTGACTTTTTCTTTTGGCTGGTGCTACGCGACCAGTCTGTGGTATTAATTTATTTTCTCTTAATTTCATTATCTTTTTGTGTGACTGTGTGTGTGTGTGTGGGTGTTTTTCGTTTTCCTCTCGCCATGCCATTTAATAGATATCATTTAACCTTGAATACTGTTTGGCCATCAACCAATGGAAAGAAGGAGGAGCTGGCCGTTTGGATATCGAAGCTGTATTGTTGCTGCTGATGAACGCCTTGATTATAATGGAAATGAAATGGATGTTTTGTACGATTGTAATTACAATTGCAATAATATTTATGTGCACACAATAAATCATTGGTCGGATAATAGAAAAATAAAGCAGAAAAAAAGTAGCAGCAGCAACAACAACAATCACAATTTGTTAATTGAAAGCATTTCAATATCCATCTCCCAGGCATTCTGTTGGATGCGAGTTCACTTTGAAATATTCTAATGTCCAATTAGCTGTAACGGATTCATTAAGATATCCCAGTCATAAGTGTTTCATTTGCTGGGAACAGTGGACAAATGGGGGAGTAAGAAATGAGGGTCAGGATTCATAGATTTATTTAGGGCTTCTATGAAGACCTCAGGTCTACCATATAAAGACTTTCAGTTTTTCTCCATGAAGATCTCAAGTCTTCTCTATGAAGATCTCAGGTCTTCTTAGGTTTATGTATGAAGACCTCAGGTCTTTCCTATGAAGCCTCTGGCCCTTTCCTATGAAGACCTCCGGTCTTCCCTATGAAGACCTCACGTCTTCTCTAGGAAGACATCAGGTCTTTTCTAGGAAGCCCTCAGGTCTTTCTATGAAGGACATCTAGGTCTTCTCTATGAAGACCTCAGGTCTTTCTATGAAGACGTCAAGGTGTTCTCTACAAAGACCTCAGGTCTCTTCTTCCTCTAAGTCTTCTCAATGAAGACCTCTAGTCTTCTCTATTTATACATAGATGAAATGAAGTAAAACGCAGCTAAGTTCGACCGGGCCGAACTTTTAATAAACTCCACTATTTGGGAAGAAACTTTGAAAATTTACTAAAAAAATATCCGTAGAAAAAATACAGCCCAAATGAAAAGCGTTATATGGGTGTTATGCGAAGACATGGACCTACATAGACAATTTTCCATAATAGGTTGTAATAACCCATTACGAACTTCTAATACGAAATTTGAAACAAGTTGGTCAATAATATCGCTAAAATTATCAAAAATACAGAATATCGGGAGGTATCGTTATATGGGGTTATACTATGTGTGGACTCGTTCTGCCTACTGCCAAAATACTCATGTGGGCTAAATTTTTCTTCCATCTCAATTTGATCCAAAGATAGCGTGATGACAACAGAAAGACAGACAAACATTGCTAATTTTATTTAGAATTTTACCCTGATCAAGGATATTTCGAGGATTTAGAAACGGAGTGGCAAAATTAACATACCTTTCGTAGAATGGTGAGGGTATAAAAGGAGTACGGAAATAACTGACTGAATGAAAATCAATGCCCAAACGAAACGGCTGAAGCTAAAATCTTGAAATTTTTGGTCAAAGGTTAAGATAGGACTATTTTTGGAAATTCGTACTAGAACGGTACGAAAATATATTAAAAGGTACTAAAATGTAGACCTTTGAATTTGAGGAAGCAATAGAGCTAGAACTCTTAAATTTGAAATCAGGGTCATGACGACGGATGATGGGTCTACCAAATGGTTATTTTGGAATTCGGACTATAATGTACGAAAAGTACTAAGATGTACTACATTTGGAACATTTCGTATCATGTCAATGGTTAGAACTAAAACTTGGAGAAAGAGTCAAGGTTGAGGACTAGAGGTCGATATCTTCTCATGTATACGAAAAGTACTAAGCGGTACTAATTTAGTACAATTCAAATTTGGAGGAACGTATAGAGCTGAAATGCTGAATTTGAAATTAACTTTACTAGTGGAGTGTAGGATTGTGATATGGAGGAAGTTTACCTATGTGTACCTATGTGCACGAAAAGTACTAAATGGTACTACTTGGCACAATTTTCGATTTGGTTGAACCAAGAGGGCTTAAATTGTGAAATTTAGAAGTAGTAGATTATTTCATTGTAAGGACCTGAGGAATGTAGGAGGTTTTGATAATTTGTACTTATATGTACTAAATGGTACTAAATTTGGTAGAAGTTAATTTTGGGTTGGAATTCAGAAATTGAAAATGAGATATCCATTGGACGGTATGATGTAGGTAGTTATGAAAATTTGTGCTTAAGTCTACTAAAGGTACTAAATTTGGTACAATTTTGATTTGGGTGAACCAATATTTCCTGCAAATTGGAAATAAGATTAATATCGGAGTGTAGGAGTGCATTTGTATTTGGGCGAACCAACAGGGGTGGAATCTTAAGATTTGGAATAGGGATTATTGTGGTAGTGTAGGATTGGATGTGTGTGGGAAGCTTTGGAAATTCGTACTTATGTGTACGAATGGTATTAAATTTGGTAAAAATTGAAATTTTATGAACCGATATAACTGCGACTCTAAAATTAGGAATGAGAATTACTGATGGAGTGCAGGATAGCTACACCAAAGGGTTATTGGAATTTTGACTTAAGGTAACGAAACGTTCTAAAATGGTACTAAATTTCTGAAAATGGTACCATATGGTATCTTGTGAACGGATAGAGCTATAAACTTAAATTGGGTATAAGATCAATGTTGGAAAGTAGGTTGATATATGAAGCGGTTCTGGATATGTGTACTAAGTGTGCACACTTTACTAAATGGTACTAAATTTAGATCAGTTTGGTTTAGGGTGAATGGATGAAGCTGCAGTTTTGAAATTTTGTATTGGAGTCCCTGTGGTGGTAGGCTTGTAATAGAGGTGATTTTGAAAATGTGTACTATAAGTGCACGAAGAGTACTAAATAGTACTATTTTTGTTACAATTTGGTATTGGGAGAAGAGAAATAGTGCTTAAATCTGGAATTTGTTATAATGGTCGCTGCTCATGTGTAGCCTGGGCACAATTAGGTGGTATCGGTAATGTGTATTATAAATGTACGAAAAGTACAAAATGGTACTATATTTGGGATTGGGCGAAGGAGATAGATAAATCTCAAATTTTGATAATTAGATTACAGATGGCAGTCGCGTTTGAGGTTTGGCGGTGGTTTGGAAATGCGTCCTATATTTGTTCGAAAAGTACCAAATGGTACCAAATTTGGTATTGAGTGAAGGAATAGGGCTGGAACGCTAAAATTTTATATTGCGGTCTCTGCTGTTATTTGGGATTGAGATATAGAGGTGGTTTCAGAAATGTGTACTATATTGTACGAAAAGTACTGAAATTATTTTTTTTAGTATTTATAGAAGGAATAGAGATGATATCCTAAAATTTGACATTGATGTTACTATAGGGTCTGTGGTTAAGATATAGATGTGGTTCGGAAATGTGTACTATAATTGCTCGAAAAGTACTAAGTGGCAATAAATTGGTATTGGTTAAAGAGAACCACGAAATTTGATATTGAGGTCTCTGTTGGTATCTGGGATTGAGATATGGAGGTGTTTTTGGAAAATGCTTACTATAGTTGTTCGGAAAGTACAATGACCACTAAAACTATACGAAAAGTACAAATGGCACTAAATTTGGTATTGAGTGATCGTGAAATTCTGAAAATTGATATTGAAGTCTCTGTTGGTATCTGGTGGTGGTTTTGCAAATGCGTTCTAAATTTGTTCACTGTTGGTGTCCGAGGATGAAGAAATGTGCATTGTTTGGGTACGCGTACTAAATTTTACCAAAATTTGGTAAAGGTATAAAGCTGAAATTAAAAAAAATTGTTAGGTCTGTTGGTTTCTCCGGTTTATATGTGGAGACGTAGAAATTGTTTTAGTCAGAAAATTTGGATGTGGGTCCATTGTGCAATGGTTTTGCTACTACCCCCCTCGGTAAACAGCAAAATGGAAGATTTTAAAGACTTTATGTGTAAAGAGTAAACATTTTTCTGTTATTCTTTACGAAAAAGAAAAAAATTAATATTATATTAAACCTTGCTAGACTGTAAATTATTTCGATGTATTAAATATATAAAATATCATCAAACTGAACCAATTGTGCATTTTGAGAACTAAAAAGGCCTGACGCGAACTGTTGGAACGAAT
Source organism: Musca domestica (assembly GCF_030504385.1). Taxonomy (NCBI): domain Eukaryota; kingdom Metazoa; phylum Arthropoda; class Insecta; order Diptera; family Muscidae; genus Musca; species Musca domestica. The sequence goes on from NW_026712233.1 coordinate 10,049, forward strand.
CTAAAATTGTGAAGTGGACTTTTCGTTGATGATATGGCGGTCACTTTTTTGTATAACATATAGAGGATTAGGATGACTCTTTGTAAGTAGTTACTGTTGCCAAAATGTACTCAATAACCCCCTTATTTGGTAATGATATTTTTTGTCGGCATTTAATCTCCAAAGTTTTTATTTTCATGTTCTGCAAAAAGAACTGCTGTGGTGTGAGAAGAAGTTTGAAACATTTAAGTGAATATATGTTTTATTGTTCGACATATTTTAAAACAGACAATGTCTTGAATAAAACAAACTTTTTATGTACCACTGTGCGCAATGATATTTACTTTATTAGCAGAGTTTTTTGTTATCGTTGTTGTTATTTTCATTTATGTTTCCATTGTTATTGTTTTTGTTGTGCTTTAACTTTTGAACAATTTATTCGTATTAAAAAATTCCCATGGTCAAGCATTATATTTATGTTAATTAATGCCATGGTTCTTAATTATGTCTTGTACAATTCGCCAAGTGTGGGTGTGCGAGTGTGTATCTGCTTGTGAATTGCAATTGTGGTCAGAGAGGAAGAGAGAGAGAGAGAAGAATGAAGAGCTCAGACTCTGAGTCGGTCACTTGTTCACCCACTCACTGGGTTCCACGCCCAATTTCCACTGAAAATGAAGCAGCAATTTAAAAATGACGCTGACTGATGTGACGTCGTGGCATGCCGGAGCTTGGCATCGTGTGGCATGGCCATGTGGTGGCAATGGCAGTGGCATTAGCAGTTGTGGCAACAACATTAACGTTATTTTAATAATGAACGAAAAGTACGAAAAGTTTTCACAATTAATTTTACACTTTTCACTTCTTTTCTCGTTTTTTTTTTTTTTTATTTTTGACGATTTTGTTCCCCAACTTTCTTCTACTTTTCAGTAGACTATTATGGGGTCCTCATTTTGTGTTCTTTGATATTTTTCTTCAAAAGTATAAAAAGAAGAAGAAGATGAAGAACAAAAAGAACATTTCTTTTAAAACCCGCCATATTTCTATGATTATTCTTCTTCTTCTTCTTCTTTTTGTTCTTTGCTTAAATATCATTTTTACATTTTGAAGAGAGTTGGCTGGAGTTTTGAAGATTTATTTTTATTATTCCCCGATTTTTCTTCAAAGGAAGGGAATTAATAAAACAGAAATCTTACTGTTCCGAGTTAACGAAGGTACAGTGTACGACAAGGAAGTGAGATTTCAAAGGGTTATCACAATATTTGCATATTTAAGGAGCAACACAACAAAGACCTTGAAAATTAAATTAGTATTGTTATAAATAATTAAGCGTAATTTTTGTGATTTAAAACACAAGGAAAATTTGTGGTCTAAAGTTGTGTTAAAAATAATATATGTCCGATTTTTTCATTGGATGACGAGGAATTTTCCGTTGCTTTAATTAATGAGGGTATTTCTAGATATTATTTATTATTTAATAGCTGATTAATGCAGCAAACAAAAAACGCGTAGTAATTTACTATTTTGGCCAAGTTTGTGTTTTTGTTTCACATTATAGTTCCGATTATCCACAAATTGTCTACCCCCTGAATATCCACACTAGCATCCCCAATTGCAAACGTTTCTTAGGATACATCGAATTCCTATCATCAATTACAACTGAACTGGGTCCTTATGGAGACCCTAGACCTGCCAGCACCTACCAACCTAGAAAATCACGTTCAGTATGTCAGTAGGCTGTTTAAAAGCAGTTTCTGGTGCCAAAATGTAATTAACAGCCCCATTATTTGGTAATATATATTTTGGAAAATTTATACGGTCGAGAGAGCTCAAGAAATGACAGCGTTGCGCGGATGTAGTCAGATTCATTGGCGAACGAATAGTTCCAATCAGCGTTCGAAAATAAACAGTACACTAACATAGTGTATTGTAACGGTACAGTATCACTAAAAAAATTTTAGCGGTAGTGTACCGGTACCCTACCACTAAAAATATTTTAGTGATACTGTACCGGAACACAACGATGATCGTAGTGTACCGCAGTCGGAGCGCTAAAAAATCGTAGTGTACCGCAGTCGGAGCACTAAAAAACGTAGTGTTCCGCAACCGGAGCATTAAAAAATACAGTACGATTCTCATTGTGCTCCGGTATAGTATCACTAAAATATTTAAGTGTTGTGCTCCGGTACGGTACATTATCTTAGTATACCGCTCCACCTCGGAACGGTACAGAGCACTACGGTACAGTACCATTCTGTTTGTTTTCGAACGCTGGTTCCAATAGACTGCAAAAATATTCCTAGCTATCAACCTATTTTTAGCTATCAACCTTTTTCTATTGGTGCCTCCGTTGGTGGTAAGTTTGTATAAAGAAGGGGTACTACAAGTGCGCGTAGAGTACTAAATAGTACTACAGGGTGAGATAAACAACTGCAACAAAGTAAAACGCCATAATTTTCCAACATTTTTAATTTTATTGAATAAGAGCAAAAAATCTCGGAAATAGTATAACATTTTAGAATAGATTTGTTCGAATTGGTCACCTTTGGCAGGAATTATGGCCTTCAAACGGCCAATGAAACAGTCACACGCTGCCCGAATGTTTCTCTGCGGTGTTTTGGCCCATTCCCGGCGAAGCGCTTGCTTGAAGTGATCGACACTTTGGTATTTTTTAGTGCAAACCTTGTTTTCCAAAATACTCCAGACACAATAGTCCAACGGATTGGTATCCAGAGATTTTGGAAATGAAGCGAGGAACCTCATTTTGTAACCGTGCTGAGTGCGATGGTGCTGAGCCCTGTTGGAATGTTTTGCGTGCCCAAGGCTTAAATACATCTTCCAGATAATTTTTGCGATAATATTCGGCATATATTCTGATGCCACGGTCGATCAATTCGAGCAGGGAGCGACCATCGGCTGTAATAGCGGCCCACACCACCACCATGGCCGGCGCTTGAGTCCTGGTGGCCAACGGAAGGTACAAATTTTCAGCTAACCTCTTTGGCAAATAAACACGACCATTTTGATTGCTTACAATCTGCTGGACAACGAATGTTTTCTCATCGGAGAAAACCAAATTCGGCAGTTCAACCACTTTCGGCCAAGCGAAGCAATTCTGTAGCTCTTTTGAGTCTATTTTCTTTCTGTTGCGTGTAAGTTCTTGCACTTTTTGGAATTTCAATGGCTTTACCCCGAGTTCATCTTTCAATATTTGCCGAATGGAATATTGCGATGTGTTCAGCTCACGAGCCATTTTTCGGCCACTGCGACGCGAGTTTCGATCAAGTCGATTCCTTACTTTTTGAACCATTTCTGCTGATGTTTCTGTTTTTTTTTTTTTTCATTCCACTTCCTTGACGTCGAGCTACGCTACCAGTATCACGGTAACGAGCGATGGTACGAGACACAAAAGATTTATTCACATTTAAATGCTGGACTTAGAGCGGATAGCCACTTGTGGTTTTCCAGCCAACTATAAACAAATCACACCATCACGATTGAGTTACATCACGAATAACTTTTTTTCTGGAAAATTCTCACCAAAATGCTTTTGAATGCTTGTACACATTATAATGAGCTGTTACTGGAATAATTTTAACAGCTGTAGGACGAGTGGCTTAGAAATAACAGCAGTATGAATTTGGTTGCAGTTTTTCGTCTCCCTCTATATTGGTTAACATTTTTTACTTTTTTCGGGCATATAATTGTCAAACTGATAATTGTCAAATAGAACCAGTAAAGAAAGTCCTTAAGTCGGGCGGGGCCGACTTTATGATACCCTACACCACTTTGCTAATTTAGTAGAGCTCCGCATAACAAAAAAAAATTTTAATGGGATAATTCAATCATACACGCTATGATTATAATTGTAATTTAAAGTTCAAAGGACTAAATATGCTGAAGCATTTATATCTTTTAAATTCGGACTTGTATTGCCCATTTGGTGCAAAATTAATTTGAAATCAGATAAAGATAGCTATATCCAAATCTGAACCGATTCTGAGCTGTATTTGATATATTTCCCTGAATATCGTTGTTACAGAGTGCATATTACGGCTGCGGAGGACAAAAATAACAAATCGGATGAACCATATATATGTGAGCTATAGCTTTATCTGAACCGATTTCGATCAAATTTGGCATACTTATTTTCAGGCCTAATTTGATATATTTCCCTGAATATCATTGTTACGGAGTGCATATTACAGCTGTAGGTAACAAATACTACAAATCGGATGAACAATATATATGGGAGCTATAGCTATATCTGTACCGATTTCGATCAAATTTGTCATACTTATTTTTAGGCCTAATTTGGTTGTATGAGCAAAATTCTATACTATTCGGGCTGATATTACACGTTTGGTGCACAATAAAAGGCAAATCGGACGAACATTTATATGGGCCAAACAAATTATATGTGCTAAATTTCATCTCAATCGGATAATAAATGCGACCTGCATTTTGTTCACAAGAATACATGGACAGACGGACGGACAGACGGACTGACATGCATAAATCAACTCAGAAAATAATTCTATGGAGATTCTCAAAAGTAACTATGGGTCTATCTCGCTTCCTTTTCATGTTACAAACAAATGCACAAAGACATAATATCCTTACCACTATGTTGTGTAGGGTATAAAAATTTGGAATTGGAATTTCCGTGGAAACTATGGAAATGCTCCTCAAAGTATTTTCCTTTTTTAATTCTAAACTATTTTGATTTTGATCACGAAAGACATAAGTTATCAAAAATACATAACTTTTACTGAGTATTTCAAGGTATTACCAAGAAAATGGTTATTAAAACATCTACTCCATGGACAATGATAAAAAATGGCACCTCTTCAACCTCTCGACCATCTTCTCGACCAGAGTGTAAGTAAATATTTGGCAAGTTCAGATGTTGTAATGGCGAGAAATGAATGTGTAAATGAATGGAAAAAGCAAACTGCACTTTAAAAGTTAAATTTACGCGAAAATTTTACGTCTTTTTCTGCATAGCTGCAAATATAAAGCGGGAAGAAGTTGAAAATGCTTGTGACATTTGTCGTTTTGAACGCTGCAAAACTAAAGATGAAGTTTTTAGTTCAGTGCAGTTCAGTTTTGCCGGCATCATAATGAGTGCGAGCGTGTCTCGGTGTGGGGTGTGCTTGTTATCCGGTTTTGTCTATGTTTGCATGTGTTGGATGGTTCGTCGGTTGCGTACTTGAGTGCGTGCAATTTCCCCTTCGTTGTTTGCGGGACGGGGAAGTTCTTAAAGTCATTTATGGTAGCTTGGCATAATTTTCTTAAAATTTCTGCTAAAGACTCTAATGAGGCAGAGAGTTTTGCTGCAATTTGCTTCAGAGATTGTTTTAGACTTGCAGCACACACACTCGAACACACCATGCTCGCACACAAACCGACAGAACTTGGCCTAAGGATATTTAAGTTGGAGTGTAGGTTTTAAATTTGTTCATTCGTTCGTTCCTTCGTTAGTTTAGTTGGGATAGTTGAAACGTTAGCTGCTGCTGCTTTGGATTTATATGTGGCGCCAAGTGTGATTGGGTGTGTGTGTGAGTGTCTGAAATTTTAATGTGGCTGTGCATTTTTAATTGTTGTGAGCTTTGCATGGTTAGAACTACAACTACGAATGGATAGTAAGCCAGCCAGTCAGCCAGTCAGTCACTTCTTGAATGCCACAGCAGCTTTGGTACATAAGGCAAAACTTTTGTTAATTTTCGTTGACTTTTTGACATTAAAGCAGGTTTTATGTGTCTGTGTGTGTGCTATAGCATTTGCGTCTTGCATTCTTCGGTGTCATAAGTGCTACATAAGTAGATGGCTATGGGTTAATGTTTGGGGCAAAGCTACAGCCAAAGGTTGTTGAAAAGCGAAGGTATTTGAAAGTACTTTGTAAAATAGACTCAAAATTTGAAAAAAATTCTAACCCTATACCAATAACAATTCATTTCGTCGTATGATACGTCCCTGCTAAAATAATAGCGTGGTTACCCTCTTTTGCAATAAGTACCTTTTTCGAGGCTAATGTCTGGTAATCGACCAAATTTTGACAAATTTCATTGGTAGCCATCTGTACTTATCTTTCTCAAAATGTTCAGGATCTGGAGTAGCTATGTATACAAACGCCATATTTTTAACATTTTGTTTTAAATTTTATTGAATAAAAGCAAAAATGTCGGAAATAGCATCAAATTTTAGAATAAGTTTAGATTTGTTCGAATTGGTCACCTTTGGCACGAATTATGGCCTTCAGATGGCCAATGAAACCTTCACACGCTGCCTAAATGTTGCTCTGCGGTATTTTGGCCTAAGCGAAGCGCTCGCTTGAGGTTATCGACACTTTGGTATTTTTTAGTGCCAACCTTGCTTTCCAAAATACTCCAGACACAACGGATTGGCATCCAGAGATTTTGGAGGCCATTGTGCGCTGGGAATGAAGCGAGGAACCTCATTTTGTAACCATTCTTGGGTGGCGCGTGCTGAGTGGGATGGTGCTGAGTCCTGTTGGAAAGTCCAAGGTCTACAGCGAAAATGTTTGCGTACCCAAGGCTTTAATAGACCCTCCCGAATATTTTCGCGATAATATTCGGCATTTTTTCTGATGCCAAGATCGAAGAGCGACCATCTGCTGTTATGGCAGTCCACTCTATCACCATGGCCGGTGCTGGCCGGTTCTGGTGGCCCACCGCAGGTTCCCATTTTCAGCTGACCTCTTTGCCAAGTAAACACGATCATTTTGTTTGTTTACAAACTGCTGGACAACGAATGTTTTCTCGTCGGAGAAAACCTAATTCGGCAGTTTACCACTTTCGGTCAAGCGAAGCAACTCTTTAGCTCTTTTAAGTCTATTTTCTTTCTGTTGCGGTGTAAGTTCTTGCACTTTTTGGAATTTCAATGGGTTTACCCCGAGCTCAATTTTCAATATTTGCCGAATGGAATATTGCGATATTTTCAGCTCACGAACCATTTATCGGCCACTGTGACCCGGGTTCGATCAAGTCGCTTCTTTACTTTTCGAACCATTTCTGCTGATGTTTTCTTTCGTCCACTTCCTTGACGTCGGGCTACGCTACCAGTATCACGGTAATGAGCGATAGTACGAGACACAAAAGATTTATTCACATTTAAATGGAGTGTTCTAACGATAGCCACTTGGGGTTTTCCAGCCAAATATAAAAAAATCATACTATCACGCTTGAATTCCATCACGAATAATTTTTGTTCTGGAAAGTTCTCACCAAAATGCTTTGGACGCTTGTAAATAATATAAAGAGCTGTCACTGGAATAATTTTAATAGCTTTCGGACGAGTGGAAGACTGCAGTCTGAAGTTAGTTGCAGTTTTTTCATCTCACCCTGTATGTGTTGATAAAAATATTGGGATGTGTAAAATTTGAAGAGAATCGGATGCTTCTTTCGCAAATTATAAGAGATATAATTATTCAAAATGTTGACCCTTTTTGGGGAAGGTGCCAGTAGGTGTTAGTAAAAATATTTGGGTGTGTGAAATTTTAAGAAAATCGGATGTTTATTTCGTATTTTATAAGAGTTATAATTATTCAAAATTTTGACCCTGTATGTAGGAGATATGTGATGGAGTGGATCGATATTTTCGTTAAATTTCTGATCTTTTGCCCATTTCCGAACTCGATCTAACTTTGACAATAATATTACCATATACCAAGTTTGAAGAAATCGTATACTCCCTTTGAGAGTTATCCTGCGCACCAGCCAGACAGACAGACGAATACCTCTAGATCGACTCCAAATGTTCTTAAACGGATGTGGCCCAAAGGGACCTATGGTCTAAAATGGTTATTACAATGAGGCACGTTTTGGTCTTATGAAATGATAAGTACCCTCTATAAAACTCACGAATTGTTCACTGACCTCTACCTGTGGAAATTTAACAAATGACTTGTGAACGTGTGTGCGGCGTTACAGCGTTTTTACTCGAACAGCAAAACTTTTTTAGAGGAAATGTGTCAGAAAAGCTTTGTATTTATAATCATGCTGCACAATGACTATAAAAGCCACAATATTTGTTCGCATGATGATGGTATGTACGTACATGCATATGTATATGTGTCTGTATTTAAGTATGTCTAACTATTCCCATTGGTTATTCTAACTTCCTTGGAATGGAATTCATGCAGCTGTGCTAAATAAGAAGTTTAGTGTCACTACCATCATCGTCATCATCAGCGGCAGCAACGGCAGCAACAGCAGCAGTAGCGTTAGCACTCCAGCAGTTCCAACTTCCAACTTCAACTCCGAAATGCAACAGTAACGACATCAACATCATCAGCCACTACATCAGTGTCATCATTATCATTAGCTTCCGAAACATGGAACTTTGTCAACTCTAAACTGGTGTTGCTGTTGAAATTGGAGCCTTTGTAAGTCAAAAACCCCCCCAAAGCACATCGCGAGCGTAGTGTGTAATTTTTATTAAGACTCAAAAATTGAGTTTTCACAGTGGATGAACATTGGCTGCGTGAGTGTGTGTGTTGTTCATGGATTTATTGATTTTTGTTACGCGGGGATGATACAAACAATGTGACATTGGTGCACTTTGTTTTGCATCAAAAATGAAGTTCTTCAAAATAATGTTGAAATTATTTTTAGAAACTTTTTATAGCGTGGTTGAAAATAAATGTATGTACATTGTTATTGCTAAAGGAATAATTTAGGATACAGGTGGAAATATAACAATAATGCAAGTCTACGAATTATATTAGGGACTGAATTCAATTAAAAACTAGCATGTAAGGAGCAAGAAAGCGTTACGTTTGTTCTGGACAGACCTTTTGTACCTTCAACCTTGAAAAAGTTATTTATAGACAAGTTCGTTAGTTTATGATTATATGAGTAATATGCACGAACTTTAAGACTACCACAACAACATCAGCAGAAATGGTTCGAAAGGTAAGAAGCGACTTGACCGAAACCCGCGTCGAAGTGGCCGGAAAATGGCTCGTGAGCTGGACATATCCCAATATTCCATTCGCAAATATGGAAATAATGAGCTTGGGGAAAAGCCATTAAAATTCCAAAAAGTGCAAGAACTTACACCGCAACAGAAAGAAAGTAGACTCAAAAGAGCTAAAGAGTTGCTTCGCTTGGCCGAAAGTGGTGAACTGCCGAAAGTTGGTTTTCTCCCATGAGAAAACATTCGTTGTCCAGCAGTTTGTAAACCGGCCGTTTGAAGGACATAATTCGTGCCAATTCGAACAAATCTAAACTTTTTCTAAAATTTGATGCTATTTCCTACATTTTTTCTGGAGGCGTAGTTTACTTTAAGACAACTGTTTCACTCGGTGACCTGCTGGTGCATTGGGTTCGTCCCAAATAGAAAAAGAATAAACGAAAGAAGAATTTCAGTAATCTACGATAAGGTATTTATTATTATTATTTTTTTTTTTTTTTTTTTTTGTTATTTTAGCCTCTTTAATCTTCTGGCCTGTTGAAGAATAGCTACTGGTCATACGTCGGAGAACGAAGGCAGATCGTATATAATTTGTTTTCATATAAGCCTATATCTCACACCGAAGACAGTGGCAGAGCAACTGACTGTTTAAGTCTCTTTCTTGGCACAAGAGCTTCAGTTAGTGATGTATTTCAATGTCGATTGACTCGAACAAAGCTTGATGGACAACTTATGGGTTTCCTGTGATCTCCTACGCTGCAAAACTGACAAAGATTTGATGGCAAATGAATTTAGTGCTGTCGGGACAGCTTGACTTACGACGATACTTAGCCCTGGTGTAGTGGCTTGAGGGCAGCGAGTTTAGAGCAGTGATCGCTCAAAGTGTGATAGATCTTACAGAATTTCACAAGAGGGTCCAAATGTCTCCTGAACGTAATGTTAGAGCATTTTACAATCGAGAGGACCGAAAGGCCTTTCGAAAGAAAATATTGGGGAATTTTCAGACCGAGATGGCTGAAATGACTTCCGAACGTCTGTTTCATCATCAAGAGGACCGTTTGGTCTGCTATTTTGATCTTTCGGAAAGGTTTTTCGAACGCAAGTGTTAACGAATCTAGCCACCGAGAGGGCTGAAAGGAACGTCCATTGTAAACATCAAGGGGCCGGTAGGAGACGTACCTGATCATTCGTTTGGAATTAGTCGCAGGAAACCAGAGTAATACGGTTCATCGTACCCCAAGAACAGATAATTTCGGTCCCTGGTATCATCACATTTTTTTCATCCAGTGCTTTTTTCATGAATAGTAACACTTAGCTGATGTCTGATTTGAAAGATAATTAGTTTTATCCTTCCACTTAACGAAAAAGGTTGTGTATACGCTTGAACAATCCTGGAAAATATTCCGACATTACTTTTAAAATTTTAGTAATGTTGCAGAATGTGTGCGAAAATTGTGTACGGAGGTAAACGAGCAAAATATTCGCATTAGGGGCCCTCACACATACATTGAAAAGACGATGCACCCAAAATGAGTCACTGTTACCCAGAGCATGGAGTCGCCATTAAGTTATTGGACCATATTGAACGGATTGTTGTTCACAAAAATTGAAGATAAAGACTGTTTGTTGCCTATTCAAATCGTTCGTCTGGGATAAGTATAGAAAAGCGAATCACCGTACCCAAAGACAGCTATTCGTTTCGCCCTTCCACAAATAAATAATGCACTTTGAATTAGCACCTGATTTTCTCTTCTACCTCAATTTCTTTAATTATACATTTTTGTGACAATCCTGCACTTTCCTCCCGTATATACCACAGCTGGAGACGGGAAACGTGCCATTATAAATTGGATACTCTATAACATTTACTATTAGGAGGAGAGAAGAGAGAAGTGGTCCATCTTCGCTCTTGATATAATTCAAATAGACTTATTTGAATGTGCAGACTTTGATGAAAATCGGTGATTAATTTCGAATTTTATAAGAAATTCCCCAAAAAAGTAGGCCCATATTGACTATGTTCTCATCTAACCAACATCTAATCAAAAAATTTTCCGACTTACCAAACCTGAACGTAATTGGATACACGATTCGCTTGCTGCAATTTGTAAATTTTCAACATATGTAGGGTTACCAGAAAGAAAGATAAGGAGGGGCCGATATTACCTATCATTGAACCTGATCTAAAATATTTGGATGTGCAAAGTTTTGACACAATCGGATACTCCTCTCGAGAGTTATCGTGCGTGCCAGACATACAGATTTGTTGGTGTTGTATCTAAATCTTTGGGCATTATTACCGCCGTTTTGGATGAAATAAGTCTCAGTTTTCTTTCAGGCCTATTAATCGGGATTTACGTAGTTGCAGCGCCCAAAATTTATTTTGGGGCTTATGTTATGTCGCCTTTCTCAACTATCTTCTATTTTTGTTTTTCAAAAATTTTCAATCTTTTATCTGTGAAACCAAGGAATACGCTTATGGCCTTACCATCCGGTTTCACGTGTTTCAAGGTTTTTGCTCTATTTCTGAACCTACAAGATTCTAGAAACATTACTATGAAAGCAGAATTTCCATGATATCCTAGAAAATTTTCAAAATAGGGGATTCTTGCAGGTTCTGCAAACGTGCACTTATTTATATTATTTTCACGATCAGAATATTCCATAAAATGTTAAAAAATAAGGTAGGTCTATCTTTTTATATGGCCGATATGCAAAGGTACCTTCCATAAGTTACTTGGACACATTCTCAGACCAATAAATAGTCAAATCCTCACATATTTCATAGCTCTTTATAACACTTTAAATCACTGTGGGATACAATATAGTTCGTTTCCATAACTAACAAGAATCTGCAAAAATAAGACTCAATTTTCTTTCAGGCCTATTAATCGGGATTTACGTAGTCGCAGCGCCCAAAATTCATTTTGGGGCTTATGTTATGTCGCCTTTAAAAACTATCTTATATTTTTTTAATGATTTTTAATATTTTATCTGTTAACCCAAGGAATAGGCTTATGGCCTTACAACCCGGTTTCCGGTGTTTTCAAGGTTTGTTCTACTTTTAAACCTACAAGAGCCTAAAAACATTACTACGATAGCAGAATTTCCTTTATAATTTTGCAAAATATGGGTCTCTTGCAAATTCTGCAAAAAAGGACATATCTATATTATTTTCACGATGAGAATATTCTATAAAATGTAAAAAAGGCAGGTCAATCTTTTTTTATCGCCGATATACAAAGGTATTTTCCATAAGTTACTTAGCCACATTCTCAGACCAATATCCAATATCCTCACATATTTCATAACTCTTCATAACACTTTGAACCACTGTGCGATACATTTAAAATAATTCGTTTCCATAACTAACAAGAATCTGAACATTATTACCTATTATTGAAAATCATCGATGTTATCATTCGCTCACATCACTGGCGCTCAACTAATTTCTTATCTCCCTTTCGATCATTACAGCAACTCTTCTCCCCCCAAAAAAAGGAAAAAAACCTCAGCATCTTGTCAGTAACATAACAATAAATTTCTAGCATTTTGCTGCTATTGATAACCCAACCACGTTTAAAATTAAATAACGAAATAAAAAGGGCCAACAACACAACCAGGGAGCGGATAGTAAAACAGATAACCTCAGAAGAAGACAACAAAGCAAAGCCATAAAATATACTCTGCTCATCCGAAATATATACTGTCTCTGCAAAGCACACCCACACCGGCACTGCTACTCTTAGACCTATGTCATTATACGCTAACGGCTCAGTGGCAGTCAGCCAGCCAGTGAGCTAGGAAAAGGTATGGCATTTCCCCAAAAAACCCGGAGAATCTCAATGGGGATATTATTTGTATGAAAACATTTTGTTAACGACAAATGTAAGCCATTTAACAACAAATTGCTTTAAAGCAGAAGAGCCGAGCGTGGAGAAGACACTAAGTGCACTGCATACTAAAGGGCTAAAATATACTCCGGAAAAAAGGGTCAGGTAGATAGATCTTAAGACAAAACACAAAGATACACACACACAAAAGTGAATCCTTACAAAGACGGCCATATCATGCCACGCACATCGGCCAGCGATTGTGTTGTCATTACTTAATACTATTTTTGTTGTTATTTTTTAAAAGGAATTTTTTAATGCACCGCACTTCAAGGTGGGTAAAGGGGGCGGAGACAACGATGTCTATGAAGATGAAGATACTGATGATGGCGATGATATCAAATGGACGCAGAACCACATCAATATCATTAAAGAGCCCACCATCATCACCACCGCCATACGCGACAGTAAATTTAATGGCAAAAAATGTTCTCAGCCCTGTGCCGACCGAACGACCCACCGGCCGGACATTGTTTGCAAGTTAAAGCAGTTCACCATGGGGCCCAGAAAGGGTCACCCTTTACAATGCCACAAAATCTCTAGATTATGTGCGCACTCAGGTACGACAAATCTTAATGGACTGTGTTCAATTTTTATTACAACAAGACCTTTGAACTCGACTTTAATGCTTCATATACTCGGACCCCGTTCCCCTACCCGTTTGCTGGACATACGCGCATTGGCTAACAAAATGCCACTGATTCAACCCCACACCAGTCACCATTTTCTTTGGTGGCAATCTTGAAAATGTAAATGGAAGAAATTGTAAAGAAAGTTATGGCATGGCACAGTAGCTTTTTCTCGATGCTACTGGAATCGGGATTCTTAATATTATTGTAAATTTTGGAGAAAAATATGTGTAAAACTTAAAAAAAACAACGATATCATTGACAGCAGAGAAAAAGATCTTCATAGGACTATAAGCTGGAATTTTACGATACGCGGGAATATATATGTGGATTTTCAAATTATTTTTCATTTACTTTTAGAGGCCTATATGCGCCAAGTTTTTTCGGATATCTGTAGAGGGCTATAAGCTTGGTGCTTTTAAGGATACAAGCGTGGAGATTTTTGGATTTATAAAAGGCAATCAGCATGGATGACTACTAGTGTGGTTTTTAATCGAATTTTAGAAACGTTGTCTTTTTGGGATTTTTAAAGGGCTTCAGGGTGGAGTTTTACACGGCTATTAGCCAGAATGGCTATTAGTGGAATAATAGAGGGCTATCATCATCGATCTAAAGATGGCTATTAACATGGATTTTTTTAAAAGAGAAATGTAAGAGTGGATTATTTTCACTTTGTGATCCACTAAAAACCTACAGTAGGGTCCTTCTAAAATTCATGCTATTCGCCCTCAAATTTTTTTATTTTAATCGACCTTTTTCAAATTTTTCATTAAGTATCCACTCTGATTTCTCTCTAGAATCCTTGTTATATCCCTTTTAGCGAGAATTTGAAAGGGATATAGCAAGGATTCTCGATATAAATCAGAGTGGATATTTAATGGAATTTTCGCGGAATAGAAGGATCTTAATGTTGAACAAACGTGGATTTAAGAGGAGTGAATTGTAGATAGATAGATTTTATATGTAGATAGATTTATGAATCTTTTAAATATGGATATTTAGAGGACTTAAGCGTGGATTTTTCAAAACATTTTTAGATGTGTGTTTTAAATGTGTTTTTTTTTAAACACATTTTTAGAAGATTTAAGCGTGGATTTTTAATAACATTTTTAGAAGATTTTAAGCGAACAATTTTCATTAGATTTTATGATATTTTAAAGCATGGATTTTTGGAGAATTTAAGCGTGAATTTTTAATAAATTTTTAGAAGATTTAAGCTAAGATTCTTTTTGATTTTTTGACTTTTAACCATGGATTTTTTAGAGGACTTAAGCGTGGATTTTTTAATAAAGTTTTAGAGCACTTTAAGGGTGATTATTAGTTAATTTTTAGAAGCCTTTTTTGACGTTTTTAGAGCTCTTTAAGCTTGGATTTTTAATGAATTTGTACCGTGGATTCTTAAAAAAATTTTTAGAAGATTTTAAGCGTGGATTTTAAATAAAATTTTTAGAAGATATTAAGCGTGGATTTTAAATAAAATTTTTAGAAGATATTAAGGGTGGATTTCTTAAAACACTTTTAAAGATTTTAAGCGTGGATTTTAAATAAAATATTTAGAAGATATTAAGGGTGGACTTAAAACACTTTTAAAGATTTTAAGCGTGGATTTTTAATAAAATTTTTAGAAGATTTTAAGCGTGGATTTTTAATAAAATTTTTAGAAGATCTTAAGCGTGGATTTTTAATAAAATTTTTAGAAGATTTTAAGCGTGGATTTTAAATAAAATTTTTAGAAGATATTAAGCGTGAATTTTAAATACAATTTTTAGAAGATATTAAGGGTGGATTTCTTAAAACACTTTTAAAGATTTTAAGCGTGGATTTTAAATAAAATATTTAGAAGATATTAAGGGTGGACTTAAAACACTTTTAAAGATTTTAAGCGTGGATTTTTAATAAAATTTTTAGAAGATTTTAAGCGTGGATTTTTAATAAAATTTTTAGAAGATCTTAAGCGTGGATTTTTAATAAAATTTTTAGAAGATTTTAAGCGTGGATTTTTAATAAAATTTTTAGAAGATCTTAAGCGTGGATTTTTAATAAAATTTTTAGAAGATTTTAAGCGTGGATTTTTAATAAAATGTTTAACAAAATTTAAGCGTGGATTTTTGTTAGATTTTATGAGACTTTAAAGCATGGCTTTTTAGATAATTTAAGCGTGGATTTTTAATAAAATTTTTAGAAGATTTTAAGCGTGGATTTTTAATAAAATGTTTAGAAGATTTAAAGCGTGGATTATTAATAAAATGTTCAGAAGATTTAAAGCGTGGATTTTTAATAAAATTTTTAGAAGATTTAAAGCGTGGATTATTAATAAAATTTGTAGAAGATTTAAAGCGAAGATTTTTAATAAGATTTTTAGAAGATTTTTAATAAAATTCCAAAAACTTCTATACATGACTACTCTAAATTAATTACAATATCCTTAATCTTAAAATACTTACTTAAAATTTAACACTAAAACAAATTGACAAAAAATGAACAATATTAACTATTGATTAACGGATCCAAAAACTCCTATACTAAAAAAGCGTGAATTTTTAATACATTTTTTGAAGATTTTAAGCGAAGATTTTTTTAGATTTCTTGAGACTTTAAGGCATGGATTTTTAAAGGACTTAAGCGTGGATTTTTAATCAACTATTAGATCATTTTAAGCGTGGGTTTTTGGTAAATTTTATAAGGGATTATTAGTTAATTTTTAGAGAACTATTTATGACGTTTTTAGAGCACTTTAAACTTGGATTTGTAATGATAAAAATAACGATTGTAGACCCTAGATCTCTTTGTTCCAAATCCGTTTCAGGACATTTGGAGACGATCTAGAGGCGTCCATGCGTCTGTCATTCAGTCTGATGTGCAAAATAACTCTCGAATGGGAGTATCCCATTTGTTCCAAACTTGGCACATCGTAACATTATTTTCGTACTTAGATCGGGTTCAGAAATGGGCAATATCGGTTCATTCCTTTAAATATTCATGAAGCTCATAAAACGCGAAATCAACATCAGATTCCATTCAGACTTGGTAAATCTTCATATTTCCATCAACACAAGATCTGTTATAAAGATGGTAGAGATCGAAGCATTCCTTCTGGTACCTCCCCACAAAGGGTCAATGTTTTGAATAATCAAAACGTACAAATTTCATTTTACCAAATGGGTAAAACAAATTAAAAAAATGAGCTATCAAGATAATCTAAAATTTTATAAAATTTTCGTGATAGCATATTTTACTTGAGGAGCGTAAAACTACCAATGATCTTCATAAAAATTATTATATTCCAATTTCTACCAAAACACTGTTCTCAGATTTCATAAAGTACGTGTGTCCATTCCAATCTTTGCTCTCCAAACTCAAAATGCTCTGCGCTGGTTGGGCTGGGCAAACACCCAAGGCATTTCCTCAGACTACGACCACAAAAACCAATATTCCTCTTCCCGTCTCTCCCGCACCCTTCTTGTGCTGCATCAACCATCTTTACTTTGGTAATAAAATAAAAAATATTGTTCAATTTACGTAATTCAAGTGGCGAAGGTGGTAAAGAGATATTGTTACACCATGGCACGGCCATCTTCAAATACCCCCAATGATGCAGCGATTGCAGCCACAATGGTCTGGTTTGTATCAGGATCAACATCAGCATCACATACAGAGTGCTGTTGGCGTACGGTGTAAGCATGGCATGGCATAGCATGGCGAATGGACGGACGGACGAAGTGGTGGTCGGTCACTTAATGTTTACAATTGCACACAATTTGTGGAGCACGTCTGTCGACGTTATTTAATATCTGACAGAGCTTAGTATGGTAGTCCTGCTTCGTGCCATTTTCCACGTGAATTGAGTTGTATGTGCTCGAGAGTGAGTGTTCTCGCGTGCGTGTGTGTGAGTGCTTGAGTATCCCAAGAACAAGGCATAAGAAAGCATGAAGAAGTACATCATGATAACAAAATGTTACATGCGCGACTGTATTATATTGCCAGCACTACTGCTGCTGTTTCACGAGATTTGGTGGACAAACCACCATTTCCAAAAAAATAAAAAAAAAAAATGGAGTAGAAAATAAAAATAGTAAGGTGTATTTGGGCTGCTACATGTACCCTACTCTGTATATTTTTCAGATGCAAGTGCAAAAAATAATCTTGGATTTTACAAAAAAAAAAAAAAAAAAATAACCAATAGATTGCCTTAAGAAGACTTAGTTCGAAATGTTGTAAACTTAAAACTTTGATTATTTTTTATGAATTTTTAATAGTTAAATGATTTCTGAATTAGTACAAAGTGCTCATTTTCAAGTCCTGTATTTTAAGGAATAGTATTAATTTTGGTGTGGCTGATATTATTATTCCCTAAGTGTTGCGAACCAAAAAACAAACCAAGTATATCCTTCTTACAAGGTACGTTCCTCACAAAAACAAACACACAAGATGTGGTAAGGTAACAGCACAACCATGATTGTCCTTAGTTCATGTTTGTGTTATGAGATACAACTGAAAAATGTTGTGACCCACGAAAAATTCCCGCCCCGAAAAAATTAGGTCGAGTGTGAAATTTATAATAATTTGCGTTATTTAAGCAAAACTCTTTAATCTGTTCGCTGTTCAACGTCTGAGGTCTGTTGTAAATGAAACTAAATTCACGCCCTTATCTGGCAAGAGATGTGCGAAAAAGTGGGGTTTAGGAGAAAATTGTTAGCATTCATAAATGACATAAAATGGCACGGCATGGAATTAATAGTAGCAGTAAATGGAACTGCAAAATATTAATCTGATACCTGAAGCCATTTACAATTGGTTTTATACATTGTAAAGCTAATTTATATTTGGAACATCCGATAAAAAATGAATCTAATTTGATACTATTTTTAAAACTGGTTACATATCAATGACCCATTTTTGATTGAAATTATTGAAGTGCTATTGCAGGTAAGTTTCAAACTGAATGCTTTGTGAGTATTGAATACAATAGAATGTATGCTTATTCGTATTAGTATTTTAAAATAGATAATTCATCAATCATACGCCCTAGTGTTCTTAGTAAATCACATGTCCTTCAGGATTAAAAACATGGGTCAATAAATCAAAAGTGGGAAAATTTAGGAATTTTAAAAGAAAAAAAGAAAATATTTCATTTTTTTCTTTGGGTCGTAGTTTCGCACTTTGGTCCAAAGTCAAGTAATTTTTTTCGCCTAGGACTCCAACAAAAGCATATCAAGCATCCCACCGTATAGCCTAACATGTTCTCTTCTCAAAAATATGACACGGTTTTAATACCCTCAGCTATATGGCTATCATTTGATACGACAGAAAGTGAAAGGATAATTTGATTTTGCCCCAACTTTGGGAATACTAATTTACATCAAAAGC
Source organism: Musca domestica (assembly GCF_030504385.1). Lineage (NCBI taxonomy): Eukaryota > Metazoa > Arthropoda > Insecta > Diptera > Muscidae > Musca > Musca domestica. Next base: position 28,851 of record NW_026712233.1, read on the forward strand.
ATATCAAGCATCCCACCGTATAGCCTAACATTTTCTCTTTTCAGAAAATATGACTCGGTTTTAATACCCTCAGCCATATGGCTAGGGAGGGTATATATCATTTGATACGATATAAAGTAAAAGCATAATTTGATTTTGCTCCAACTTTGGGAATACTAATTTACATCACTGCTAGGTCAGGTCAAATCATGAAAATATCGGTCCGCTTCATCAAGTACCTCAACCACGAAGGGTCAAAATTTTGAATAATTATAACTCTTATAAAATGTGATGTAAGAGTTCGACAGTCCTCAAATTACACACACCACAAATATTTTGTTGGTCTGGTGTGAAGATGGAATATATCTATTCAATCCTTCTGGTACCTCCCTCACAAATAATCAAAATTTTGAATATCCGTGAAGCTCATAAAATACGAAATTTACTTTCGATCCCCTTCAGACTTGGCACATCTTAATATGTCCATCAACAAAAGATCTGTTATAAAGATGGTAGAGATTGGACTATTCTTTCTGATACCTCCCCCATATAGGGTCAAAGTTCCGAATTATCTCTTCATGTTACACATATCCCCATATTTCTAGTAAAACAAGATCTGCAGTGAAGATGGGATATATGGGACCTATCCTTCTGATACCTCCCCCACTAAGGGTCAAAACGGGAAATTAACGTCCGATTCCATTAAGTCGTGGCACGTCTTAATATTTCCAACAACAGAAGATATGTTAAAAAGATGGTAGAGATCGGACCACACCTTCTGCTAACTCCCACACAACGGCTCATGATTTTGAATCATTATATCTCTCTTAAAACGTGAAATAAGCATCTGGCTCTCTAAAAATTTCACACATCCCAATATATTTGGTGTGAAGATGAGATGTATCGATCTACACCTTCAGTTACCTTTCCCATAGACGGATCCAATTTTTTTTATAACAACACGCCCTAAAAATGCGAAATAAGAGTCCGATTCTTTTCAAATTTTCAAATTTTTATTAACACGAGATATGGTGTGAAGATGATAGATTGTGGTACCTCCCCCACAAACGATCACAATTTTAAATACTTAAATCTCTGATCATTTGTGAAACAAGTCAGCGATTCCATTCGAACCTGGTATATCTTAATATTTCCCTTAAAAAGAGATCGGATGTGAATGACCAATTTTCGTTTTTCGCACCTGACAATATTGTCAATTTTTTCAAAATTTAGACAAAATTTGAAGATCCGTTGACCTTTTGCTAACAGAAGGAGTGGAAAAATATTGCCCATCTCCGAACTCGATCTAAATTTATTTAAGTATTTTGAATCAGATACATCGTCCAAATTTTACACATCGCTATATCTGTACCTCACTGAAGTCCTACCGGATACCCACTCTTTTCTTTCTCTACTCACTTCGGCAAGAAGACGAAAAATGGTCTTTGCAGCAAAGAGCATTTTTTTGACATTTAACATGAAAATCTAAATTTGTGATTTGCATCTCTATAAGCGTCGTTGTTTATGTCGAAATTCAATCAAGAAGAACCCAAAATGCCACTTTACAGGCAATTCTGTGGATAATTGGATCTAAAACATACGAAATACTTCTGCTATATAATGGACGTTCAGCGAAAAAATTCTGCAAGAAAGGTTGATATTCTCTTAAAACCAAAAAGCCAAATAAGAACTAAATTGTATGCAAAACTATTAAAATTATTCTAATCTGAGGATGTGTAAAAAGTAAAACCATACTGACAATTTTTGCCAGGTTGAAATTCGACACACTAAGCACAACAAATTTGCGTAATTTTGAAGGTACCAAGATATGGTTACTAAACTTCAACATCGGGAGTTTTAGTCCGTTGCCAATAACTTATTCCATTCAATGCTCTACACAAAACATTGTGGCCTATATATTTATTCACTTAGAAAAGTGGCATGACTATTTCGAATTATAATTTAATGCAGATCTGCACTGTATACTTTCCATCGTCCCAGATGAATATGAGATTTTGCAAAGGGAATCGAAAATTTAACGCGATATTTACAACATATTATACATTACCTTTTTAGATGGCACACGAAAGATTTTTTTGAGAGGTTATAAAACATCTTATCACCTCTGTCCACATTTTGATATAAGCTCTCTAAACAGTTCCTGACGATTGGACTTAGTTTGATATAATGATTTCCAGCTGGATCCAAATGTTCAATTGAACTTGAACTTATCAAATAAAATATATTCTAAGGCCTTGGTATCGTTCCTTATCCACCTGGTACTTTTTTTTGGTCATTACAAAATCGTTATCTATGACACTTAGAACCTTAGGCAGTAGTCCTTGCTTATTGGGACGACAATTATTATTCCTTGTTGGGATGTATAAGACGCTACCACTTCGATTTAATTCCATGATCCATTACAAAAATAATCATAGTTTCATCACTTAATTTAATTGATTGATCAGCTTACCTATTTAATAAAATAAGATCTAGATTATAATGACACAATTTCTAATTATGAAATTAGTTTACCTGTCTTTCGGGAACAACAGCTAAGCGCTAGAGATCAATTATTGGCCGCAGATATATATTTTTTTCGGTAGATAATACGTTTTAATCTGTGAAATTTGTGCAAAATCAGTGGAACAGAGACTTTATAAATCATAGAATGAATAAACCAGTCTTCCCAAAACATTACGAGTAACTAGGCATGAAATACCCGGACACACTTTAGGCACAATTATGATTTATTTATCTTCATTACAACACACTTTGGTATCTCTTCATTTTACCCTAAATTGTATACACTTTTCCATTTTCTTTATTTTATACGAATCAATATTACACTTATTTTAATAAAAACAAAAATTTTATGTTTTACGTTGAAAAAACTCCTTTAAATGAAAATGAAATGGCAACTGAAGTGAGAATTCAACAAACTGAACAGTTGATTAGCTGTCAGACACATTGAGTACTAAAACATTAGCCCTAGGATATGCAACACTTTATGAGCTTCAAACAAGGCAATTTATCCATGTTATCACATATCTCAGCTAATTTCTGATAGATGGCATACAATGAATTGCAGTTTTTTTACTGAGAGTTGAGCAAATCGGTCTTTTTATACCCTCCACCATACTATGGAGGGTATATTAATTTTGTCATTCCGTTTGTAACTCCTCGAAATACTCATGTCAGACCCAACAAAGTATATATATTCTTGATCAGCGTAAAATTCTAAGACGATTTAGCCATGTCCGTCTGTCTGTCTGTGTGTCTGTCTGTCTGTCCGTCTGTCTGTCTGTCTGTCTGTCTGTCTGTCTGTTGTAATCACGCTATCTTTCGAATGAATTGAGATAGATGGCTAAAATTTTGCACACATGTATATTTTGCCAGTAGGCAGGTTAAGTTCGTAAATGGGCCATGTAGGTCCAAGTTCTCATATAGCCCCCATATAACGGTACCTCCCGATATTCGGTATTTTGATGATTTTAGCGACATTGTTTATCGGAATTGTTTCAAATTTGGCATTTGAAGTTCGTAATAGATACTAAAACCTAAGACAGAAAATTATCTGTGCAGGTCCACGCCTTCGTGTAGCCCCCATATAACGGTACCCCCCGATATTCGGTATTTTGATGATTTTAGCGACATTGTTTACCGAAATCGTTTCAAATTTGGTATTTGATGTTCGTAACGGATATTACATCCTAAGTCAAAAAATGAGCCATGTAGGTCCACGTCTTCGTATAGCCCCCATATACCGTACCCCCCGATATTCGGTATTTTGATGATTTTAGCGACATTATTTACCGGGATTGTTTCAAATTTCGCATGTGAAGTTCATATTGGATACTTCAGCCCATGCCAGAAAATTGTCTGTGCAGGTCCACGTCTTCGTATAGCCCCCATATAACGGTACCCCACATATTCGGTATTTTGATGATTTTAGCTACATTATAAACAGATTTTTCTTGAAGTTTCGCATTTAAATATTGTAATAACTTATGACAAAAGTTGCCTATGCAGGTCCACGTCGTCGTATAAGCATTCGGTATTTTTAAAATTTTAGCAGAATTTTTAACGGATTTTATTTTATTTTATTTTTTTTTTTTTTTTTTTTGGAAATTGCCAAATTTGTACCAAATGGTGGAGGGTATTAAAAGTTCGGCCCGGCCGAACTTACTGCTTTTTTACTTGTTAATACTCAACTCATTGACAGAAAATACAACTGAGCTTTTGTTTACGACTTTACTTCAGTTGACATTTAATTCGTGATTTGAAAGCGTCCTTTTTTTCTTTGTCGTAGTTTTTCGGTGTAATTTTTGTAAAATTTGTGTTTTAAAGAAAATTATTTTTGAAAACTCCATGGAAATTGCATATTTATTGAATTCCCCATAATTTAAACGTGAAATAATGTCAAATAGTCTTCAAAGTTAGCTGCACTGTTGGGCATCTTCTGTGCAAATGTCGGCAGCAGTTGGAAGAGTTATGCAAGTACTTGTTAATATGAAAGAAACACATATTAATAGCATTTTTAACGATATCAATAGATTTTCAGCGGAATACACATTTAAGGTTACGTGTTGGGGTCGTTCTAGCAGGGCTACAATTATTGGCAGCCCATCGCCGGTTAGAATTCAATTTTGCCCACTTCCTTTTTTCTTCGTCGTAGTTTTTTCGGTATAATTTGAGTAAAATTTCTATTTTAAAGACAAACATCGTTAAAAACTCTATAGAAATTGTGAATTAATCGAAATCGTCATATATTGGATGTGCTATAATATCAAATAGTGCTCAAAGATATCCACCAGTGCAGCTTCTGTGCAAATGTCGGCAGCCGTTGGAAGTGTTATGTAAGTAATTGTAAATCTTTGACAGGAACTTATATTAATATCATTTTAAAGTATTCAATAGATGTGCAAACCATTATTTGTTAAACGTAACGTGTTTGTTGCCATTCTTGGCAATCCTTGGCCGATTAGAACTCAACTTGGCCCACTCCATACAATCCGGCTGTCATGGAAGAGCATCTATAGAAGCTGTTTGGATGGTCTCAAAAACGTGCTGGGAAACTAATTTCGGTCGGTCGCATTATGTGTTAGAATTGGCATTACGTTTTCATGGGGCCCGGGCCCCCAGACAAAGTTGACGATTGTTCAAAATCTTACAGGAAATTACACAAATTGGTTAATTAATTTGAATCAACGTCTGAAATCAGTATACAATTTTATCAGGGTCTATTGGTATTTAGTAGCAAGCCCCCGGACGCATAAAAAGATTTGAATATTAAAATGTGTTAAAGGGTTCCTAATGTCTATGATAGTTAATTTTCTTGAGCAAAACATGAGACATAATATTCAATCAGCTTATTCTTATATGATCGTATGGGATGAGAAAGATAAGATACGAGGAATTATGTTAGTGCAATTGTCTATCATCCACTCTGTAAGTAGCAAGTGTATTATCTAGATCCGCTCTAATATCTGGTTTTATTAAAATATCAATAAAAATATTGTGCCTTAGGAAGTAAAAGTGAAATACTTGCATTTCATTTTACAAATTAGGAAGCAAACATGTTTGTAATATATTTCTGGCATAATCTACTTATATGTCATATGTTACTAGACTTTTACGAATCCAAGTTATATTGGTGTTTGTATCCAAATTCTTATATGAATTAAATTCTTATGTGTATAAGATCTGTTTCTTCCCCAACCCTCTGTCGTATATTTGTTTTTAAAATGCAGAAGCACATGAAATAGACCCATAGCTCCTATTGATGACTTTCATAGAATCCAATTCTGAAGTGATTTATGCATGTCTGCCCATCCGTCTGTCCATGAGTTTTTTTTAGCAAAATACAGGTCTCATAATTGTCCAATTATAATTGTCCTGTTAATTAGTTTGACCTACAGACTAGCTCTTTTTCTGGTGGCGATAATGGTGTTTCATATTAATCAAAGTTGGTTGGATGGTGGCCTATATGAAGAATTTAGAATTTCTACTTCAGAATTTCTACTTCAGAGGTATAACTTCCTAACTGAGATATGTCATGGAAAAGAGGGTATGATAAATTTGCCATTACGTTTGTAACACCTCCAAATTTTCGTCGCAGAACCCATAAAGTATATATATTCGTGACTAGTATAAAATTCAAAATCGATTTACTGATGTATGTCCTTCTGTCTATTGAAATCAGAATACAGCCCATATTGTTTAACATAGGTCTTTAAAAAAATGGCAAAATTTTCCAAATTTGTCTAGAGTATTGTACTATATGATAAATAGTTGACGGAACTGTTCATGATGCTCCACGGCCACGAGCATCATATACCAGTCTAAGTTTTCCTATTGTCACGATATAATGATATAGGTATCATATGGGAGCTATAGCTATTCAAACTTGATGTTTAGAGATTGTAATGGTTCCTACCTCCGTTGGCAGAACATTGTCTATATACCTCTTCGTTTTACAATAGCCCATAACGATACCTTGCGATATTTTGTTTTTTTAACGATTTAGGGCGAATTTTCTAATTGATTTGTTTAAAATTCGGTATTTGTAGTCTGTAATTATTTCTGGTTTTAATGGCAGAACATTGATATATATTTATTTTCTAATTATTTTTTTTCATGGTGGGGGCTATTAAATGTTCGTCTTGCGCGAACTTATCGCCTTTTTACTTTTTTAATTGTAAAAGCCACTTTTGTTCCGATGTGTTTATTTGATTGGACTCTGGTTACATTTCATACGCGTTTTCTACATCTTCCTCTATAATTGGTGCTTGATGTTTTCAACAACTTGTTTCAACAGAAGGTTGATTCTTAAAAATAACTTATTTTAAAAAGTTTGATTAACACCCATGAGTTTTTCCAAATTGGTCATTCGTATTTAATTACCATCATAAGGGGAGGTTAAAAATAAACTTCGCCCCAAACCAAACTTACCACCATTTGCGCTTATTAAATTATAAATCATTGCAAAAATTACATATTCCAATAAATATTCATGGCATTTACATAAATATTTCACTTCCTCTCCCAATTCACCAGTGCACAACAAACTTCCAAATTATTGATGAAGTAATTTTCTAATATAACATTCATTATGGCCAAACAACAATCAGTGGTGCTTGTCATGATTTATTTGTTTGTGGTTTTGTTAGCTGCTGCTGTCAACATTTTGTGGAATATAACTTCACTGATGTTTGTGTTTGAGTTTTTTGGTTGAAATAACCAAATGTTGTTATTACCGAAACTAAATGAGGGCAATAAAGTTGTATTTTACAAACATTTTGCACTCAATTTCGGATGGGTAGGTAAATGGTAAACTTTTCCCAAAATAGTAGCAGAAGGCGATTGATTTTTGAATGTGGATGGGTGCGCATAGCATTTGCCTGTTGAAGTGGTGTTACAAATGGGTGGCTGGTATAGGTGTTGCAAAATCAGTTGGAGGCAAACATAGTTCAGAACAATGAGTTTGGGGTGTTATTAGAAGCAAAGGTGTTAGAAGGTGGTGGTGTTTTGTTGTCCCACATTATTGACACGAAAGCACAATTGCTGTTCTTTTTTTGTGGTTTTGTTGGCTTTTGTTCTTTTCCCGAGTATTGTTTTCGTGTAAATGTGAAATTTGTATTTTATGATTATTGTGATTATTATTTATTTTCTTGTAAGAGGAAATTTGTTTATGACGAAAAATTACTGAATGCCATAAATGACGTTGTTTATGGCCATAAACGGCAACCCACTACAAATCCAAATGAATGAAGATATTTTGGAAGGATGTTTTGTTTTTGTTGTGTTATAGAAATCGATTTTGTTTCGGTTCCCCGGAATGTGTTGCTGTTCATGTTTAAAGCTCATTGACGAATGTTTTTGGTCAATGTTGTGCACCATTGTGGGTGTATGAAAACATTCATTTTAGTGGTATAAGAGGAGATCTATCACTAGTTTCTAAAAGCTGTCATTAGGTGAATTGTGGTGTTCGGAAGGGTGTGTTTACACACTCCCTCTAATTAAAATGAAAGAACGTAGAATTCTCGGTTAATCAATTCGTAACAGAATAACAAATTTTTTCTGCGAATATTCCTTTCATTGCAATTAAAGTCTGAAAACGAAGAAAGTCTGAAAACGAAGTCTGAAATCGGCAATTGTCATTCCGTTTGTAACACCTCTTAATATTCGTCGTAGACACCACAAAGTATATATATTCTTGATCAGCATGAAATTCTATGTCGATTCAGCGATGTACGCCCGCCTGTCTATCCGTCTGTGGAAATCACTCTGGCTTCCGAACGAAATGAAGTAGGTTCCTAAAATTCTATTGAGATGTGTTTTAGGTCTGCAGGACCATTGACATTAAAAATGTGCTATACATTTTGGTATAACAGTACCGACAGCTTTAAGTTTTTTGGGTGTTTTAGTCACAATTTCATACCGAACTTGCTGTAAATTGACAGAATGCATTACCATTATATAGGAAACTTCCTTGCATAGAACAGACAACACAAGTCTAATTTTTGGTAAAGTCCCCGTATAACTAACTTTACTTCAGATATTCGGTATTTTGATGATATGTATCGCACTTATCACCGGAAATGGTTCCAATTTGGAATTCAAAGTTCTTAATGGGTACTACGATAGTAACTAACTAACAGTATCTCGATATATTCAGTATTTTGATGTTTTTAGCGACATTATTCACGCGGATTTGTATTAAAGTTCGTATTGGAAGTTCAATGGTTACTACAGCCTATCACAGAAAATTACATATGCAGGCCAAGGTCTTCGTATAGCCCCCATATAACGGTACCTCCCTATAGAACGTATTTGGATGATATAAGCAACATTATTTACCTGCATTGTTTTAAATTTCGAATGATCTATGAAAACTTGCGAAAATATTGTGGAGGGTTATTAAAGTCTTGGGCATGCAAACATTTTGGCCGTAGACCTTGGACATTCCAACAGGACTTAGCATCATCGCACTCAGCACGCGCCACCACAGAATATTTTCAGCGTACAATGGCCACCAAAATCTCCGGATACCAATCCGTTGGACTATTGTGTCAGGAGTATTTTGGAAAGCATGGTTGGCACAAAAAAAAAAAAAAAACAAAGTATCGGTCACCTCAAGCAAGAGCTTCGCCGGGAATGGGCCAAAACACCGCAGAGCAACATTCGGGCAGCGTGTGACGGTTTCATTGGCCGTTTGAAGGCCATAATTCGAGCCAAAGGTGACCAACTCGAACAAATCAAAGCTTATTCTAAAATATAATGTGATGTGATCAATAAAATTAAAAAAGTAAACTTTACTAAATGATACTAAATTTGAATTATAACATGAAAACCACGAATTGGAGTTATAATCAATCGTCATCATGTTGGAATTATTAGCTGACGGCGCTCTAACAGAGCCTTATACTATATCTGGTTTCCGATTTATTAACTTTTGGTATAAAAAATTCAAAAAGTCAAAATTGTGTAGTGAAGATATAAGTTATTTAATGGTATAATGCAATATTGAATTACTATTATCTGAAAAATAATTAAAATAAATAATATATGCCCTGAAATTTTTAAACATTTTTGCATCTGCATTAATACATACAGGGTTGTCCATATTCGACGACCCATCTGGCAACGCCATAACTTTTGACAGAGATGTCACATCGCTTAATGACATACCGCGTTTGAAGCGTCAGTCCAAGCAGATTTTTACCATGCACCAATACACGCCACGCGAGCGCTCTGAAATAGTTGAAATTTACATTCAACAGAAGAAGTCAATTGTGAAAACTCAACGTGCTTTTGAAACATTAAAAAATGTGAGAAGTGCGCCTTCTAAGAACACTATTAAGCGTTTATACGAAAAGTTTTCGACTGGTAAAGAGGCCATATAAAAGTCGACCAGGCGATCGGCCGGGAATATCGCTGCCGTACGACATCCCAAAAACGCCGTTCTCAGCAGTTGGTCATGGCTCGGTCCATTTTACAACGGATTATTCGTATTGATTTGCATTTGTTCCCGTACAAAATTCAATTGACACAAAGAATGTTGCCTGCGGACAAGCCTCGTCGATGGGAATGGGCCCAAAAAAAAAACATGGGTCCTTCGAATATGGGCAACCCTGTATGTTTTTCAATCACTTGATGTTACTGGATACATTTTACTGAATAAATTTTTTGCAATAAAATTTTGCAAACTCAACTGCTAAAACTACTCTCTTTAATCGTTCTCACTTACTGAAGTTTTGGACTATCGAACAACATTTTGTAAAATTTTGGTGTTTTTTAGTTCAGTGTTCAATTCGTAATTAATTTCTACTAAAAATGTAATCTCTTATAATAATTGCAATTTTAACAAAAAAACCCTCTTTAAATTTCTCCCAAAACCAAAAGCAAAAATGTCCCCACCCTTTTATGCTACTATCTGGGAGCGATTCCCCATTACATATCCAGTTAATGACAAATGACCGAATTTTCCAGAGAAAAGTAGGGCATTATCAACGTTATAGTTCATTAAACGTTTCTTTTGTCGCTCTATCTTTGTCAATCGACGAAACGTTTGTTATTCCGGTTTTTGTGATGTCCTGCCATCGATGGCGGCTGACTAGGCCAAAATATTACTGTGGTAATTTTCAATTAAAAAAGGGAGCCATGAAAAAAAAAGACACAATATCAAACAATTTTCCCCGCTCGCTTTTCCAATACGACGGAATTGCATTGTTGTCATAACTCCATTTCGTAGTCTCAAACGTAGGCCGGAACACTGCACACATAGTCTACACTTAAGCAAATACAACAGAGTCATCGCTCACACAGAGGCTTCAATTGAAATGTAAATGAATAAAGTTGTGCACCAGTGATTACACTTCAGGATCCCACGCACACACAGATACTCACATGCACACGCACTCTCTGTAAAACTCATTCATTCAACACAATGTGAATGCATCACATATTCAGCCAATGCCTGTCATACTTTACTCATGTTTCGAGCAGCAATCTATCCTGTCACAACAAAACAGATAGATATGGAGCAGCTCTCGCTCTCTTAGCAGCACCAAGCGGCAATTGGCCCAAACAAACTTGCATGAAGTCAGGGGTTGGACGGGGGGAGAAGCATAGTAACACACCAATTAACTTTGTATAGCAGTATGTGTAGATGCCAAGCAGCCATCCAGCCAGGCTCTCCGATAAACAGCAGGATGTAAAGTGCAAATGTACGGTAGAAATTTTCGGGGGATATTGGGCCACATGCCTCACTTAAATGCATTCACATTTCACAGAACTGAAAATAAATTATTGCCTCTACAGCTGACAACAATGATGTCATTGATGACGATGTTGTTGATGAAGACAACGATGAGACTGGTGCTGGTGCTCCGGCTCCAGCTACAGCTCTTGATGATGACATGAATGATGCAGATGATACTAATGATTTGGATGGTAATAATGTCAATGCTATTATTGTGGTTACCACTATTGCACCCGGAAAAGGATAATGGACCTATTTTGTAAATAGATATAAAGTATACCGAAAATGACCTCTTTTCAATTCGACAATTTGGTAGTTTGAATAATTGAGGACTTTTTACTTTTAAAATTTAATGCTATTGAAATTGTTAGACAGTACTTGGGATTAATAATAAATGTATGTGAAGGGTTTTAAGAAATGAGTCGAAGGCAAACAAATTTAGTAGAATATAGACGAATCGACATTCATTTTCCAAAGAAAGAAGACCGATGATTGAGTTTTAAAGTGCCCGGCCGCAGTCCGTAGGAATATATGGTCGTATGTGAACCGGCATATTTTCAATAAAATAAGATTGATTTTTGTACTCAACGCTATGTTTATATCATTTGTTTGTAATGTGCAAAAGGATCATATTCTGATGGCCCTTCCGCGGTTGTAGTTAGTAATTACAAGTCGCATTTAATGTCCGAAGAAATATCCATAAAACAGTTGTTTGGACGAATCCTATTAGAATTGGTGGTAAAGGGTCCAGATTCGGTCTTAGCTTTCATAAATATTTTCGAATGAGATTTATGGCGTACAAATAGCGAATATGGAAAATATTTTTACATATTTTAGTGAATATGGAAAATATTTTATTAATATGCGTTCAAGAATTCCGTTTATAAGTATTGAAAATTGAGCGTAAAGGTCACCGTCCAAAACACTACCACAAAAAAAAAAAAAAAAAAATAAATAAATAAAACAGATGATTTTTTTGAGTTTTTGAATTTAGTACTTCAGTATTGGAATTCACAAACTCATTGTTGGAGATACCTACAAAATCAAAATTAAAAAAATTTTAATTTCGCTAATTAACGAAATTTATCGGTAAGTTAGCGACAAGATCAAAGTAGTCGCTAAGACCTAACGATAGATACCAAGGTTGTAAACTTTAACTTCTTTTATACCCATATGGCTAAGGGTATATATCTTTTGATACGGCCAAAATATCCCTTATCGAAATAACGGTCCTAGTTCTCTTTGGACCAAATCCGTTTCAGGATATTTGGAGTCGATCTAGTGATGTCCGTCCGTCTGTCTGGTTGGTGCGCACGATAACTTTCGAAATGAACTTTCAATTTGGTCCAAATTTGGTACATCGTAATATTATTATCAAACTTAAATTGACGTCGGAGATGAGCATATCGGTCTACTCCTTCTAGTACATCCCAAACAAAAGGTCGAAATTTAAAAAAAAAAGAAATACAGTACAGAAAGAGAAAGGTTAATTCGATTTTGCCCCAACTTTGAAAATCCTATTATGTACACGAGTGCTAGGTCGGATGTGAAAATGGACAATATCGACTCCATGAAGTACCTCCCCCACAAAGGGTCAAAATTTGGAATAATTACAACTCTTATAAAATGTTATGTAAGAGTCCGATAGCCTTCGAATTACGCACTTCACAATATTTTTATTAACCCAAGGTCTGATATGAAGATGAAATATATCAATCCACACCTTGTGGTACCTCCCCCACAAAGGGTCAAAATTTTGAATATCCATGGAGCACATAAACCGCAAAATTAACTTCCGATCCTATTCAGATCTCTTATAGAGATGGTAAAGATGTGACCATTTCCTCTGGTACCTCTCCCACATAGGGTTCAAAATTTTGAAAAACAAAACTCTCAAAGAAAGCGAAATATGCTTCTAACTCCCTTCAAATTTCACACATACAAACATTTTTTTCTAACACAAGATCTATGGTGAAGATAGATGTCTGTGAACACCCTCTGGAACCTCACCCATAAAGCGTAACAATTTCCAATATTTTTATCTGTCATAACTTGAGAAACAAGACATCGATTCGTTACACCTTGCTATATCTAAATATTTTTCTCAACCAGAAACTTAATATTAATATGGAAGTTACGATTTCGAATAACATTGGATATAAATTTTCGATTTCCTTGTAATTTTGCCCATACTAATATTTTTATCTGTCTCATCTAAGTATGAAAATGAAATACTTCGTCGACCTCGCGCACATCTTAACATTTTCTAAAAATTATCACATGTATGTATATCATGTAAAGTGAAAGAAGTAACCAATATAGTCCAAACCTAGCAATATTTATATCATATTTATTTAGGCTTTATTTTAGCCTGTAGCTTCGGAACCTACTTCATAGAGGCTCAACAATTTGAATAATCATAACAGAATTCAATATATATATTTAAATAATCAAACATTGGCAGAGGGTGTACAGCTGTCGGCAAAACCGACCGACTGTTGTGTGCGGCTAATAGACGTCTAAAATGAAATGCATACTACCGTAGAAACCTTGTCAGGAGGATATTTTAAGATACAAAGCTTTATGAAACGTAAACAGAACTTATTGATATTTGGGACATAGTGGAGCACAACTCTTTTGGGAAATTATTTTGGATTTCAAAGTTATCGATTTTTGTCGGTAGAGTTCGAGAATCCCACTACCGTACATTCAATATTGTCCTACACTCTCTGAAAACTCAAATTCAAGCTTTACCCATAAAATCTATTATGTACGCATTTACAAAAAACCCGTTATTGGCTGAACTCTACATATCCACTGTGATCCTTATACCAAAATTCATTTCAAAATCTTTTTCCGTACACATAGAAAAATTTCGAAAATCGTATTGAAATTCTATATCGTCAATAATTTTAATTCTGACAAATTTGGCTATAATTTAAATGTTTATACCCTCAGTCTTATGACTGCATATGGTATATATCATTTGATGCGGAAAAAATTTACCCCATTCAAAATAATTTTTTATATCTCATGTCCCTTTGGACGAAATACGCGTCGATAGTCGATTTGTCTCCTAGTTTATCGGTCATATACTTCCAAGGGTAAATATTTTGAATAATTATCAATGTCTTTGCAACGAAATGGTTCCACTTGAATAAAATCAGGTGATGAATATCCATCCTTCTGGCATCTTGCATGTTATTTATAAATGTGTAGTTGCTTCCGAACGGACATCATATATTTGACTACAAGACAATTTTGTATTCTGCCTTCAAAGAATCTTGTCTTAAGAAAAATTTTAAAATCATTTTTAATTACGCACATGCTGTATAACGACCCATAACCTTGAATCACCCATTTATGTGAAGGACAGTCTCATTCGCAAGCGCATTCACGTTACAAAACATTAACATATTAATCGTTTGCGTGTTGTAACATTTTAATAATTCATTGACAAATCGTTATAGAGCCGTTAATTTAAAAACATATTTCTACGGGCATGTATTAGATTTCGAAATTTCGTGATTTGAACATTTTAGTCAAGCAATGTTCGCGTTAGCAAATAACAAGACCCATACTTAACTGTTACTGATTGCATACATATTGTCCGGTGGCAAGCGGTTGCGGGTCATCATATTTTCACATTTCATGTCGTGCTGCAATAGCTATTGCAGAGAGCTTAAAAGCCAAATGTCGCTTATGAAAGGAGACCAGGCTAAGTAACATAAAAAAATGGTCAACGGACAAAATATTGCGATCGCTATAATGACAATCTCATGCGATCCATATTACCCGACTCTTTACGCAAACTACAACATAAAACAGTGGATAATTGTTGCATTGCCGTTGTCGCTCGAATTGCCATAAAGTATTCCGCGTTCGCATTATGACAGTAGAGCTGCTTGCTTGTTTACACAAATTGAATGGAATCGTTTTAAAAACGATTGCGGTTCTCCTTGTTAAGGGTCTCTCTCTTTGTGATTTGCATTATTCCACATTAAACACACACTCACACAGACAGTTGTTTCTTTATTTCTGAATTATGACAAACTCTAGCATGATTCGAAATTGCATGCTACGGGTTAATAACGACCTTAAGGAAAATATTTAATTCACAATGTAAGCTAAGGCTTGCAGCAGTTTGCATGGGTATGCTAATGTTGTGTGAGGCTATTGAAGGTCCAAAAGATATGCATACTACCGTAGAAACCTTGTCAGGAGGATATTTTAATATACAAAGCTTTATGAAACGTAACCAGAAATTATTGATATTTGGGACATAATGAAGCACAACTCTTTTAGGATATCAAATCCCTAATGGCTCAGGCTAATGCGAATTTTTTATAACATTCACAAGAGTGCACTAGAAAGTCTTTGTAAATAATTTTAATTTGAATTGCCCCAAAAATCATTTTTAAAGCGTTGCTCTAACAATTCTTGTGAATTTTTTGAAAAAAAAAAAAAAAAAATGCGAAAGGAGCTCTGATAGAACACAGAGCATAATTCTGATAGTCTCAAAAAATCTTAAAAATCATAGAGATGGGAAATTCATTAAATAGTCTACAAAGGTTGTTTTAAATGATCTTTATAATCATCTTAAAAATTATTGAAGAAATTGTACAAAATCCACGGATATAGCCCCAATAGTCTTTTTAAAATCCTTAAAAAACTCACGAGGAAAATTCTGTTGGTTCTTCAAAGAAAAACACTTAAAATCCATATGCCTAGTTATGATATTAAAGCTTAGAAATTGTAAGAGTGAAATTCTGAACGTTCTTGAGAAAAATTTTAATAGGCATTTACTCATGTCTGTAAAAAACGATTTTAGTCCTTACAAAATACATATAAAGCTATTAGTGTTGTGTAAAGAGTCGTCATTTTTTTAAATCTGAGAGTCTTTAAAGCAGCCTTCAAGCGCAGCTATACTGCAAAAAAACATAATTAGGAAAAACCTTAAAAAAATCTAGTCGCTGAAAAATTCTTTCCCAAGGTTCGTGACAAAATATCCCATCAAATGAAGATCAATCCCCTGAAAGTCTAAGGACAAATTTATAAAATTTATAAAAAAAAACAATTATGGAACTGTTTTGTAACAACAAAATAACTACGGTATTCCAATGCCCGTGAAGATAAATTTTAAAATATAATAGCAAAGATAGAAACCACTTGTATTTTGTGTTGGTGCACAAGGTGTTAATTGAAAAAAAAATAATATAGATTAGTTGCCCGGGAAATGCATCCTCCAGCATATCGATTGTGGCACGTGCAGTGTGTGCCGTTGCACCGTCCTGTTGGAACCACATGTTTTCCAATCTCAACTTATCAAGTTGCGACAAAAAGAAGTCGTTGATCAATGCTTGGTAGCGCCTACCATTCACAGTAACCGTTTGGCCCGCGACGTATTCGAAGAAAAAAGGTCCGATGACTCCTCCATCGAAAACAGCACACCATACCGTGACTTTAAACGGGTTTAATGGCTCCAAGAAGCACACATTTTGCTTATTTACGTACCCGCTAAAATTGATCTCCCATCATTCATTTTTGATGAAAAATCACATCTTCTTAATGGTGATTAAGGGTGGCTTGAGCGTATGTTAGACGTGGCTGGTGGTCAGCAGGAAAGAGCTGATGCCCCATTTTGACTTTGTGCGGAAACATCTTTAAATTTTGTACCATAATTCTCTGTAAAGACCGTTGACTGGTATTCATTTGCGTGGCACGTCGTCTGTCGATGTCGACGGAGCTTCCATGACATTCTCGGCTACAGCAGCAATATTCTCTGCAGAACAGATACTCCGGGGTCTGTCACGCCTGGCAGTATCTCTTCGAGGCGGCTAAACGTCGTAGTGTTTCATCAGTAGGCGTTGGATGGCCAGGAAATCTGCAACGTTATGCCAAAGTCACCGACCGATTATTGGTCGCCACACTGCTCCGCGTTCTGGAGCAGTGTGGCGTAACATTGTTTATTAAAGTGTATTTCCAATGTGTTTTCCACAAAAATGTCAAAACAGAACTGACATTAGGGACCAATAGTAAAATTTATAGCATTTTCTGATAGGAGGATTACTTTTGCGCCACCTTGTACGATTAAACTACGAGAGAGGTCTCAAAGTCTTCTCAAAGTCGCTTTCTATACAATCTCTTAAAACTAGTCTCTTCATGTAAAAACATTATGTATTTCCTTACCTACCAAAACTTATTGCTGCTTACGGGGCATAGCTACCAGAACACTGCCTTAACAAGCGCTAATAGTCACACTTACATTTCGTAAATCATATTCCCGAACATACACATTACGGAACAACATGCAGTCTATAACTTAACAGCACTTCGCCATCATACCAGCCAGGTTGGTAGGCTAACTAGGAAAAGAAGGCCCATTAAGCCTACATAATGACAATGTTAACTTGGTCGTCGTTATTATAGTAAGGACCATATGCCTGTTGAAATGCAGAATTTTTTGTTGCTGTTTTGGGTAGTGTTCATGCAAATAGATAATAGATAATAGGGTGGAACCTTCAAAAAACAAGATGTCGAAAAGAGAGAAACTATTCGAAAGACCTTTTAAACATGTTCTTATACAACCCCTCTAGATGTGAAGACGATTTTTCGAAAAAAACTTCATTCATCTCATATATTATGTCCATCATCCCCCTATTGGCCCTAATAAAAAAAGTTCCATTCCTTATAGAGTACTTTTCACGTTAAAGTTCGTCTTATGACAAGTTTCTTCCAGTATTAGCATTTTGACTGCAGGCTAACTGCAGCAGTTCTTTTTCTGTTGTTCAAAGCTTGTCTGCGAGTTTTGAGTTTTATTATTGTTTTCGTCGTCGCTGCTGTGTTTTTTTTTTGCGTCGCTTATTTATGTATTTCTCACCCTTTCAATTTTCGCTGTTTAGTTGTTTGTCTATTTTATGAAAAAAGTTGGCAACCAGTCCGTCACTCAACTAGCTTTGCATGGTGCTGCGATATCAAAGGCATGCAAAGCAAAATAAAATGAAACGAAATGAAAAATGGTAATGCCTAAACATAAAAAGTTGCTACAAAGCATAAGTGACATTTATGACTAAAGTCTTTTGTCAAGGGTTATGACATTTCTTGCTATGGAACGGTGCGATGACGTTGCTATTCAGAGTTAGCCAGTGTCAGTATTTTTTTTATAGAATTAAAGTTTCGAAGGTTTAATGATTTAAACGTTGCAGAATTTTATTTAAATATAAAACCAGTAAAGAAAGTCTTAAATCGAGCGGGACCGACTTTATGATAACCTACACCACTTTGCTAATTTAGTAGAGCTTCGCATAACAATTAAAAGATTCTATGGGAGAATTCAATCATACACGCTATGATTATAATTATAATTTAAAATTAAAAGGACTAAATATGCCGTAGCATTTGTATCTTTTAAATTCGGAATTGTATCCATTTAGTGCACAATTAATTTGAAATCGGATAAAACTATATATGGGAACTCTTTTCAAATCTGAACCGATCTCGATAAAATTTGGCAAAGATATTTCTGAGCTGTATTTGATATATTTCCCTGAATATCGTTGTTACGGAGTGCATATTACGGCTGTGGGTAACAAATACAATAAATCGGATGAACAATATATATGGGAGCTATAACTATATCTGAACCGATCTTCACCAAATTTGGCATACTACCTTCTAGACTAAATTCGGTCGTATGTGCCAAATTTCATCCCATTTGGGCAAATATTAGACGTTTGGTGCACAATAAAAGGTAAATCGGACGAAGTTATATATAGGAGATATATCCAAATCTGAACCGATCTCGATGCAATTTAGCAAATGTATTTCTGAGCTGTATTTGATATATTTCCACAGATATTGTTGTTACGGAGTGCATATTACGGCTGCGGAGGACAAAAATAACAAATCGGATGAACAATATATATGGGAGCTATAGCTATATCTGAACCGATTTCGATCAAATTTGGTATACTTATTTTCAAGTGCAATCTGATCGTACGTGCAAATCTCCATACTATTCGGACTGATATTACACGCTTGGAGCACAATAAAAGGCAAATCGGACGAAGATATATATGGGAGCTATATCTAAATTTTGACCGATTATCTCCGATTTAAATAGGGTTCGCCCTTGGGTCGAAATGATTTGTGCAAAATTTCATCTGGATAAGGCAATAAATGCGAAATGTATTTTGTTTAAAAAAATACATGGACAGACGGACGGACGGACATGCATAAATCGACTCAGAATGTGATTCTAAGCAGATCATCAAAAGGAACTATGGGTCTATCTCGTTTCCTTTTGCCTGTTACAAACAAATGCACAAAGACATAATACCCTGACCACCTTGTGGTGTAGGGTATAAAAATACATGGTGGGGCTTCTTCCAGAGAATTCTTTGATCTTTGACATGGATCACATTTACTGTAGAATAAGAGGATTGAGTGTGGATTTTATAGGTTTAATTGTCACATCAAAGAAAATGTGTAACGTGTATAAAATGTTTTCAAAATAATAGGATGTAAAAAACGTCAGAACTTAACAAAAAAAGTTTCAGTTTGATGACTCATGACTTATATGGTAATAACAATTTCAAATTCCTACAATTATTTGCAAATACGGTGTTTTAGAATGTAGTCGTTCTTTAATATGTTTCCGTGTATGCAATCAGCTCAAGACAAATAATTCCCATTTCCTCTCGGGTTTGTTTGGAGTTGTATGATTTGTTTAGGACTGATGTATTGCTTATTGCCAGATGTATTATTATTTCAATATTTATTATTTATGCCCAGCAAAAACTTGAGAGCTTTATGAGTCAAATATCTCATTAAAAGATAATGAACACATAACGCCTTCTATGTTACATAAACACAAAAAAAAACAATGCAACATAACTTACTATTCTCATTTTAAAGTAATGAGTAACGAGAACGTGTGGACGCCTCCGACTACAAATCCGAAGATTGTGAGTTCAAGACTCTGCATCGGAATACGAAGAAAAAAATTTTCAAATATCACTACTTATTGATGTAATGATAGACTTTAAACAATCCGTTCAAATTCCGTTTGTAACTCATCGAAATATTAATTTAAAACCCAAAAAAGTATATATACAGGGTGAGATAAAAAACTGCAACCAACAATTCAGACTGCTGACATTTCTAAATCACCCATCTGACAGCTGTTAAAATTATTCCAGTGACAACTCATTATATTGTTTACAAGCGTACAAAAGCATTTGGTGAGAATTTTCCAGAAAAAAAAAATATATTTCTTTATATCTGGCTGCAAATCCACAAGTAACTATCGTTAGAGCATTCCAGCATTTAAATGTGAATAAATCTTTTGTGACTCTTACCATCGCTTGTTACCGTGATACTGGTAGCGTAGCCCGACGTCAGGGAAGTGGACGGAACAAAACAGCAAAATCAGCAGAAATGGTTTGGTTCGTTTGAGCGGAACCCGCGTCGCAGTGGCTGAAAAATGGCTCGTGAAATGCAAATATCGCAATATTCCATTCGGCAAATATTGAAAAATGAGCTCGGGGTAAAGCCATTGAAATTCCAAAAAGTGCAAGAACTTACACCGTAACGGAAAGAAAATAGACTCAAAAGATCTTTTGGCATTTTGGCCGCAGACCATTCCAACGGACTCAGCACCATCGCACTCAGTACGCGCCCCTCAAGAAGGTTTACAAATTTAGGTTCCTCGCTTCATTTCCAGCGCACAATGGCCACGAAAATCTCCGGATACCAATATGTTGGACTATCGTGTCTGGAGTATTTTGGAAAGCAAAAGATTGGTACTAAAAAATACCAAAGTGTCGATCACCTCAATGGGCCAAAATACTGCAGAGCAACATTCGGGCAGCGTGTGACGGTTTCATTGGCCGTTTGAGTCCATAATTTGTACTAAAGGTGGCCAATTCGAACAAATCTTATTCTAAGATTTGATGCTATTTCCGAAATTTTTCATGTCATGAATGTGAAAATTATGGCGTTTGACTTGTTGCAGTTTTTTATCTTACCCTGTGTACCTCCGATATTCGGTACTTTGACGATTGTGGTCACATTTTTTAATGGAATTGTCTGAAGTGTCACACAAGGAATTTTCTGTTAGTACTTTATCGTATAGCTCCCATACAATGATGTCCCGCGATATTTGGTATTTTGATGATTTTAGTCACATTTTTCAATGGCATGTCTGAAATTCTACATAAGGAGTTCTCAGGGAGAAATTTACCCCCTGAAAGAGAATTTTCTATATAGGCCCACGATACCCCCCGATACTTTTCAATGGAATAGTCTGGAAATCCACACAAGAAGTTCTTTGTAGGTACCAGAAGGACTTGACCGATGTATACCATCTTCACACCAGATATTGTGTTAATAAAAACATTGGGATGTGTGAAATTTCGTACTCTTATTTAACATTTTGTAAGAGTTATAGTTTTGAGTTTTTTTGGATTTCAGGTTATGTTACCCATCTAAGTCGATCTAAGTTTGCTAATATTGAATATGATGTACGAAGTTTGGATCGAATCAGGTAGTCACATTGAGAGTTATCTCAAATATCCTGAAACAAATTTGGTATGTATCCCTATGTATCCGTATGGCTCTAAATCCTAGAAAGACGTAATCCATTTTCAGTCTTTTTAAAATTTGGTCAGATAATTGCAGTAGTTTAGTCCTTTACGTCCTGCGGAATGATACAGGCGTTTGGATTACATGAACGTGGACCTGGGTGGTGCCGTTGTATATATCTATGATTAAATTTTCTGCTACGTGGTTTTCTACCCCCAAAGTAGCTTAGTTTTCTACCCTCAAGGCCCTGGAAATCAGAGTCGAGAAAATTAGAATATGGCGCTCTTCCAAAACATTAGCCTACACCTTTAGAAACTAATATTCCAAACAAGGACCGGTGAAAATGACGCCATAATTTTAATAAGTCCTGAATTTTTCCTGAATTCCTGTCTGAAAAAGGGTGTTGAAAATTTATCTAAAATTATTAAAATACCGAATATAGGAGCGTAACGTTATATGGGTGCTATACGAAAACGAGAACCAATGTAAAAAAATAATTTTTCGGAAAAAGCGGCACATATTACGAACTATAAATAAAAAGTTTGAAATAATTACGTTGGAAAATGTAGCTAAAGTCATCAAAATACCGGCACCGAAGGCGTGGATGTGTACTTGAAATTTTTCATGTCATATAAGAGAGTACTCATTCCGAACTTCAAATACCAAATTGGAAAAAAAATCCGCTTAAAACTGTAGCACAAATCCTCAAAATATCGAATATCAGGAAATAAGTTATATGAGGTCAGGCAAAACTTGGACTTATATGGACTGTTCTATGCCAGGATGTTTCCCGCATACTAGGTAAGAACATAAGTTGTCATTTTACAGTAAATTCGGGTTTAAATTGTAACTAAAACCACCAAAAGTTCTCAAATCTGCCTTCGCAGTTATATGGGGGCTACAGCAAAACGTGTACCAATTTACCAAAAACCTGCAGACCTAAAACACATCTGATTCAAATTTTACCGCTTTTCACTTTTCATTCATTTTTCCAACTAATTTCCATAACCAACGTGCCTGTGTCACATCCAATACACCTTTAAACCCACAATCACAATTGTAGGTCAATTAATTTGCATCGATATTTGATTAGCATTTATGGCAAATGTACGAACACACACACACATACACAATTACCCATATGTTTCCACAAGTTCATTGGATTTTAATTGATTTCACCTTAAAAGTCATTTCCGATTCAATTTTTATCACCCTGAACATTATTTAAATGTTGAAGTGACAGCACTTCAGACAAACAATAGAGTGACAAAATAAATATTTTATTAATTATGTAATACATCTAAAATTGTTTACCTACTATTTGCGTAGAAGGAAGAGGTGGCTTGAGAGAGTGGAGTGTGAGAGGATGATGGCAGAAACTTTATTAGTTTCTATAATTCATGACAACGTTAATAGAATGGAACACATGTAAACACATTAGCGACATTAATCTCTAAATAAAATATAATTAACACATTTTCCAAGTGGCGAATATGAGTGTGTGTGCGTGTGTGAGAGGATGTGTATGAGAATGGGGGTGTGAGTATCTTTGTATACGAGCTTGTGGCCCAGGAATATGGAATAAACGTTGGAACTTGTTTACGTGTTTTCGAATACAAATAAAACTCATAAATACCCACACAATGTTGTATCCTGGCATTAACTGGCTGATTAACTGAATCATGCCACCATTACACACACGCACACACACAGACACACGTGCCATCATTACCATCTCATTTTAAATCTCCGCACACATACACGCCCACACACTTACATGTGTTCGCTTTTGTCGCTCATGTACTTGTGATACATTGTTAATATTCCTGCCGTCACTGCTGTTCTTTAGCTATTACAGTTAATAACATCTGTGGGTGCGTGTATCTGAGTATGTGTGTGTGTGTGTGTAATAGGAACCCACAATAGAGCTTCATTTATTACAACACAAACAAACAACAACAACAAAAGCACAAAGCTTAAACTGAAACAGCAACAGCAGAAATTGCATAAATATATGAACGGAATGGTTACAAGTGCAATTTTCCCTCGATATATCCTCCTGCTCGCCGACGACGGATATCAGAGAGGATACAACATTAGTAGTTCGCCAAGGTATGACATTGCATTGTGACAACGTCATCAACCATCGAACACACACACACAGAGACTCACTTGCACACATTCTCCAACTACAATACTTATGAAGTGCTGATGCCGCTGGCACAGTGATATGAGGATGCATTACAGAGGTGTGACCTAGTCAGCCGGTGAATGGCAGGGCGATAGGGAGGGGGAAACGAAACGGATGAAACGTAAATGGGACAAAACAACATCATCAATTATTAAACACTTAATATTAAACCAAGCTAAAATGATTGCATGTAAAATAGAACATCATTTAAGTTTAATTACATATTGCACATTTAGATGTAGATGCAAATGCATTTTTTGTGTGCCTCCACATTAACTTGCAACATCAAGTGGCGCACACACTCGAGCAAAATGTGCGTTCTACCTATGGTGCTGGTAGTATTTGTGTTCAACAGTTGAAAGGAAGGAAAGGTGAAGATCAAATTTCGAATTTTTGGGGGTTTTGTGAAAGACAAAGACAAGGAGGGACAGAAGTATTTTTTAGTAAAAAAATAATAATAAGAACTTTTTCAGGAATTGACTAACAGTTATTTTTTTTTTAAAGGGCCAAGAGCTCCTCCCCAACAATAGCTCCAGAGAACAAGACGTTGCTTTAATAGAAGACGACCTACATTGGCAGAAGACTAAGAAATATTCTTTGGGATGTGTCTTCTTTGAAAGAAAAAAGATTTTTTTTTTAAGACAAGACCAAGAGGTCTTCATTGCGAGAAGATTAAAGGAAGACCCAGACGACTTTTTGGGAGAAGATAAAAAATATTCTCCAGAAGGAAGCTCAAAAAATATTCTTTATGAGAAGATACACGAGTCGTATGTCAGTCCACAACGGCATTCTTGTGAAAAAAAATTAAAAGGACTACCTTAAAAGAAGACAAAGAGGCCAATTTTGAGAGAAGGCCAAGGGATATCTGGAAGAGGTCAAAGAGATCTTTCTTGAGGGAAAGTCATGATATTCCCCCTGGGAGAAGATCTACAATCTTTTTATTCTAGTATTCTCTACTTTTCTTCAACAAATTACATGGAGATCTTCAAAGGAAGAGGGTTCCTTCAAAATATGAATAAACAAGTAAGCAAAGGCTACAGTCGAGCGGGGCCGACCGTTGAATACCCTACAACACTATAATAAACGATACAGTTTATATAGGCGAGAAACTCGAACGAATTCCACAAGATATTGTGACAAATAATAAAAGAAAACCATCAGGTTTCGTTCTCTAGTTTTCAAATAATAGCAACTTAAACAAATTTGCTCATTTCCAATTTATTGGCAGATTTTGTACGTAAATGGTCTTCCTAGATCTGGAACCAATATTTCCCAAAGACCTATAATCTCTCAGAAGTGGCAAAAGATTAAGATTTATCATTGGTTTTTGACTAAAACGCATCTATATGAGATACAGACATTTGACTATATTCTTCAACGAAATCAGCGTCAACGAAATAGTCAGAAGTGCGTCTTTCCTGTATTTGTGAATTCTCCAAAAAGTCACTAGAATGGACATTTTCGTATTTTGTCTACAAAAGTTGGCAAACTCCTTTACACATTGAGTATTTTTGGATGGTCATCCAAAACTGCTTGGCTTTTGCAATGTCCGGTAACCCCCATTCAAATGTGCATAAGAACCGGGCGATAATTAGGACCTGCTGACAATTTTGCAGTTGTTTGGTCCATTTCAACCCCTAAATATATGACGATCATCTCCAAAAAGAGTAGGCTTCTACTCTGACCCTCATATTATCCCCATGCACAATTTCGTAAGGATCGGGCCATAAATGCGATCTGTATATGATATCCTGATATCCTAACTACTTAGTTTTGTTAGCTGTAGAAATATTACCAAATGTTTAATTCAAAATGAAAATATGCCAAAAATATGACAAAATTGAAAAAATATGAGAAAATATTACAAAATCAATATTTTCATCTTTAGAAAGATATTTTTATGCAATTTTTTAGACGTTTTTTCTTTCCTGCCAAGAGGCCATTTTAAATTAATGAGAACTGTCGAAATCAGTTCAGCCGTTCTCGACATATAAAAGATCTTTCAAGCATATCTTCTTTGATAGACATATATATCGCACATATTTTGCTATATATCCGATTTGATGGATGTTAACATGAATGTAAAGATCAGAAGTAACCTTGTCATGGCTTTGTGATTTAGCCGAGATTTAAAATATTCGCGGTTTAATGAAAAATGTTGAATTTTTTTAATACAAAAGATATGGTCTATTTTACCCGCTAAATATTATCCGATGACCACCCAAATTGGTAGGCTTCTTCTCCGCCCTAAACTCTAGCTACATGCGCAATTCCGCGTCGATTGGTTTATAATTGCGACCTGTAGAGCAACTGCAAAATCAGGAATTTTTTCAGTTTTTGGTCCATTTCAACCCCTAAATATTATGCGATCATCTCCAAAAGAAATAGGGTTCTATTCTGGCCTTAACCCCACCTACATTCTAAATTTAGTGAAGATCGGGCCATAATTGCGACCTGTAGAGTGATTACAAATTAACATGGACAGACCGACAGACGGACGGACGGACATACATAGCTAGATCGACTCAGCTTGGCGAGCTAGGAAGATCCATATATACTTTCCTATATGGGAAACCAATATTTCGAGGTGTTACATAATTTTTGGCCCAATCAAACTTATAATACCCCCAACACATAGTGTTGTAGGGTATAAAAGATGAACCTTTCGGTCTTCTACCGGAGAATACTATGAAATCTTCTATGATTGAAGATCATAAGAACTTCTACAGGATGAGATAACAAACTGCAACAAAGTCAAACCCTATATAATTTTTTTTTTAATTTTACTGAATAAAAGCAAAAATGTCGAAAATAGCATCAAATTTTAGAATTAGTTTAGATTTGTTCGAATTGGTCACCTTTGGCACGAATTATGGCCTTCAAACGGCCAATCAAACCGTCACACACTGCCCGAATATTGCTCTGCGGTATTTTGGCCCATTTCCGGCGAAGCGCTTGCTTGAGGTGTTCGACACTTTGGTATTTTTAAGTGCCAACCTTGCCTTCCAAAATACTCCAGACACAATAGTCCAACGGATTGGTATCCGCAGATTTCGGTGGCCATTGTGCGCTGGAAATGAAGCGAGGAAACTAATTATGTAACCATTCTTTGGTGGCGCGTTCGATGGTGCTGAGTCTTGTTGGAATGTCCAAGGTCTGCGGCCAAAATGTTTACGAGCCCAAGGCTTTAATACACCCTTCAGAATATTTTCGCTATAATATTTGGCATTTATGCTGATTCCACGGTCGATTAATACGAGCGGAGAGCGACCATCAACTGTTATGACGGCCCACACCATCACCATGGGCAACGCTTTAGTTCTGGTGGCCAACCGAAGTTGCACATTTTCAGCTGACCTCTTTGGCAAGCAAACACGATCATCGGAGAAAACCAAATTCGGCAGTTCACCACTCTTTAGCTTTTGAGTCTATTTTCTTTCTGTTCCGGTGTAATTCCTTGCACTTTTTGGAATTTCAATGGCTTTACCCCGAGCTCATTTTTCAATATTTGCGGAATAGAATATTGCGATATGTTCCGCTCACGAACTATTTTTCGGCCATTGCGACGCGGGTTTCGTTTTCAGGGATTTTTAAGTCGGTTTGAAGGGTTTTCAAGCCGCATCTTTACTTTTCGAACCATTTCTGCAGATGTTGCTGTTTTTTTTCCGTCCACTTCCTTGACGTCGGGCTACGATACCAGTATCATGATAACGAGCGATGGTACGAGACACAAAAGATTTACATTTAAATGCTGGAGTGTTCTAACTGTAGCCACTTGTGGTTTTCCAGCCAAATATAAAGAAATCAAACTATCACGCTTGAATTCCATCACGAATAACTTTTTTTCTAGAAAATTTTCACCAAAATTCTTTTGTACGTTTGTAAACAATATAATGAGACCACAAGGTCTTCTACTATAGAAGACCACAAGGTCTTCGACAATAGAAGACCACAAGGTCTTCGACAATAGAAGACCACAAGGTCTTCGACAATAGAAGACCACAAGGTATTCTACCAGAGAAGACCACAAGGTATTCTACCAGAGAAGACCAAAAAAACTTATATTAGAGAAGACCAGAAAGTCTTCTACTAGAGAAAACCACAGGGTCTTCTACAGTAGAAGGCCACGAGGTTTTCTAAGATCGAAGATCAAATGGTTTTCTATTTTAGAAAAAAACAAGGTATTCTACAATAGAAGATCACGTTCTCTCTTTAAAATATTGAGAGGTCTCCTTCTGTACTAGAAGACCAAAAGATTTAATTTGTTATTAGCAAACCAAGAAGTCTCCTGTATGAGAAGAAAAAGATGTCAGCTGCATAAGAAGACTTCTCTTCTGCTCTAATGTACGAAAGAGCAACATTTTTAGATATCGACTTAATCTCCTTGACCTGGCCATTTCAGCAGATACATGCACCTTTGTCTGTACTTCCGCTATCACAATACAAAATTGCAATGTCAGTGAGGTTGGTATTATAACATTAGGTGGATTTGGTTACAAATATTTTATTGTTTCCCATTTGTTTGCAAACATATGTTGGCACATGACACACATTCTGTGCGGGGACATCGAAACACACACACACCAACAAAGAAAACATTCATTTGTTGTTAAACATTGTTGTTTAGCGCTGGAGAGTGCAATGTACATACACATGTATGGATGTCTGTGTGAATGTACCGGTGTTGGTAAATGTCGTTGTCATTGTTGCCTACGGGTTATACAAATAATCGTTTTATTTAAAGGATGACGTTATAACTTTTCAAACATTTTCCACATTTGTTGCTTTCGGTCGGAGCTGGAAATGGTTGAACAGCTCATTGCATTGCTCGTTGCACAGAAATAAAATGTCACAATTGTTTTTGCTTCCCTACTAGCATTCGCAAAGAACACACATGTATGTTTCATTTGTAGACGTCTTGTGTTGGTGTTGCTTTGGATGTGTAATATACTTAAGGGAAAATAATTTATGGAAATTATTAAATTTTTAAATGTTAAATTAAGTTTTTTTCGTTTTGCAATTAGTATTAAATTATTTAATATCAGGCATTATAGTCAATGTGGTATTCTGTAAGGATAAGGAAGATCGTAAAAAATGTGCCTAGTTTTAAATAGATTAAATTTCCGTTCAGCATACAAATTCTTCCCTACTATATGATAAATATATCTATCAAAAGTAAATAACACTGCGGATCGAATTTTTTGGGAGTGTGGAAAATTTATTTTGAAGATAAAGTTTGTCTCACGGTGAATCTGCCCTTCTGGGTTCTTAATGAAAGACCACTGAGTATACTCGCCAGCCACTCTCCAGAGTTTGACACCCCACCACCTTTGTGTTACAGTGTACTTAACACAACACAATAATGTTAAACCTTAACAACGCCAATATATCTCAATTCATAGGGGATCAAATATCTCTTATTCCACAGTTATAGATAACAATATCTCAAACAGAACGGAAAGGTGATACACAGTAAAAAAGCAATAAGATCCACCGGGCCGAACTTTGAATACCCTCCTCCATTTGGAATAAATTTGGAAATTTTTAAAAACAAAAAACAAAAAAAAAAATAGAAAGTATCGGTCGGTTTTGCGGGGGTGTTATCAGAAAGAAAAGTTCATTTTATCTGTTTCTCATACCTGATCTGAAAAATTGGGATGTGCGTAATTTGAAGACAATAGCACTTTTATTTCACATTTTATAATAGTTATTATTATCCACAATGTTTACCCGTTTTGGGGAAGATATTAGAAGGAATGGGCCGATATACTCCATCTTATTCAAAATGTTGACCTTTGGGGAGGAGGTACCAGAAGGTGTGAACCGGAATATTCCATTTTCACACTCTATCTTGTAATGGTTAAAATATGTTGAGAATCTGTTGCATATCTCGCATTTTATGAGCGATTTACATGTTCCAAATTTGTTAATTCTCGCACTCAATCTTGCAGTAATGCAAATATCACGATTTGCAAGGTTTGAAAAAATCGGATTATCCGTTCTCTCCCAATGCGGTAAATCATTTCCTATGAAAATGTTGACCTTTTGTGGGGGAGGTACCAGATGGGGTGGACTGTTATTGCCCATCTCCGAGCTCGATTTAACTTTGTCAAACATATTACGATGTACCAAGTTTGGACCAAATCGGATACTCCCTTTGCGAGTTATCGTGCGCACCAGCTAGCCAGACAGTCGGACAGTCGACTCCAATTGTCCTAAAACAGTCAAACGTATAAAATGATATACAGGTTGAGATGGAAAAATTGCAACCAACTTCAGACTGCTGTTATTTCTAGGCCACCCATCCGACAGCTGTTGGAAAACCACAAGTGGCTATCGTTAGAGCACTCCAGCAGTTAAATGTGAATAGATCTTTTGTGTCTCGTACCATCGCTCGTTACCGCAATGCTGGTAACGTAGCCCGACGTCATGGAAATGGCCGGAAGAAAACAGCAACATCAGCTGAAATGGTTCGAAAAGTAAAGAAGCGACTTGATAAAAACCCGCGGCGCCGTGTCCGAAAAATGGCTCGTGAGCTGAACATGTCGCAGTATTCCATTCGGCAAATATTGAAAAATGAGCGGTTACAAAGCCATACGATATGGTGTTCCTTTGTGGACAATTCTCTTTCAGGGGGTAAAGTACTCAGAAGGAACTCCTTTTGTGGATTTTCAGCAGTTCCATTAGAAAATATGGCAAAATCATGAAAATATTGAATATCGGCAGGTACCGTTATATCTGGCGATACAATATCATGGACCGATATAGCCCATCTTCGAACGTGACCTGCCTGTAGACAAAAGACTGATCTGTGCACAATTTTACCTTCCCATCTTAATTCGGATGAAAGGGGCTAAATCGTCCTAGAATGTTAAACTGATCAAAAATATATATACTTTGTTCTGTCTAAAATTATTATTTCGATGAGTTAAAACGGAATGACGAACTTACTATACCCTCCATACTGTGTATGGTAGAGGGTGTAAAAAAACGTTTCTCTATTTTAGATACAAAACAATAAAATACCAACGATTTTTTCCATACAACACAGCGTTCATATGTTTTCCCATTCGATGAAAGGGTTACAAAGCCCTCTCGTGGCAAATAATTTAAAAGTAACTTTTAACCAATAGATTCTTTCACTATTTGTTTTGTTATTTTTTACTTTCTATATAGAATGGAGGGTATTATTAATTTTTCGTTTTATTTGTAATTTTATTTTTTTGTGTTCTAAATAAGTTTCAAGTATTTGCCAATGTATTTTTTACATTTGTGGGGGAGGTATTAGGACTGGAACTAGATTGCCCATTTTCTCAGCGGATCGTTCTAAGAGAGAAACAAATAACAACCCTTGTTTCTCTTTGTTTCGGCATATGTAATGGTATATGACATCCAATGCAATGAAATTGTAGCGCCCAAGTTGTTCTTCCCAACCTCTCTGAATATACCTCATTTTTTCCTCGTTTTATGCAAAACCCGATACAGGTAGTTGGTTTTTTGTCAACAATAAAGTAATATGAATTTATATCAATTAACTTGGCTTGGTCGGTCCACTCTAGAAAAACTTTGTGTTTCTGTGCGGTTTTAATTGAAAGTTATTTCGGGTGCAACAGAATATTCGCGTAATTGGATAGTAACGCGCTTTTACATGCACGGTTGAACTCTGCAGGCCACTCGCGTAAGTAATATTCACATGAAAATTGGAGAGAGTTTT
Source organism: Musca domestica (assembly GCF_030504385.1). Taxonomy (NCBI): domain Eukaryota; kingdom Metazoa; phylum Arthropoda; class Insecta; order Diptera; family Muscidae; genus Musca; species Musca domestica. Next base: position 60,585 of record NW_026712233.1, read on the forward strand.
TGTTTGTTGTTGTTGCTGTTGCTGCAGCAACTGATGTTGTTATATTTCTTTTCGCGCGAAACACGAAACATAAATGCTCTATAACTAAATTTGTTGCAACAAAGTTCGTTTGTTGTCAAACAAAATTCAATTAAATCGAACTGGAAATTTTAAAGTGAAACCAATTACGCGTATCTCAATATCGCCCAAAAAAGAAGAGGGAGACAACAAACATTGATAATTGACGAGTGGGGGAGAGATGGGGAGGCGGAGATTGATTGGAATTTGAGGCAACATCTATATTTGGGAACTAAGCTAGTGTAAATGTCGAGTGGCTTAGCCAAATATTGCAAAATTCTTTAGGTTATGAAAAGCAGGAAAAAACACATAAAAATACATGAGTAACTTTTTATCAAATGTATTGATGAAAATTCTAACATACATAGAATAGACAACTTTATTATAAAATTGATAAGAAACCATTTATTGAAATGCACAGAGAATATTGAAAACAATTTTATTATGGCGCCGTATTTCGTTGATGATCTATATATTGTCAAGTGCTTAGAATCAGGGTTTATACCACCTGAAGCTTTTCTTTATCTGGATAAAAAGAGATGCATTCAAAACAATGTAGGAATTCCTATATTTTTCCACTCATTCAGAAGAGCAAATGTAAAAGCTATATTATGTAATCATGCGGATATTGATATCAGATTTGATACCACCATTACTCAAAAAGACAAGACAGATTCGTCAAATCTTAGAAAATATTGGTGGCATATGCCATAATGCTTTTGTTTTTATACTTTCTGACACATTAAACAATGAAAATCCTTGGTGTAATGTTTTTTTTTTTTAACTTTTCATTACAATACAATATAGTAAGGTATGCATTGTACATTTGTATATTTAAGATAAATACTTGTTAAACATATTATTATTATATTTACATTACTAGAGTATCCCCTAGGGGACAGTGTAATTCTAAAATAAAATTATCTGTTCTATTTGTTTGTTTTTAGAAATGTAATAATTTAAGATTTGAATTTATTAATAAACAAATAAAAAAAAAAATGTATTGATGAAAATGTCTTTTAAAAACTAGTCTGAAATGGTTTGGAAGGAATCGAACGCCTATCTTTGAACACGATCTAAGTTTCTTACAACATATTGGGATGTACTAAGTAGGAATATAGGTTTTAGACTGCTATTTTGATTAGACAGATTTTGACCGTCTCTTTGGGCGAAATGCGTTTAGGAAGTCGATCTGGTCATGTCGCACATCTTTGCACATTTACATGACCTCAGAATTACTATCTAAGGGATTATCAGATTTAGTCAAAACATAATTCAAGTTCGAGATAATTTTGCACATCTTGACATTTAAATCAGCCAGCCTTCGATCAGATCTGATATATTTTCCCCCACCCCGAACTTGGGATCAGCACTTTGAAATTTGCTAAAAAAATTAAAAAAAAAAAAGTTAAAAAGTATCAGCCGGATTTTCTGACTGATGTATGTGTACCCTCACTCAATGTCGATATGATTATTCAAGCTTTTGACCTTTTATGGGGGAGGCTCCATTTCGGCTATGATCTAAGCCTTATATAAATATTGCAATATGCCAGCTTTGGCCTATATATTTACTACTTCATGTACTTTACATGAGATATGTGATTATTTTTGGAAAATCTTCAAACGTGAACTGCCGAATTTCCGTTACTCCGATGAGAAAACATTCGTTGTCCAGCAGTTTGTAAACAAACAAAATGACCGTAAACACCAGGTCAGCTGATAATGTACACCTTCGGTTGGCCACCAAAACTCAAGCGCCGGCCATGGTGGTCGCTCTCCGCTCGTATTCATCGACCGTGGCATTACAATAAATTCCGAATATTATCGCGAAAATGTACTGCAGGGTGTAATAAAGCCTTGGGCACGCAAACATTTTGGCCGCATACCTTGGACATTCTAACAGGACTCAGATCCATCACACTCAGCACGCGGCACCCAAGAGTAGTTACAAAATGACGTTCCTCGCTTCATTTCTAGCGCACAATGGTCACCAAAATCTCCGGATACGAATCCGTTGGACTATTGTGTCTGGAGTATTTTGGAAAGCAAGGTTGGCACTAAAAAAATCCCAAAGTTTCGATCAGCTCATGCAAGCGTTTCGTCGGGAATGGGCCAAAATACCGCAGAGCAACATTCGGGCAGCGTGTGACGTTTTCATTGGCCGTCTGAAGGCCATAATTCGTGCCAAAGGTGACCAATTCAAACGAATCTAAATTTATTCTAAAATTTAATGCTATTTCCGATATATTTTGCTTTCATTCAATAAAATTAAAAAAAAAAAAATGAAAATTATGGCGTTTGACCCTGTATTTTGGTTTCTGGAACTGGCCTCCTCTATTTAGGTTACTTTACCGTGTAAACTTTCCAAACGCCGACACACCTGTCGTCTATTTTCAGCTCTACTTTCACGATCACCTTACAACAATAAATTTTGTTCATGGGAATTTGCCTAGGGGACCTTTTAGTTTTAACATTCTTTCGTCGAAACGAATTAATTTAATTGTTCTGCGAAACAGGAGAGGTAAAAACGCTTGTAGTTTGCCTTTGAGGATTCTTCTACAAAATTTGGATTTCCCTATATTCTTTTCAATCCGGCCACATCGAATATGACTGTTTCCACCGATCTACCAATAATGCACGAGAGCTCTTAAATACACCTTGTATCAGATTGCAGACACTGCATAATTGCAAGATCCTGTCTAACAGAAAGAAATACTACTTTCCCCGTGGGGGAGCTGTGATTCACCTTACCATTTTTGTAGAGGTAGCACACTTTCTTTTCTATAGATGCTTCCAATCAATTATTTTACATTCTGCAGCATGGTCACCCATATACTATCAATTCCACAAGCTTTGTGCAGCTGAATGGTGTTAATCGCCAAAAAAATGCGTTCTGTATCTTAACAAACGTTGTATCAACAAATTATCTGCCACAACAAGAGTCTGACGCCGAATCGTGGAGTTTGAAGTTCTGTCAATTTTCACTTCCATCTAGAAAATGAGTTTACGCTCAGAGCATCTTGCCTTGCACATTCTGGAGATCTTCTATTTACATTCTGTAGTTTCTTGTCGCATCGTTTACTTGCCGCGTGGAGTTACCAAGACCCATGCTTATCTTTGTCTCGTGTCTACCGAATCATTTAGGTTTGGCGTCAATAGCTTTAAGGACTGATACATGTTTGAAACTCTTCGAAATGATTGATTGAATTGAATATAACTCGTCTCATGAATGATATCTAAATTTCTTGTTTCCTTCATTCCATTCTCTTCAATTCGTTTTCCTTATTGTATCCTGATTGATGTTTACTTTATTACTTGCTTTTCCTGTCCTCTTTCATTAAATCATAATATCCTGAACATGCTGTTACGATAGATGTATTCGAACTCTTGAATATAATTGATAGTTTTCAATCTGATCTTTTTGCTCCATTTTCGTTATTGATTTTCTTTCTATTCGAGCCTTTTTATTCCGTTCCTTGTTGTTGGCTGCATCGAGTATATTTAATACAGGATTGATGACTTGTTGCCTTAAAATTAATCGAAGATATAGAAAAGCAATATGTGTCGAACGGTGTGTACATCATAACATTTTTTTTTTTTTTTTTTTTTTTTGAATTCAACCGTTTGTAATCGGCTGAATGAGAAGGCAAAGAAACGGAGTTTCTACAACGGTATTATTTGCTAAATGGAGAATAATTTTTACACAATACTGAGTAAAACCCTACCCTGACTCTCTATCCCGATTCGCCTATCATTTTTACGTTTAGGAGCAAAATTGTTGCTTCCCGTTATGTCATGTCTCTCGAGAGGCTGGTTGGTTGGTTGACTTTCGTATTACAAAGCCATCCATTCACTTGCTACCACTTCTACTAACTAAGGATTCTAGCGTACCGTTGAACCCATAATGGCTATGCCACGCTCTTGAATTTGTAAATCATCATCGTTAGGAAAATTAAAAAAAAAAACACTCACACACACAGAAAACGGTAATCGCCATCAAGGTGGTGGCATTGACTAAGAGGCTTTGAGGACGATGACGACGACAACGACAAATCGATTAGAAATGGTCTTTCATGAATGATGATGATGACGACGTTGTTGTTGTTGAAAGGCAACAACAAACAAGTAAAAAAAAAAATCAAGTAAACCTCCTAGAAAAGGGATCAGGCCATGTTCAATTACAGAAAAAAACGAAGTTTTTCCTTTCATTTCCTACAATAATCAAGGGCTTTATGAAAGGCCCACTATTAGAGGAGTATGGAGTATTTTCTCCTTTTTTTCACGGAAATGAATTAAGGAAAATTTTCCATTCAATTATATCAATTGAAGAGTGGCGGTATACAATTTGAAATTACATTAAAATCAAAAGATGGACGGAGTATTATCTGTCTCGGCGCAGCAGGCAGTCATCGATGGCTCATTATAGAAGAAAAAAGGATTCCATTACCATCAAAACCCTTCAATTAGAGTCCTTATGAATTGACATTCAATTACGACTAATGATTAGAGAAAGGGGTTTTGTTATGGATTATAATGGATGATTTAGTCTCTACTACTACTACTTTTTATACAAAAGCAAGTTAGAGTGTTTTAGTCGGCCCTCCTCAGAATTGTATCCTTTTTGGGTGAACGTTCCATAATTATTGAATCTGCATATCTCAACTTTACATCTGATGTAATGTTAGTACAAATATTGAAATGAGAAAAGTAACTTCAACAGATCATCAGCAGGCCTTGTGGTGGTTTTTACATGTAGAACGCCTTCAATAGTTCTTCAATACAGGTTGAGATGAAAAAACTGCAACCAACTTCAGACTACTGTCATTTCTAAGCCACTCGTCCGACAGCTGTTAAAATTATTCCACTGACAGCTCATTATATTGTTTACGAGCTTAAAAACGCATTTTGGTGAGAATTTTCCAGAAAAAAAGTTATTGGTGATGAAATTCAAGCGTGATAGTGTGATTTCTTTATATTTGCCTGGAAAACCACTAGGGGCTATCGGTAGAGCACTCCAGCATTTAAATGTTAACAAATCTTTTGTGTCTTGTACCATCGCTCGTTTCCATGATACTGGTAGCGTAACCCGACGTCAAGGAAGTGGACGAAAAAAAACTGCAACATCAGCAGAAATGGTTCGAAAAGTAAATAAGCGACGTGATCGACCACGGCGTCGCCGTGGCCAAAAAAATGGCTCGTGAGCTGAACATATCGCAATATTCCATTCGACAAATATTGAAAAATGAGCTCCGGGTAAAGCCATTGAAATTCCAAAAAGTGCAAGAACTTACACTGCAAAGGAAAGGAAGAGGAAAGATTAAAAAAGGCTAAAAAATTGCTTCGCTTGGCCGAAAGAAGTGAACTACCGAATTTGCGTTTCTCTGATGAAAGACCATTTGTTATCCAGCAGTTTGTAAACAAACAAAATGATCGTGTTTACTTGCCAAAGAGGTCAGCTGAAAATGTGCACCTTCGGTTAGCCACCAGAACTCAAGCGCCGGCAACGGTGATGGTGTGAGACGCCATAACAGCCGATGGTCGGTCTCCACACGTATTAATCGACCGTGATATCAGAATAAATGCCGAATATTATCGCGAAAATATTCTGGAGGGTGTATTAAAGCATTGGGCACGCAAACATTTTGGCAGCAGACCTTGGACATTATAACAGGACTCAGCACCATCGCACTCAGCACGCGCCATCTAAGAATGGTTATAAAATGAGGTTCCTCAATTCATTCTCAGCGCACAATGGCCACCAAAATCTCCGGATACCAATCCGTTGGACTATTGTGTCTGAAGTATTTTGGAATGCAAAGTTGGCACTAAAATACTGAAGTGTCGATCACCTAAAGCAAGCACTTTGCCGGGAATGGGCCAAAATATCGCAGAGCAAAATTCGGGCAGCGTGTGAAATTGATGCTATTTTCGACATTTTTTGCTTTCATTCAATTAAAAAAAAGAAAAAAATTAAAAATTATGGCGTTTGACTTTGTTGCAGTTTTTTTTTTATTCCACCTGTTATATATCTTCTGGCTATACAATAACTAAAAGTGGTATTTTGAATAGTCTTTAAAAAAGTGTACTACATCAGGTCTTCTGTAGATAAAAAATGGAAGGTAGAAGATAGTTCAGCTTATTTATATTGAAGGCCTTAGATAGTAGCAGGGCTTCTACAAACAACAGACCCTCTTTCTTTCTGGTACCTTCCCCAGAAAATGTCAACATTTCAAAGAAAATAATTTTTTACACGGAAAGAAAAAGGATTATCCATATTCTAATATTTTCCATATTCTAATATTTGCATCCGTGCTGGGTCAGGTGCGAAAATGGACAATATCCGACCACTCCATCAAATACCTCCCCCACAAACGGTCAAACATTTGTAATAATTATAACCCTTATAACATTTGAAGTAAGTGTCCGATTGTCTTTAAATGACACACATCAAAATATTTCTATTAATCCATAGTCTGATGTGAAGATGGAATATATCGATCCACTCCCTCTGGTACCTCCCCCACAAACGGAAAAACTTTTGAATAGCATGCAACTCATAGAACGCGAAATTAACATCCGATTTCATTCAGACTTTGCACATTTCACTATTTCTGTCAACATAAGATCTGTTATAAAGATGGCAGAGTTCGTTCCATTTCTTCCGGTACCAACCCCACAAAGGGTTACAATTTTGCATAGCCAAAACAATCGTAAAATCCGAAATAAGCATCAGTTTCTCTTCAAATTACACACATCACAATATTTTTATTAGGCCAAGGTCTGGTGTGAAAATGGGATAAATCGATGCACTACTTCTGGTACCTCCCATACAAAGGGTAAACAATTTGGAGTATGCTTGAAGCTCATAAAACGCGAAAATAACGTCCGATTCCATTCAGACTTGATCCATCTCAATATTTTCGTCAACACAAGATCTGTTATAAAGATGGTAGAATTCAATCATACACCCTATGATTATAATTATAATTTAAAATTCAAAGGACTAAATATGTCGAAGCGTTTGTATATTTTAAATTCGGACTTGTATTGCCCATTTGGTGCAAAATTCATTTGAAATTAATTTAGTTTACAGATAAAGATATATATGGGAGCTACCGATATTCACCAAATTTGACATACTAGCGTCTACTCAATTCGGTTGTAAGTGCCAAATTGCATTCAATTTGGGCAACTATTATACGTTTGGTGCACAATAAAATGTAAATCGGACGAAATTATATATGGGAGCTATATCCAAATCTGAACCGATCTCGATAAAATTTAGCAAAAGTATTTCTGAGCTGCATTTGATATATTTCCTCAAATATTGTTGTTACAGAGTGCATATTACGGCTGCGGAGGACAAAAATAACAAATCGGATAAACAATATATATGGGAGCTACAGCTATATCTGAACCGATTTCGATCAAATTTGGCATATTTATTTTCAGGCCTAATTTGGTTGTATGCGCAAAATTCCATACTATTCGGGCTGATATTACACGTTTGGTGCACAATAAAAGGCAAATCGGACGAAGATATATATGGGAACTATATCTAAATTTTTACCGATTATCTCCAATTTCAATAGGGTTCGTCCTTGGGCCAAACAAATGTTGTTTGGAAAATTTCATCTCAATCGGATAATAAATGCGACCTGCATTTTGTTGGACAGACGGACTGACATGCATAAATCAACTCAGAAAGTGATTCTATGCAGATCATCAAAAGGAACTATGGATCTATCTCGTTTCCCTTTGCCTGTTACAAAAAAAAAATGCACAAAGACATAATACCCTGACCACCTTGTGGTGTAGGGTGTAAAAATGGAATACTTCGGTCCGCTATATATCTTACCTACATCTGTTTCCACATTTTCTAAAAAATTGTACATTGTAAAATTGTAAAATTGTAAAATTATACACATCTCATATAAAGTACAAAAAGTAGCCAATATCGCCCAAATCAGGCACGTTGTAATATTTTTATGAGTCTTAGGCCAGACACGAATTGGTCAATGATGGCCAACTGCTTCGGAACCTCCCCCATAAAGGCTCGACAGTTTGAATAATCATAATTCAAGGTGGGGGTATACATCTGTCGGCAAAACCGACTGATACTATTTGACTTTTTTTTTTTTTTTTTTTTTGAGATTCGAACTTATTATTTTTGCCTTATTGGTAATGTAGAGGAAATTTAGTTGTCCATATTTTTGAATACCGATAATATAGAGGGTATGTAGTTATTCTTGACTATGACTACCAGTTATTTGCTCTGATAGGATAGATATAAAAGTTCCTCGGAATATCGCTCTTTGTGATAACAAATACGCTAACAGCTCTGAAGCTTCGTTTTTACCTCCGCTCTACATATATTTGCTGTTTCTTCTACATTTTGTTCCCCTGCTATAAACACAATTTTTCTTCCTGTAATTAAATCAGCATGTAATTTTCAATGTCACAACGGAATTTTATCAAATCCTATCACAACATCTCCCATTCCCCATTCGATGCGAATGCGGACGACGATTGCCTTGTAAATGTAAATTAGTTACCGGAAACAACAAAACAAGTTTTATTTCGGTTGTTCAAATGTCAGGACATTTATTAAATTTGTGTGCCTTGATTTCACACTTGACTCCCTAACCAGGGGAGCAGTGGTAAGGGTGTGGATTTGTAAATTAATGTCGAATAAGTATGACGGAAGAACAGCCTGTTATTAGGGACCAGTAAATTGGTAGTTTCGACCCTGCAGCCACCATCATGAATACCAACAATCTAATCATTGTAAATTAGTCTACAATTTTGCAGTTAAACGTTTAGTGTTTTTTTTATTGTTTTTGTTGTTTTTGCTGTTCACTCTGCCAGACCTATTATCATTCTCTGGAGTATTGTGATGAAAAAAAAAAAAAAAAAAAAACAAGCTCACTTCATTTTCCTCGTGTTTTTTTCGTCTGTGCCAATTTAAATGGATAAAAATGAACAGTTTCATTTGAAAAATATTAACTGTAGCATTGCTAGTCTACGACATGAGAAAAAAAAACGACGATAGCAAAAAGAATCATGTTCACAAGCCAACGAACTAAAACATGCAAACTTCATTCCCAGAATTGAAACCCACACTTCGCAGCTAACTAGCTGGCTGGCCGGCTGGCTAACTGGCGACCCGGCTCTAATGCCAAAACGGTTGTTAACTCTAATGACTTAATTGGTGGTGGAAACTAAAAACGCGTTATAGCTTCGAGGGAAACATCTCGTTATCACAAAACTCCAATGAAACTATAGGAATACAGAAGCACACACATGCACAGCCAAATTAGCAGGAGGATAGGGTGGAGGGGACAACACATACCATCTCACACATTTGGAGTTACTTTACATTTTTGACAAGTCAACAACGGAAACAGGAACTAAACAAGCAGCCCAAAAACCCAGACTCACACGAGTGCACACACGAACACCAATGAACACACACACACATACATATCTACATCCATTCCCACAATTGTAATCATAGACTACTCCACACAACGTTGAATTCTAAATGAATAAAGCTTAAGGTGGCAATCAAGATGGAAACATTTAAACTTTTCAAACTTTTGCGGCAAGGCTAAAAATTAACCAAACCAAGCCAGGCAGGCAACTTATGGTTTGAACGCAAGAAGTTAGCGGTCGGTTGCTCGGTCGAACTCCATGGTTTGGGGCGAAATTGGCAGGCGCGTCAAAGGTCAATTGCTGGGTATCGCGCTTTGAACTTTTGTAATTTATGCCAAAAGCATGGAAAGTGTTGAAACAGCTTCCTGAGTTGTTCAATACTTTTGAGAGTAGCAAGAAAAATAGCATTAATTCTTCATACATTTCCGGGGTGAATGTGTAACTTTTGGTGCTGGAAATTGAAGGCATTATTATAGTCAACTGATATGAGTAAGCTTCGAAAAGCGACAAGGCAATTGCAGACAGAATATATATAATAATAAATGTATTGACTTTGGATTGAAAAATAATGCAGGAGATATGGAATTTTCAATAGAAGAGATCAGCCCTGTACAAATTCCACGTTGACTGGTGTTAAAATATGTTCTTTGAAGGTCGAGAGAAAGTTAACGACGTATCAGACCACCTTTTTCGTTCGGGAAAATATGACCATAATGACCATGAGAAAAGCAATTTTAGTTTTAGTATTTTTTTACTGTTAGCTTAATGCCATTGCAAAGGCATTGTGGGACAATGCTTCTTAATAAAACCATATCCCAATCTGTACCGATTTCAATATAATTTGACAAAATTTACTTTTACATCAAATTCGGTTACACCTTCCATATATCATTGAACATGGAAGTACAGTGTTTGTTGCATCAAATATGTGAAATCGGCCGAGTATATATATGGAAGCTATATCCAAATCTCCAAATTTATTATTGTAACCAAATTCCGTCACACATTCTGAATTTTATTGGAATCGGACATATATATCGCGTTGGGTGCATCAAATATGTAAAATCGGTACCTCGCAATATTCGGTATTTTGATGATTTTCGACACATTTTTTCACGAATTTCTCTGAAAATTGGTAGTTGTAGATCATAATGGGTCCCAGTTCGTGTGGCGAGTCATTGTAATTATAGGTCCACGTTTTGGTATAGCCCCCATATAACGGTACCTCCCGATATTCGGTAATTTGACGATTTTTGCCACATTTTTTTACGGATCTGTCTGAAAATTGGTATTTGTAGGTCATAATCGGTTCTAGCTCCGTCGACGAAACATTGCATGTGTAGGTCCACGATTTGGAATAGCCCCCATATAACGATACCTCCCGATATTCGGCATTTTAATGGTTTTGCCACATTTCTTCTAATGTTTCCTTTACCCTAAGATGGAGGGTATTAAAAGTTTGGCCCGACCGAACTTAATATTTGTTTACTGGTTTTTGTACCAAATTTAGTCACTCATGCCAAATTTCATTGGAATCGGACATACGCATCGTCTTTGGTGCATCAAATAAATGAAATCGGTGAAAATATATGTGGGAGCTATATTCAAATCCGAACCGATTTCAATATAATTTGACAAATATATTTTTCTTCCAAATTCCGTTACGCATTCTAAATTTGGAGACTGAATCTGTAATCTATCAATAGATATGTGCATATAAAATCTAAAGTTTTAGGACGTACCTCTGACTCTGATGCCATATCTCCAGTTCCAAATGGAGTTTTAGAAATTTCAGGCGATGTTGTAGCATACTTGGAAATTTTCAGGAAAATCTGTTCAGCGGTTTTCGAGTCCATAAATTACAAACAAACAAACATACAATCGTACAAACATTTTCCTCTTTGATAGATATCCTGGATGAGATAAAAAAACTGCAACAAAGTCAAACGCCATAATTTGTACTTTTTTTAAATTTTATTGAATAAAAGCAAAATATGTCGGAAATAGCATACAACTTTAGAATAAGTTTAAATTTGTTCGAATGCTAACCTTTGAAACCATCACTCGCTGCCCAATTGTTGCTCTGCGGTATTTTGGTGGAGGTGATCGACACGTTGGTATTTTTTAGTGCCAACCTTGCTTTCCAAAATACTCCAGACACAATAGTCCAACGGATTGGTATCCGGAGATTTTGGAAGGTGGCGAGGAACCGCATTTTGTAACCATTATTGGGTGGCGCGTGCTGAGTGCGATGGTGCTGAGTCCTGTTGGAATGTCCAAGATCTGCTGTCAAAATGTTTGCGCGCCCAAGGCTTTCGTACACACTCCAGAATATTTTCGACATCGCCATGGACGGCGCTTGAGTTCTGGTGGCCAATCGAAGGTGCACATTTTCAGCTGACCTCTTTGGCAAGTAAACACGATAATTTTGTTTGTTTACAAAATGCTGGACAACGAATGTTTTCTCATCGGAGACGGAGAAAACCAAATTCTGCAGTTCACCACTTTCGGCTAAGTGAAGCAACTCTTTTGAGTCTTTTTTCTTTCTGAAGAAAAAGGAAGTTCTTGCACTTTTTAGAATTTCAATGGCTTTACCCCGAGCTCATTTTTCAGTATTTGCCGAATGGAATATTGCGATATGTTCAGCTCACGAGGCATTTTTTCGACCACTGCGAAGCGGGTTTCGATCAAATCGCTTCTTTACTTTCGAACCATTTTTGCTGATGTTGCTGTTTTCTTCCGTCCACTTCCTTGACGTCGGGCTACGCCAACATTATCACTGTAACGAGCGATCGAGATACGAGACAGAGCATTGTTCCCCAGGATTCAGGATGGCTTATACAAGACTCCCGTATAGATTTTAAGCGTGAGACCTTGAAGAGTACATAGTAGTATCCATATTACTGCAAGGATATGCTAGCCTACGTCTGCGGACATTAAAAGTACTCAATCAGGATCGGCAGGAATAGGCAAGGATTCTAAGGTTACTATAGGGATTGAAGGATTCATGACATGGATTCAGACCCGTATATATACTCTGAGAAAGGTTAATTTTTAAATTTAGAATTTACCGTACGTACACCCGTTGCCTCTCTTACACTGCCTGTCTTGATGCTGCCATCGCCTTTTCTTTTTTTTACTTGGCCCCACTACGTGTGTTGCGGTGGAGTAACGGCAACTTTTTTTACCTAAATTTTAGTTGCTGTTGTTACAACGGTTCAACTGCAAAGAGTATTTATGTCCGAAAGAATATCGCCGTCACATTACTGAATATGGAGGCTGCCGTTTCAATTGCAAAACCTGGATACTTATTCGATATATTTTACAAGAATTTGTTGTACTCACTAAAAATAAAAAACGAGGTTAAAACAGACTCGTGGACCGATTTTTTATTTTATGAGCCCTCAAAATGTCAACCACATGGAAATTCAGTTTTTAATTGTTGCTAAAAAATTCGAAATGCCGAAAATCAGGATATACCATTACATGCGATCGATAATAGTTTTAAAGCAGTGTAAGTTTTTGGCGTGGGCGTGACTATGTATATCCTATGAGAAGCTGACATCCCAAACAGCAAATAATTTCAATGAAAAATCCATCTAATTCTTTAGACATGTATCAAATAGTATGGGTACGTCCCCCACAAAGTGTCGATATTTTCAATAACCATGAAAAACCTGAAATCAGAATCCGATTCCTTTTTAAACTCGGCGCATCCCAGTATTTCTGTCAACACAAGATATGAAGTTGAGATGGAATATACCGGTCCACTCTTTCTGGTACCTCCCCCACAGCCGGTTATAATTTTGAATACCCAAAAAATATATATATTTGATTCCTTTAGAGACCACAGTGTTGATTTTTCTTATCACTGTAAAATATGCACGCTCTGATGCAAAAAGGAAGAATAAAGTTTTCAAATATTTGCCCGACCCCACCTCTTCTTATGAAGTTTAACCACTAATGAAATGCTTAGTTTCTACATTTTTGCTGAGTATTCTGCATAATAAAAATCGTACTCAATCATTTGATCGGAAACTATAATTCACCTTACATGAATATCTGTCGTAAATTTGATTTGAACTTAAATGTGGTGTGGTGGTGATGTTGTTTTTATTTCGCAAAAACGGAATCCCATTAAAAGAAGAAGTTTTCCCTGTTAAAATAAATTGGAAAACCTCATTTTGCTTCATTCCGTTTCTTATTTCTTACTTATGCTGGAAACGCACACAAGAATTTTATTTCTTCAATTTTGATAAAAAAAAGCAATACCGTCGGTGGAGGATAAGAATCATTTCTGTCTGGCTTTTGTTGTCAAAGTGTTGTTGCCGATTGCAGCTACGGCAGCAACAACAATGAAAAAAAGTTGACAGTGTTTTAAATTGTTGTCGCAAAATAAACTTACATATGCTGACAATGCAATTTTCATGTCGAATCCAAGTTGATGTCGAACGAGGTGGCAGCAACGAAAGGAAAACCCAACCATGAACACATTTTCCAAGAGCAAATAATACTAAAAGTTGTTTTGGAGAACAGCAGCCGTGGCAGAAGCTGTGCCTCGTAAAAATGCAAAATATTTTCATTCTATGCTAACTGACTGCGTGCTTGGTTGGTGGTTGTTTTTTACCTGAACTTTTGCGGAACACCAAAACAAAATCGATAGCATTGATACACGGTGACCTACCTCCATAGTATGGTGGGGCAGGCGGAAGAGGAGGATCGGCAGTGGCAGTCAAATTGATGAAATGAAGATTAAACGACAAAGTGCGGGGCAAATGCCAGGCCAAAGAAAACAAAGTTGGTTTTTATTGACCTAAATAAAGTTTTTAAAGTTAACAATGGATTTGACTATAAAAACGGATTTATTGAATAACAATTTGGATGTATAAAAGATTTGTAAAAATGCAATCGAACAAACCAAAAAAAAAAAAAAACTGAACAACAATATTTTGTATTGATTAAATGGTTTTCGCTCTTAAATATCTGGCATCAAAACGAAAATGAAAGGCCTGAGCCACAATGACATTGATGGCGTATAAGTAATGGCCAATAATCATACGCCCGCCCGAAAAGCCCTTACCTCTATGACATTGGTGGCGTATAAATAATGAACAATGATCATACGCCTTTATTCAACACACCAGAACAAGAGATTACAGAGTAACAACACCATCTCATCTCTTCAAAGCAAATGCCTCAACATAAAAATTTTATAAAAGGGGTATCAAATAAACTTTTGTGTGGAATTAAGTTGGAATTTACAATAAAATTTATTGCCAATTTTCCATGGAGGAGTGAGGATGATATGGATTAAATGTTAAATTGGGTTCAATATTTATGATGTAAGTGCCACTTTTGAAACGGAATTACACAATTTAATTGGAAAATTTCCACTAGTTATTTTTTCAAACATTTTTTTCCTCTGTAAAAAGAGTTTTTCTTTATTTCCCATTACCATTTTAATGAGACCATCGATTAAACTGGAAAATTGCCATAAGCAGATATAGGCAATTAAAAAAAAAAAGAAAATACCGCCAAGATTTAACTTCCCACTTAACAAATGTAATCCTTCCTTCATCTCATTTGCCACAAAGACCATTCCGCTAAGTTGACTGCTCGTTTTATGGCCGCGGATAATAATAATGCCAAAAGCCCTTTACAGCAGAAACCACAAATGCCACAAAAATAAATGTCGTTTAATTTGCGAAGATGACACACAAAAAATACAATTGAATATTTTCTTTTTTATTGCTGGTGGGAACATTTTACGAGAGGTAGAGAGAAGAATTAAAAGAAAGAATAAAAGATACGCGGCGTACGAATATCTGACATATGACTCTGAGTATCGATAGGAGACAGTTTTGGCCATCCAAGTTTAAATAAATTTATGATGGAAGATAAGCAACAAAATTCAATCTTTTCCTATGATTCGGGAAAATTCTGTAGATTATGAAAGTAGTGACCTAAATTATACCATTCGTCCCAGAATGTTAAATAAACGCCAGAAATTCATAAATATTAAACACTTTTTGGGATTTTTGTGTTTATGCAGAATTCTCCTATAAGGCATCATTTAAGACATCAAATACAAACTTCAACATCAAATTTCTCGAGCGAAAATTAAACTCTAAAATGAATGAAAATTATGTTCGAAATATATCTATTAAAATATATGAACGTTTTTGCCTGATCGTGTTAGGCGCCTCTATTCTAAATCAAAAAGAAAGAAATATTCTGAGTCTCAAAAAAAAAAAAGGGAAATGTGTAAATTTTACATATACCATTCTTGTTAAATAAAACTAAAAAACTTTGCTACATTTCTTAAATTGTCATTGTTCGTTGTAGTCGGTTTGTAGATCAAAACCGACAACAAGAGTTGTGGGTTCTCAATATGTTGTATCAATATGTTGACTTTATATAAAATATTTTGGTTATTAAGTCGAACACCACCTGCAGTGAATTTCAATGTATTTCCATATTTCGGAGGAGCTTCCATGTATAGAATCTTTCAGATTTATATTTTTTCGAGGATGTTGGGAGGAGGAATCTCCTCCATAGATACAATCGGAAGAGAGTCTCTTCCATAGGCACGAACTTAAAGAAGTCTCCTCCAGAGACATGAGCTAAAGGCACTCCCCTCTCCTCCAATGGCATGAGGTAAAGGTAGTTTCCTCCGAGACACGAGCACAATGGTGGAGGGTTATAATAGTGCATCTATACTCAAGTTGAAGGGGACTCCCACAAACAAGTTGGGAGCGGAAAGTGTTATAGACGAGTTTAAGAGAGTGTAAATAGCAGAACTGCAGAAAGAAACCCCATATCAGCTGAAGGGAATCTCTTTACAGGTGCGCTCGATTATTTTTTTACTGGTTTATTTTTTATTAGATGAGTCTATCTACATCCCATAGACGAGCTGAAAAGGTCAACATTGAAGAGTTAAAGGGAGTCCCCACAGCTCTAATTCTAGTATTTCGATACCCACTCAAAGAGAAGTGACTCGCACGGGCTCCGTCATAAGACAAAAGAATGGAGATTAAACTTGGTGTAAATCTCGCACTCCCCCCGGAGTAGGTTTTACTCGCAAGTAAAAACGTGTTGTCAAAACTTGGTACATCGTAATATTATTGTCAAGATCGACAATGTAAATTAATTTATATTACAATTCTGATTTTTTTTTTTTTGGGGGGGGGGGGGGGGGGGGGGTGGCTTACTACTCCCTTTGGTAAAAGGTCAAAATTGTAATAGAAATTAATTTACATTATAAAAAGAGAAAGGATCATTCGATTTTGTCCAAACTCTGCAAATCCCAAATTTCTGTCAGTGCTGGGTCAAGTGCAAAAATTAACAAAATCGGCCCACTTTATCAAGTACCTCCCACTCAAAGAACTAAAATTTGAAATTAATATAACTCTTATAAAATTTCGCACATCCCAATATTTCTATCAACACAAGACCTGGTGTGAAGATTGAATATATCGGTCCACTCTATCAAGTACCTCCCCCACAAAGGGTCGACATTTTGAATAATCATGATACGCATTAAACGCGAAATGAGCATCTTATTCTATTCGAGTTTCACGCATCGCAACATTCTTGACAACACAATATCGGGTGTGAAGATGGAATATATCGGACCACTCCTTCTTGTACCTTTGTCATTCCGTTTGTAACACCGCGAAATCTACATTTTAGACCCCACAAAGTATATATTCTTGATTAAAATTCTATGTCGATTTAGCGATGTGCGTCCGTCTGTGGAAGTCGCTCTAGCTTCCGAACGCTCAATTTTACTCAAATGTATATGATGTGTGCAGGACTTTTGGTATTGAAAATGGGTCATGTAGGTCCACATTTTGGTATAGTCTCCATAAAATGGTTCCTCCCTATTTTTGGTATTTTGGTGATTTAAGCGGCATTATTCAGCGAAATTGTTTGGTATTTGAAGTTCGTAATGGATACTACAGCCTATGACAGAAAATTTTCTTCATGGGACCACGTTATTGTACATCCTTCATATAATGGTACCTCCCGATATTCGGTATTTTGATGATTTTAGCGATATTATTGACCGGAATTGTTTCAAATTTGGTATTTAAAGTTCGTAAGGCATACTACAGCCTATGACAGAAAATTTTCTGCGTAGGACCACGTTATTGTATATCCACCATATAATGGTACAATGGTCCTTTTATTCGGTATTTTGATGATTTTAGCTACATGCAGGTCCACGTCGTCATATAGACATTAATATACGGCTTCATTCGGTATTTTTAAGATTTTAACAGAATTTTCAACGGATTTTATTTTTTTTTTGAAAATTGCCAAATTTGTTTCAAATGGTGGAGAGGTTCTCAATCAAAAATTCTTCTCGTAACTCCCCCAAAATGAGAAAGAGAAAAGTGGATAATATCGGTTCATTCCTTTGGAATCTCCTCCATATAGGGTCAACATTTTATACAATAGTTTCATATACTAACATAGGCTGAGGATATATAGCTGTCAGCAAAACTGACTGATACTTTTTAACCTTTTCAATATCTGTTTTCTTTTAACAATAAGAATGCACTTAATTAGTTTTTGGAATGATTTATTTTTGAGATTCTGCTGTTTTTTTTTCAGTTCTGCTTATTCGTGTTATTTTTCTTTTATCGTTGATATCAGTAGATTCCGTAACTTCCTTTTTTTGGGAAATCCACAATGTCAGATCGAAGTATTCTCTAATTCAAGTTAACTATTTCCACACGAATTCATCTTTAGCAATAGTTACAACACAAATATTTTAGATACAATAAACAGATTCATATTTCTATGGGATTTCTTTTCGATATCTCTCCCTCTCAATTGATGTTCTGGTCTGTTGTATTTTTTCCATGGCAAATCGATTTGGATTTAAGTTTCATTTCTATTCATGGCTAGATTTTATGTAAAGTTTTCAGTTTTTTTCTTGCTTTCCATTCCATTTTTTGGCTTTGTTAAATTTGCATTGAATTTTCCATTGAATTGCTTGGTGGTGTTCCTGGTCTGGTCTGGTCTGGTTTGGTGTTCTGAGCACTGAAATCATCCGCATCAAATTTAACGCGTAAATTGAATTGAATGGATACGGCGAATCACAAATGTATAAATTTTTGTTGGGTGTTGAGTGTAAATGAAAAAAAAAAAAAAAAGAAACTGAAACTGAAACGGAAGGATAACATTTTTCTGATGATGGCAGAGTAATATTTAGCAGCACTCGAACACAAAATCAAAATCCATGTGAATAAGGAAGAAAGGGAATAAAACATTTGATGATATACTCGTAAGCTTATGTAGATATACTCGTATGCTTGTATTGCATCATAGATAGAGTTGTATGATTGGATGGCTGAAGATTTAAATGTTTTAGACTACAATCAGTGCCGAATTAACTTTGATGAATGACAGCTTTGTTTTTATGGCATGTTGACAATAAAAAAAAGGAATTCATTAAAATGTTAATTGGAGATAGTTAAATTGGTCAGAATATCGTCATATAAATTCAATTAATTTTGATTTGTTGATAACTCAAATCTCAAATCGTCATATTGCAATCTTCTACCGTAAAAGATATGAAGGCCGTAAAATCATTGGTCCTTGAAAAACACACATTAATTATATATGAATTTCTAATAAAAAATTGCATGTGGTAACGAATTCCAAATCAATCAACTTAAACACATTTTTGCATGTCATGTCATTCGATTGTTATAGTTGTTATATTGGAAAAGTCGGTTTTGCCAACAGATGTATACCCTCAGCCAATATTCGATTACTTAAATATTTTTTGACTTCTATCATGATTATTGAAATGTTTGTACCTCTGTGGAGTAGGATCCCAAGGAATGGACCGATATTGCCCATTTCGTATCGGTCCAACATTAATATGTTATAAATATTGCGATGGGCCAGGTTTGAACTATATTGGTTACTTCCTTCACATTATATGAGATATATGATAATTTTTAGAAAATGTTAAAATGTGAGTGACGTACCTTCGACAGAACTATTACTCATTTCTCATGCTTTATCTAATGCGGAAAAAATATTGGTATGGACAAAATTACAAGAAAATCGAACATTTATATCCAATTTTAAGCGAAATCATAAATTCCGATAAATTCCTTATTCATCTCCATATTCATCTTTGTGGGGGAAGTACCAGGAGAGGATCTATATCTTTTATCTTCGCAGCATATCTTGTGTTAGTAAAAATATTGGAATATGCGACATTTGAGGAGAATCGTATGCCTATTTTGCATTTTATGAGAGTTATAATTATTCAAAATTTTGGACCTTTGTGTGCAAGGTACATGATAGAGTGTACCGATATTTCCATTTTTGCCCCTGACATAATACAAAAAAGATGAAAATATTGATATGGGAAAAATTACAAAAAAATCAAACATTTATATCCAATTTTAAGCGAAATCATAAATTCCGATAAATTCCATATTCATCTCAGTTTTCTGGTTGAAAGAAATATTGAGATATAGCAAATTGTAACGAATCGCTGACCTTTTTCGCAAGTTATTACAGATTAAAGTATTAAAAATTCTGAACCTTTGTGGGTGAGGTACATGAAGGGGTCCACAGATATATATCATATTCACAACAGATCTTGAGCTTTTTTTCAAAATCTTGAACACTATGTGGGCGAGGTACCTGAAGAAATGGTCCGATCTATACCATCTTTATAACAGAACTTTTGTTGATGAAAATGTTGAGATGTGCAAAGTCTAAATGGGATCGGATGTTTATTTCGCGTTTTATGAGTTTCATAGATATTCAAAATTTTGACCCTTTGTGGGGATGTACCAGAAGGAGTGGACCAATATATCCAATCTTCACAGCAGATCTTGTGTTAGCAGAAATAATGAGATGTGTGAAATATAAAGCGAATCGGAGGTAATTTCGGTGTTTTAATCGTTTTGTTTATTCAAAATTTTGAGACTTTGTGAGGGAGGTACCATAAGGAAAGGTCCTATCTCTACCATCTTTATACAGATCTCTTATGGATGGAAAGATGTTCCAAGTCTAATTGGATCGGATGTTAATTTCGTGTTTTATGACCTTCATGAATATTCAAAATTTTGACCCGTTGTGGGGGAGTTACCAGAAGGATTGGACCGATATATCCCATCTTCACAGCAGAACTTGTATTAATAGAAATAATGGGATGTGTGAAATATGAACAGAACCGGATGTTTATTTAGAATTTTATAGTCGTTTTGGTTATTCAAAACATCGACCCTTTGTGGAGGAAATCTTTATAATAGACCTTGTTTTGAGAGAAATATTGATATGTTCCAAGTCTGAATGTAATCGGCTGTTAATTTTGAGCTTCAGGATATTCAAAATTTTAACCCTTGGGGGGTGATACCAGCTGAAGTGGGCCGATTTATTCCATCTTCACAACAGATCTTGTTTTAGTAGAAATAATAGGATGTTTGAAATATGAAGAAAACCGGATGCTTATTTCGTTTTAGTTATTCAAAACTTTGACCTTTTTGGGTGAGGTACCAGTAGTAATGGACCCATATATTCCATCTTCACACCTAATCTTCACATTAATGTGCGTAATTTAACATCACATTTTTAAGAATTAAAGTTATTAAAAATGTTGACCATTTGTGAGGGAGGTTCCAGAAGGAGTAAATCGATATATCCCATCTTCACATCAGATCTTGTGTAAGTAGAAATAATGGGATGCGTGAAACATGATTCTTTTTGGGATTTTATGATCGTTTTGATTTTTTCAAAAATATACCTGAAGAAATGGTCCGATCTCTACCATATTTTTAACAATCCAAGTCTGAATGGAATGAGATATTAACTTCGCGTTTTATGAGCTTCACGGAGATTCACAATGTTGACCCTTTGTATTCCCATCTTCACACCAGACTTTGGATTATTAAAAATATTGTGATGTGTGTCAAATTACACAATCGGAATCTTACATCACATTTTGTAGGTACTTAATGAAGTGTACCGATATTGTCCATTTTCGAACCTGACCCAGCACTGATGCAAATATTAGAATCTTCCAAAGTTGGAGCAAAATCCGATCATCGTTTCTCTTTCTGTACAGTAAAACATATTTGTTTTTTTTTTTTGAAAATTTCGACCTCTTGTAGGGAGATACCAGAAGGATTGGACCGATATTGCCCATCTCCAAACTCGATCTAAGTTTTGATGGAAATATTACGATGTACCAAGTTTGGGCCAAACGTTCGAGAGTTTTCGTACGCACCAGCCACCAGGATCTAAAATCGTTACTTCGATGAGGAACGTTTTGGCCATATCAAATCATGTATACTCTCTTTTGCCATATGGCTGAGGGATTTTTTAAACGATTCTTTCGATTTCCTTAGAGACAATAGAAATGCGAATAATTTGAACTTTAGTTTTCATTTAATTATGTGATGGAGAATAAATAAAAAAAAAAAAAAAATGGAAAACATCTCTGCAAACTTATCACAGTGTTTTCTTTTCAAGTCGCATTTATCAATCTCAAACAAGTCGTAGTTCATGGTCGCTATCGCTACTGTCTCCCCTTTTGCTTTATTGTTTCTATTTTCGTACATTTACATTTTATTTTAAACAAGTTTCCCTTAGCTACCTAAGGGTATCAAAATGCGCCTTAAACAGGCAATCCTTTCAACCAAGCCCTTCCCTCTGTTGACCTACATTCCCCCACTTTGTGAGAAATGAATGAATGTCATTGTCTCAAATTATTTATTCTACGAATCTAATTTAACATCAAATCAAACAAATATTTTCAAATCGTACAACACTTGAAAAGGACAAAGGAAGATATGAACAGGGGGAGTGTTCTAGTCTTATCTGTTTATCAACAAATGTTTAGGTTTATGTGAATGAAACTCTAAATGTTTGCATGTTCGTGCGTGTTGCATTATATCACACAAATCGTAATGAAAACCGATTATCGACATGTCGGAATGTTGACACGCTTCATTACTGCCACAAAATAATGTAATGGGGTAAACAAGTCGATGCTTGAAATAAATTACAACAACCATTTACTTCTACCACTACTATCTTGCATGTTTGCATACGCACACCGATAGCGGCTATAATACAAGCTTATTTACACGCATACCTTTGTTTGGTAGGGGTGGAGAGGGGTTAAAGTGTTATAACGGGAGTGTATTACATTATATGGTCTTCAAATTTAATCGAAACATTTGTCGTGCAATTGATTCAAGTGCACGTGTATAAATTTGGGAAAGGATTGCCCGTTGATTTTATTTCCAATACAATATGTATGTGTTTGTTTGAATTATTGTGACCTCCAATTAATGATTGTTTTGAATAATTATTTCTTATATATCTACCAAACTTAAAGCTATTACGAAGCTGATCCTGGTATGTTTCCCAAAAATTGTCATATTGCTAAAATTTACAAAATGCTTTTTTTTTTTTAAATTAGTAACGACCTAAAAGGTATCAGTCGACTGTGCCGATGCATACCTTGAGGCGATATTCCTTTATTTAAATAAATATTTTTAGTTGCATTCTGATGGGCGGGTATATTCAATCTTCACACCAGCAAAATTATGTGATGTGAAATTTGAAGAGAATTGGATGGTTATTTCACTTTTTATAAGAGTCATAATTTTTGAATATTTTTTCCCGTCTTGGGGTATCAGAAGGAGTGGCCCGATATTAAATATAATTTGGTTGTGTTATGATTATTCAAATTGCTGATCCGAAGGAATGTGCCAATATTGTAATTTCGTATCGTATCAACCAACTACAACTTCGAGTTGTGTAGAAAAAAACCCAGTTGAAAGAACATATGAAGTTTAAATTTCTCTTGGCGAACCACGAAGCGGATCTCCTCTGTCGGTTCATCGCGGCAACTTCAGTTTATTCCTTTAGGCTTCTCTATATGAAGAATATTCTCTTAATAAAAAAAAAACAGGAGACGCTGTATCACAACGAACAATAGCCCATGAAAACCATGAGATGAAGTTAAGGGGGAACGACAATCCAGAAAGCGAATCGAAGTCGTTCTGTTTTCAAGACCCGCCCATGTCAATGTTTCAATTGCCCGTACAGATTTTGCATGCCTTTTGACATGTCTCTGTTGTATTGAGTTCGTAATCTTCTGATTTCCAATTAAACTCACCCTTCACTGTCCATATGATTAGCAGAAAGATGTATATCCTTAGTTCTGAGGGTGACTTCTTTTATGATTATTCAAATTGTTGAGTATGTTCCGAAGCAATAGGCAAATATTGTCCATTTCGTATCGGACCTAAATAAATATTAAAAAAAATTGCGACAAGGCAGGTTTGGAATATATCGACTAATTCCTTTACTTCTTTATGAGATATGTGATAATTTTTAGAATATGTTAAAATGTGCGTGAGGTACCACATGTAGTCGAACGAATTATTCTATTTTCATACTTCATCTAATACAGATAAAAATATTGGTATGGACAAAATTACAAGAAAATCGAAAATTTATATCCAATTTTATGCGAAATCATAAATTCCATATTAATCTCAGCTTTGTGGTTGAGAGAAATACTTAGATGTAAAGAATCGCTGAGTTGTTTCGCAAGTTATTAAAGACAAAAGTATTGAAAACTGTGACCTTTTGTTCGCTGATATATATCATCTTCCCAAAATATCTTGTGATTGCTAGAATGTTTGTGTCTGTGAAATTTGAAGAGAGTTTATTTCGATTTTTTCTCCGTGTGTTTCTCAAAATGTTGAATTCTATGCGGCGGAGGTACCATCGTTATAACAGATCATGTGTGTTGATAGAAATATTGAGATGTGCCAAGTCTGAATGGAATCGAGTGTTAATTTCGCTTTTTAGAAGCTTCATGTATATTCAAAAATTGGACCCATTGGCACCAGAAGAGGGGACAGATATATTCCATCTTCACACCAGAGCTTGGGTTTATCAAAAATTGCAAAAAATCGGATTATCCTTTCTCTTTTTGTACAGTAAAATATTTTTTTGAAATTTTCGAATTTTTTTGGCGGAAGGTACCAGAAGGAGTGGACCTATATTGCCCATCTCCTAACTCGATGTAAGTTTAATAATAACATTACGATTTTCCAAGTTTGAACTAAATCGGATACTCCCTTCGTGAGCTACACGGACGGACACCCCTAGATCGAATTTTAGTACATCTGACCTAATTCAGTCTAGAGGCAAGTACATCAAAATCGGTGTAGATATAGCTATAGCTCCCATATATATGTTTTATCCGATTTCGGGTTTTAACTCCCTCACATGCGTAATATGCACTCCACAACAATGATATTTGGTACCAAATGTCAGATATATCGCAGAAACACCTCTGCAAATGTTATCGAGAACGGTTCAGATTTGGATATAGCTCCCATATATACCTTCAACCGATTTCGGGTTAATTGTGCACCAAATGGCCAACATCGGTTAAAATGACCTGAATTTTGGCACATCCGACCGAATTCAGTCTAGATGTAAATACATCAAATCAGTTCAGATATAGCTTTAGCTCCCATATATATGTTTCATCTGATTTGGTGTTGAAGTCCCTCACATTCGTAATATGCATTTGACAATAATAATATTTGGTACCAGATATCTTATAGAGCTCGGAAATATTTTGCCAAATTTTATCGAGAACGACTAAGATTTTGATATATCTCTCTTAGGTTTATTGTGCAAATAATGGCTAACATCAGCCCAAAGGGAGTGACTTTCGGGAATAGTTATTGGTATTAGTCTAAAATAACAGAACAGTGTTGGCATGCTTGTTCGGGAAACAGTAGTATTTTGTTTTTGTAAAATTGTCAGGCTTAATCCCATTATTGTTTCACTTATAAAAACAACGTTTATTTATTAGCGGAGAAAGATGGTAATGCTTATCAAGAGGGTAAGTCAGAGAATACCTAGGTTTCGGAAAGAGCCTTACCCCCTTCTTTCTTACCATCTTTCTCCACTTATAAACAAACGTTATTTTTTATAAAAACAACATTAATGGGATTAAGCCTGACTATTTTTCAAAAACGAAAAAAGTCTGAAATAACTTTGTGGAGCCATTCGCTAATGGAGGTAACTACTCCGGTTAACGTAGCCTTCATAATTTTTGGAAATATTCAAGTAACAACCAAAGTGCTCTTGAAATTTCTTAAAAAACTCTAAATTTTCAACTTCGAATCTAATACATGTACATATTTGAATACGTAAAGAAAACTGGGTGTGTTGTTTTGTTTGTGCTTACAATCGACATGAAATCCACTACCCTTTTTCAGACCCTTATCAGTTCAATGGCAATGCAAAGGCAAATGTAAATCTAAAATTTATTATCGAAATCGAAGTTGAATAAACATCAATGCGCGCATATTTGTGCGAGTTGCTGTTTGTTGGAGTCATTGGTTGTAGCCATCGTTCCGAAAAGAGACATTCGTATACCCTGTGTGCCACAAATGCCAGGAATAGATTCAAAACACACACACACATACACTTTCACTCACTCGCATACATACACACACACATGTGAAACAATTGTTTCTCCACAACAGACAGCCATATCAGCAGCAGGAACAGGAAGTACTTAAAGTCAAGTTATAACCAAATGGCTGTCTGGTGGTGGCACATACAAATGTCGTAGCCTGAATGTGCATGCGTATCCATGTCGTCAACATCAACAATGCCTTTTAGCATATGGAACGAATGCGAGGAAGTAACAAAAAAAAAAAGAAGCAATGTCTTTTTTAAAGTTCTGTTTAAGTAGTAAACGAGCTTTTCCCAATGTAAAGGGAATATGTGTGTGTTGGTGTGAGTGTGTTGTGTGGCACATAAAACAAAGGAGGATTTTACTCTTTGTTGGCAGTGCAACAGATATTCGAATGCAATTGCTTTGATATTCAATGAAGCGTTTTAAATCGATTCGAAACTTCACATACCTAAGCAAACTTCAGGAATGTGCAGAAATCACATTTAACAATTTCCTCCAGATCATATATTCTGTGTTGGGTAGCAGAAGTACCATTCAGAGGGCAGGTTACTAGGGGGAAACATTAAAAAGGGAAAATAGAATTTTCCTTTCTCTGTAAAAGGCTTAAAACTGCTTAAGATACATTCTAAAATTGAAACTGTATTTTATAAGATTCTGCGTATACTTAGCTTGACTCTTAAATTTGATATCTTATTTTATAAAAGTTTTCTTTTTTAC
The DNA here is from genome assembly GCF_030504385.1 of Musca domestica. NCBI lineage: Eukaryota > Metazoa > Arthropoda > Insecta > Diptera > Muscidae > Musca > Musca domestica. The sequence goes on from NW_026712233.1 coordinate 87,298, forward strand.
AGAGTTAAATATGTGAAAGCATCAGTCTTCCTTACCAGGGTATTAAACCCAACACCTCTTCGTGTTGATGTATTGCGGAGATTTTTTCTTCATCTGGACCACTACAGCAGAGACACATACTATTTGGATAAATATTTTTAGTCGTCATATTAAATATTGAGGCTTCTTGAAATTTAGCGAGGTTTTCAGGGTTCCTAATATTCTATTTTGAATTACTAGAGCCCTTAAAGTAATGTTTCTTCTCTTGAACTGAAATTGTGAAGGCACTGAATCTTGTATATAAGACATACATTAACCAAAAGAAAGGTAAATATTCGACATCAAACTATAGTTTCCAATTTAATATTTCCAAAAATTTATTTTTCCAGATTGGTTCTATACAGGGTTGCCCATATTCGACGGACCTTTGGACCCTTTGGGCCCATTCCAATCGACGAGGCTTGTCCGCAGGCAACATTCTTTGCGTCAATTGAATTTTGTACGGGAACAAATGCAAATCAATGCGAATAATCCGTTGTAAAGTGGACCGAGCCATGCCCAACTGCTGAGAACGGCGTTTTTGGGATGTTCTTGGGGACCTTTCTACACTGACTCGTACGGCAGCGATATTCTCGGCCGATCGCCTTGGTCGACTTTTATATGGCCTCTTCGGATTAGAAAGAGCCTTACCAGTCGAAATTTTTTCGTATAAACGCTTAATGGTGTTCTTAGATGGCGCACGTTGCGTTTTCACAATTGAGTTCTTGTAAATTTCAACTATTTCAGAGCGCTAGCGTGGCCAGTATGTGTTCATGGTAAAAATCTGCTTGGACTGACGCTTCAAACGCGGTATGTCATTAAGCGATGTGACATCTCTGTCAAAAGTTATGGCGTTGCCGGATGGGTCCGTCGAATATAGGCAAACCTGTAGTTCTGATAGTGGAATATATTTCGACTTTATTATTTAAAAAGTATACCGTTTATTGGGATTGTACTGAAAGAGTGGGACAATATTTTCCATTTCGCATATGACCTAATTGTAATATAAATATTGCAACGTGACAGGTTTGGACTATATCAACTATTTCCTCCCCTTTATTTGAGATAGTTATATACATATATACAGGGTGAGATAAAAAAATGCAAAAAAGCCAAATGCCATCGTTTTTACATATTTTTTTCAATTTTATTGAATGAAATCAAAAAATGTCGAAAATAGCATCAAATTTTAGAATAACTTTAGATTTGTTCGAATTGATCGTCTTTGGCACGAATTATGGCCTTCAAACGGTCAATGAAACCGTCTTAGGCTGCCCCAATGTTGCTCTGCGGTATTTTGGCCCATTCCCGGCGAAGCGCTTGCTTGAGGTGATCGACACTTTGGTATTTTTTTGTGCCAACCTTGCTTTCCAAAAAATTCCAGACCAGGTGGCCATTGTGCGCTGGAAATGAAGCGAGGAACCTCATTTTGTAACCACTCTTGGGTGGCGCGTGCTAAGTTCGATGGTGGTGAGTCCTGTTGGAATGTCCAAGGTCTGCGGCCAAAATGTCTGCGTGGTTTTAATATACCCTCCAGAATATTTTCGCGATAATATTTGGCATTTATTCTATTCGTTTAATACGAGCGAAGAACGACCATCGGCTGTTATGGCGGCCCACACCGTCACCATGGCCGCCGCTTGAGTTCTGTTGGCCAACCGAAGGTGCACATTTTCAGCTGACCTCTTTGGCAAGTAAATACGATCATTTCGTTTGTTTACAAACTGCAGGACGACGAATATTTTCTCATCGGAGAAAACCAAATTCGGCAGTTCACCACTTTCGGCCAAGCGAAGCAACTCTTTAGCTCGTTTGGGTCCATTTTCTTTCTGTTGCGGTGTAAGTTTTTGCACTCTTTGGAATTTCAATGGCTTTACCCCGAGCTCATTTTTTAATATTTACCGGAAGGAATATTACGATATGTTCAGCTCACGAGCCATTTTTCGGCCACTTCGAACCATTTCTGCTGATGTTGCTGTTTTCTTTCGTCCTCTTTCTTGACGTCGGACTACGCTACCGTTATTACGGTAACGAGCGATGTTACGAGACACAAATGATTTATTCACATTTAAATGCTGGATGCTCTAACGATAGCCACTTGTGGTTTTCCAGTCAAATATAAAAAAATCACACAGTTGAATTCCATCACGAATAACTTTTTTTCTGGAAAATTCTCAACAAAATGCTTTTGTACGCTTGTAAACAATATAATGAGCTGTCACTGGAACAATTTTAACAGCTGTCGGACGAGTGGCTAAGAAATGACAGCATTCTGAAGTTGGTTGCAGTTTTTACATCTCATCTTGTATGTAATTGGTGATTATTTCTTTTTCGGGGACTTATACTCTCATCTTGACAAAATTTAAGTATGTTTTACGATTTTTTGGAAAGAGTCCTCAGTCACCCTATATAAATCGCATAAGTAATGATAATTGAGTCTTTAAAGTAAAAACGTAGTGTACTTTAATAAAACTTTTCCTATACATTCCAAATTAAATCTCCTCTAATCCTTCCCACACCATTTATGGACTGCACCGAAAAAATAGAGAGGAAATCAAAAGATTCATTGATATTTGGTTGTCTCATATCGTCTGCTCGCTTATCAACAATTTGTGTCCTCGTCGTTTTTATATCCCAATTTTATTAGTTCCCATTTTCAATTATCTCCTTCATTTCTTTGGTTGTTTTTCTTTTCTCTCTTCCTCTTACTCTTCTTATGATTATTTTTATGGTCTCTAAATCTTTGGGAAATACAAAATTGATGGAAATTGAATGAAAATCTTCTCGTTCACTCGCTTAAAGCTTTATGCGAGTGGCAAATTGAGCGAGCCATATGAGATGGTGGTGGTGGTGGGGCGAAGGATATTGGTTTATTGTAAGTTCCTAGAAATTGGTAACAGTGTCGAAAATATTTGGCCAAATTAATTTCGTCTATCAAAAGCAATTTAATAATATAAGCTAGCAGTTTCATCCGCACTCACATGATATGGGAAGGAAAGTAAGAGGAATAACAGAGTTGGAATGAAATAAAATATACTCGTTATGGTCGCTGGGAGGACACGCACACACACACACATGTACATTTGGGGAAAATATACTGAGTGTAAAGTTTCGTGTGCAGATATGGCTTTTATTAGTCTGCCGAAATCCAGTTTAACTGGGATCAGCAATCAGATATGAGATATTCAAAGGATTTACTCTACTTCGTTAGCAAAATGTCCACCTTAAAATTTTAGATTCGTTCCAGCAGTTGGAGTTTGGCCTTTTTGATACTCAAAACGCAAATTTTCAGAGTGTCGAGAAGAACAAAATGAAAATGTTTACTTAATAACCAAAAAGTCTTCAAAATCTTTCATTTTCAAATTTAGCAAGGAGGATATTAGTTAAACCATTGCACAATGGATCTACATTCATTTTTACTGTCCAAAACTATTTCAACTTCTCCTTAGGTAAACCCTAGAAACCAACAATATTAAATATCAGGAATTTTTCTACTGTAATACCAAATTTAGTACTATTTAGTACTTTTCGTACAGTTATGGTACACATATAGAAAACCATCTCCATACCTTAATCGCAGACACCATTCAAATCTATATTAAATTTTTGGATTTCAGGAATAGAACCTTCACCCAATACCAAATTTATTACAATTTAGTAATTTTCGTACAATTATAGTACTCTTTTACAAAACGGCCACCATTTTTCAATCCCATATACCAGGAGAATCCTCAATATCAAATTTCGAAATTTAAGTTCTGTAATTTCCCCCTTTACCAAATTTAGTGCAACTATAGTACGCATATCCAAAAACTAAATCTCTCAACAACAGACACCAACAGTGACATCTATATCAAATTTCAGGATTCCAGCTTCGTACATTTCGTACAGTTACAGTACACATTTCAAAAACCACCATATCTCAATTCCAGATACCAAAAGATCCAGATATCAACAGATGTCACGTTTCACGATTCCAGCCCTATCACTTCACCCAATACCAAATTTTCTGTCATTTAGTACAATTATGGTACGCGTATGCAAAACCAGCTTCTTCTCTCGACCACAGACACCAACGGTGACATCCATATCAAATTTCAAGATTCCAGCTTTTTCCCTTTACCCAAAACAAAATTTAGTCCCATTTAGTACTTTTCGTACAAATATAGGATGCCTTTAATTCCAGATACCAACAGACACCAACGTTGACATCCATATCAAATTCCTTCGCCAAATACCAAATTTAGACGTATATTTAAACCACTTCCATATCTCAATTCCACATACCAACAGACACTTCAAAATCAAATTTCGGAATTCAAGTTCTATTTCTTCATCCAATAACAAATTTAGTATCATTTTGTGCTTTCGTACAAATATAGGACGAATTTCGAAATCACCGTCAAATCTCAAACACACATACCACCATTTATCTAGATATCAAATTTAAGAATTGTATCTATATCCCTTAACCCAATGCAAAATATAGTACCATTTAGTACTTTACGTACCGTTATAGTACACAATTCCGAAAACACCTCCATATGTCGTGTCTACACACGAGCAGCAACCCTAATACCAAATTTCAGATTTCAAGCACTATCTATTCACCCAATATCAAATTGTAACAAATATAGTACTATTTAGTACTTTTCGTACAATTGTAGTACCAAAACTAAACACGAACCATCCACCAGCAGGGACCCCAATACAAAATTTTAAAATTCCAGCTGCATCCATTCACCCTAAACCAAATTTAGTACTGTTTCTAGAAATATAGGACTCATTTCCATTAGTAATCAAATCACACAGAGTGAGATTAAAAGAAACTGCAACAAAGTCAAACGCCAGAATTTTTAAATATTTTCTTTTTTAATTTTATTGACTGAAAGCAAAATATGTCAGAAATAGCATTAAATTTAAGAAGAAGTTTAGATTTGTTCGAATTGGCCACCTTTGGCACGACACACAATAGTCCAATGGATTGGTATCCGCAGATTTTGGTGGCCATTGTGCGCTGGAAATGAAGCTAGGATATTTTGGCGATAATATTCAGCATTTCTGATGCCGCGGTCGATTAATACGAGCGGAGAGCGACCATCGGCTGCTGTGGCGGCCCACATCTCACCACGGCCAACACTTGAGTTCTGGTGGCCAACCGCGCATTTTCAGCTGACCTCTTTGACAAGTAAACACGATAATTTTGTTTTTTTACAAACTGCTGGACAACGGATGTTTTCTCATCGGAGAAAACCAAATTCGACAGTTCACCACTTTCGGCCAAGCGAAGCAACTATTTAGCTCTTTTGAGTCCACTTTCTTTCTCTCGCTGTGTAAGTTCTTGCACTTTTTTTGAATTTCAATGGCTTTACCCCGAGCTCCTTTTTTTAATATTTGCCTAATGGAATATTGCGATGTGTTCAGCTCACGAGCTATTTTTCGGCCACTGCGACCCGGGTTTCGATCAAGTCGCTTCTTTACTTTTCGAACCATTTCTGCTGATGCTGCTGTTTTCTTCCGTCTACTTCCTTGAAGTCGGGCTACGATACCAACATCACGGTAACGAGCGATGTTACGAAGATTTATTCACATTTAAACGCTGGATTGCTCTAACGATAGCCACTTGTGCTTTTCCAGGCAAACATAAAGAAATCACACGATCAGGCTTGAGTTCCATCACGAATAATTTTTTTTTTCTGGAAAATTTTCACTAAAATGCTTTTCCACGCTTGTAAACAATATAATGAGCTGTCACTGGAATAATTTTAACAGCTGTCGGACGAGTGGCTTAGAAATGACAGCAGTCTTAAGTTGGTTGCAGTGTTTTATCTCACTCTGTAAAATATTAAAATTGTATGGCTATCCCTTTACCAAATACCAGTATTGTACCATTCAGTACTTTTCGTACAATTATAGTACATATTTCCGAAACCACCTCCATATGTCCAGGCGTCACATATGAACTGCGACGCTAATGCAAAATGTCAGATTTCAAGCACCATCATCCAATACCATATTGTACGAAATATAGTACTATATATTACTTTTTATCCACTTGATGTATGTATTTCCACAACCGCCTCTTTATCACAAATCTACAACCAATGAGGTGGATCCTAATAGAAAATTTCAAAATTCGAGTCTTATACGTTCACCCTTAGCCAAGCTGTTCCAAATTTAGTACCACGTAGAACAGTTGGCACACTTAGGACACTTTTCCAAAACCATCTTAATTTTTTAACTCTATTCGTTCACATAATACCAAATGGTACCATTTTAGAAGTTAGTAAAGTTTTACAATTTTTCGTAACCTTAAGGTCCGAATATCCAATAACCTTCTGGAACATCTATCTTTTTGGCCTTGTGTGGGTTTCTTGCCCCCTTGTCATATTTGTTTATTGATCAATTTGTATATGAAATATCTCATATATGTACCCCACTCTATCATATATTGTATTAATATGAGGAAGTAACTATTCCAGTGTTGAAGAAAATAAACCAAAAAACACAACAAAATAAGAAAATCCCTTAGAATTTCACGCTGATTTTCACAACGTCAACACAAGTAAACAACAGTCAAAGATTTATCGCATGAAAATAGTTTTCCACACACACACCCAACATTCACCATTATTATCTCCCATTCATGCCACCAAACAACCAGTCTGCCAAACGCACACCTACACCCAGACTCACACATCCATTGGAACCATCACCACCTCTACCACACACACACACACTCTCACTCACACAGTGAATAGATAAATGGTGAAAATGTAATGCGAAACCTTCTGCTTGGCTATAGCACCAAACAGACAATAAAAATTGCCACAAATCTAAGGGTGTTGAAATGGAGGGTGGTGGAGGCTGGCAAACTATTCTGTCTCCTGCTGGTGGAGGAGATGTGATGGTGGTGTTATTGTTGGTTGTTATGTCGTTTTGTGTTCATTCACAAAAGTGATGACAATGGCAACATAGCACCACCAACAACAACAGCAACAACAAAAAATACAACTCGATAATCCTTAACGGGACAGGTATGTTCACATACGACTATAAAACTGGTGTACGTTAATAAGAAAGTTGTTAATACAATATCGACCATCGACAAGGTGGCAGGCACATTGGTGTGAGTTTCAATAAAAAGCTTGCATTCAAATAAATATATTTGAGGGTCACTGGGATACTGGTAACTAATATTTTGATAGGAGTATCTAAACATGAAAAAAAGGAAATGTTTAATAACCAGCAAAAGTAATAATTTAGGTTCTAGAGGTTTTATTTTTAAACTTTTAAACTTAAACTTTTGTTAGAATAATGGATTGGTTATCCTATTTGTAATGAGTATTATTCTCGGCTATACTCAGAATTTTCAGGGATCGATTAATACACGTCAAAGCTAAAATTGTCCTTTTTTTTTTGATTCTAGAGTTTCTCTAGATATTTCCAAATTTCTACAAAATGATGATTAACAAGTAAAAAATAGCTAAGTTCAGTCTGATCGAGCTTTTAATACCCTCTACCAATCTCATAAAACTAGCAAATTTTCAAAAAAAAAAAAAAAAAAAAAAAAAAATCTGATAAAAAAATGCCTCTCAAATGAAACCTCTACGTTTATACGAAGACGTGTTCGTACCCATTGCGAACATCAATTTTCAAACAATTCCGGTAAACATATCTCTGAAACCTTCTAAATACCCAATATTGGGAGGTACCATTATATGGAGGCTATATGAAAATGTGGACCGACATGGCCCATTTATGAACTTAACCAGCCTACTGGCAAAATACACATGTGTGTCAAATTGTAGCCATGTATCTCAATTCGTTCCAGAAATAGCGTGATTACAATAGAGAGACATACGGACAGACGACAGTCGCTACATCGACTAAGATTACGCTGATCACAAATATATGTACTTTGTTGGGTCTGACATGCGTATTTCGAGGAATTCCTCCATAGAATTAAATAGCGTATGAAAAGTTAAAACGGTGTTAAGATCGACTATACACTCCACTCTGCCAAAATTCGACTTTTGACTAATTCAGCTATTCCTAAAATCCTTACAATTTGGAATGAGTTAATCTACCAAGAAAGAACCCAAACTGCATCTTATTTGATTGAAAAGGCAGCAAATTTGATTTTAAACTTCAGAACACGCAATGAGCAACGTTTGATTTGGCTGGAAATCGGGTTGAAACTTCCAACACACCGAAAATCGGAAGGAATCGTTAAATTAGGCCTACAATAAAATATGTATCCCTATTAAGTACTGGTTGCAAGGATAGCGTGAAATGTCAAATTACAATTTTTTTAAAATTGGGGCAAAAAAAATGCAAATCTGGAGGTTATATGGATGCTTAACCAAAAAGAGGACCTACATTGAAACTACTGAACTAGAACCTGAATTGTCAAATTTTGCACCGAAATCTAAAGAAGTCGGAAATAGCATCAAATTTTAGAATAAATTTAGATGTGTTCTACTTGGTCACCTTTGGCACGAATTATGATCTTCAAACGACCAATGAAACCGTTACACGCTCCCGGAATTTTTGTCTGCGGTATTTTGGCCCATTCTCGGCGAAGCGCTTACTTGAGGTAATCGACACGTTGGTATTTTCTAGTGCCAACCTTGCTTTCCAAAATACTTCAGACAAAATAGTCCAACAGATTGGTATTCGGAGATTCTGGTAGTGCGATGGTGCTGAGTCCTGTTCGAGTGTCCAAGGTCTGCGGCCAAAATGTTTGCGTGTCCAAGGTTTTAGTACACCCTTCAGAATATTTTCGCGATAATATTCGGCATTTATTCTGATGCCACGGTCGATTAATACGAGCGGAGAGCGACCATCGGTTGTTATGGCGGCCCACGCCTTCACCATGGCCGCCGCTTGAGTTTTTGTGCCAACCAAAGGTGCACATTTTCACAAGACCTCTTTGGAAAGTAAAGACTATAATTTTGTTTGTTTACAAACTGCTGGGCAACCAATGTTTTCTCAACGGAAAAGACCAAATTCAGCAGCTCACCACTTTCGGCCAAGCAAAGCAACTCTTTAGCTCTTTTCTTGCACTTTTTGGAATTTTAAAGGCTTTGCCCAGAGCTCATTTTTAAAAATTTGTCGATTGGAATTTTGCGATATGTTCAGCTCAAGATCCATTTTTCGGTCACTGCGTCGCGGGTTTCGATCAAGTCGCTTCTTTACTTTTCGAACCATTTCTGCTGATGTTGCTGTTTTCTTCCTTCCACTTCCTTGACGTCGGGCTACGGTGCCAGTATCACGGAGAGAAGACCAAATTCAGCAGTTCACCACTTTCGGCCAAGCAAAGCAACTCTTTAGCTCTTTTCTTGCACTTTTTGGAATTTCAAAGGCTTTTCCCAGAGCTCATTTTTAAAAATTTGTCGATAGGAATATTGCGGTATGTTCAGCTCAAGAGCCATTTTTCGGTCACTGCGTCGCGGGTTTCGATCAAGTCGCTTCTTTACTTTTCGGTACATTCTTGCTGATGTTGCTGTTTTCTTCCGTCCACTTCCTTGACGTCGGGCTACGCTACCAGTATCACGGTAACGATCGATGGTACGAGACACAAAAGATTTATTCATATTTAAATGCTGGAGTGCTCTGACGATAGCCACATGTGGTTTTCCAGCCAAATATAAAGGAATCACACTATCACGCTTGAATTCCATCACGAATAACTTCTTTCTGGAAAATTCTCACCAAAATGCTTTTGTATGCTTTTAAACCATATAATGAACTGTCACTGGAATAATTTTAAAAGCTGTCGGACGAGTGGCTTAGAAATGATAGCAGTCCGAAATTGGTTGAAGTTTTTTCATCTCACCCTGTAGAACTGTCCACATAGATTCAAGATATGGCATGGTTTTCATATAACCGTACCTCCAGATTTTCCTTATGAATTGTGTTTCACTTTTCACCGGAATTGTTTCAAATTTGTTATTCGGAGTTCGTAGTGGGTACTGACTCTTATGAAAATGTCCTCTACATATCCACGTCTTTTTAAGCTCCCATATAGCGATACTCTCCAATATTCGGTATTTTGATGATTTTAAACAGAATTATGTCATATTTGGTATTGGAGTTGGCACCACTTTGTCTGGCAGGTATTTTATTTATAGGTCCAAGTTTTCTTTCTCCCCATATATTTGTAACCCCAGGTATTCGGATTATTTGAGAGTTATTTTGCACACCAGTCAGTCGCACAGGTTGAGTGCTGAAAGTGATTAGATCGCCTCCAAAGGACCTTAAATGCGGAAAGTCTAATACATTCAGTCGTTGGCTGCTGACGTTCAATAACTGCAATATCTAGGAGGTGGACTATGTTATTCCCAATATATATCAATAACATTCAGAACTTTTCTAGAGCTTCAAAGAATTTTAAAAAATATTTCATTTATTGCTTCTGTAGCCATATCCTGAGGTCTTGCCACAGACAAGCTCAAGAAGCAAACGGTTCACAAGCCAAAAATTTGTTGTAAGGATGTTATCCGTACATTTAAAATTGTTCTGTTTGTAGATTTCAGCCAAGTTGTATGGGCATTTAGATTTGAAAGCGACTCTAGGATCACTTCCTGAATCTGGATCTGAATTTTTGAGTCATCAAAAACCCCATTGAAAAAATATTTAATGCTTTGATGTTGTAGCCTTTAAAAATTCCTTCTCAATTATTTACCCACATCCCCCACTGTGCATAGAGAAAAAAACCTCCATGAATGAAGCTTTATTACCATGGTTGGCCAAAGGTCAGACAGAATCTCATACTCATCCGCACGGTTAATGGGGTGTCATTTTAATTAGCCATTGTCTGGAGCCGGCAATCTGTCTTTCTGCCCACATGTGGAAACCTTATATCCATCCGCAAATTCAAGAATATTTATGAGATTTTCCTGAAACTCTCCCCCAAAATAGATGAAGGTGAGCAAGCTATTATTATCATCACCCGCTGTTAAAAGGTTTGGGTAACGGAGGAGGATGGAAAAAAAATTAAAGCTCCATGAAATATGGCAGACAATCCCCTCCACAAAAATACCGCAAAGAAGAAAACACCTAAATCATGTTAACGTTGTTCTGCTCTTTAACCTTAGCATTGAGTGCGGGAAATTAATGCTGAAATTTGGAAAATATGCGATTATCATTATGGTCGATGATGACGAGGTTGCCGCTTGCAACAACCATTCTTCTTTTGCAGATTGTCAGAAGCAACACGCTTATGCGCCAAGCTGAAATTGGCGTTCAGAAGCCACTTGACGTTTTGTTTTCATTTCAATTTGCGCTAAAGTGCCCCATCATCCGCGTCCTCGCCTCAGCATCTTAGGCATTTCATATTTTGGCAATGTTCATAAATATTTTTTTTTTTTCGCCAGTCACCATCGTCATCATCTATGGCTGGCGGTAGGTTAGGCCCCCATATAACCTTAAGACATCATTATTCGATGGTAAGCTGGATGCGTTCTCCATAGATTTTCGACGAAAAAATTAAAGCTCAATGTTTGTGCCAGGCATTTAACCTTATAGCCATATTGTATTTGTATTGTATTGGCAAAATGAAAAGCCGCCGAGAAAAAAAAAAAACAAACAAACAAACGTTGAAGAGAGTCATAAACATTATTAACAGTTATAATATGAGCGGTGTCATTGTCTCTCATGGCTAATATATGTACGAACGTATAAACGGTCGAGGTGTTCTATGTCAGCAATGGCCAAGTGGGTTTACTTGTTATGAGGCCATTAAGCTCATTATTTATATTCCCCAGTAACGTAACGGCGGAGACTAAAGCAGCTGATTGTGTCCACCATCATCATCCACACCGTCGAGCAGATGTTTAACGCGGATTATGTTGGTGTTAAGTTTAAACAGTCTTTAAAATAAAAGAATTATGTATTATTTTTATTCCGAAGAACAATATATGAGATATTTCAGGAAAAATGGGAAAGCCAATGAGTTGGAAGGAGCTGTGATGGAGGTGTAAGGATCTATTGGAACTTTCCACAAACTACACTGGCTATTGGTCAGTAAATTTATAAGAAACGAGTTAAAAAGTGTCCTTTGGATTTCTCGACAGATGTATACCCTCCACGGACGGACGAACACCCCTAGATCGACTCCAAATATCCTGAAGCGGATTTGGTCCAAAGAGACCTAGGGTCTAAAACTGTAATTTCGATGAGGCACGTTTTGGCCGTATCAAATTATATATGCAGGGTGAGATGAAAAAACTGCAACCAATATCAGACTGCTCATTTCATTTCAAGGCCACTCGTCCGACAACTGTTAAAATTATTGCAGTGACAACTCATTATATTGTTTACAAGCCTACAAAAGCTTTTTTGATTAGAATTTTCCAATAAAAAGTTATTCGTGGTGGAATTCAAGTGTGATTTCTTTATATTTGGCTGGAAAACCACAAGTGGCTATCGTTAGAGCACACCAGCATTTAAATGTGAATAAATTCTTTGTGTCTCGTACCATCGCTCGTTACCGTGTAGCCCGACGTCAAGGAAGTGGACTGAAGAAAACAGTAACATCAGAAGAAATAGTTCGAAAAGTAAAGAAGTGACTTGATCGAAACCCGCGTCGCAGTGGCCGAGAAATGGTTCGTGAGCTGAACATATCGCAATATTCCATTCGGCAAATTTATAAAAAATTAGTTCGGGTTAAAGCCATTGAAATTCCAAGAAGTGGAAAAACACCGCAGCAGAAAGCAAATAGACTCAAAAGAGCTAAAGCGTTGCTTCGCTTGGCCGAAAGTGGTGAACTGCCGAATTTGGTTTTTTCCGATGAGAAAACATTCGTTATCAAGCAGTTTGTAAATAAACAAAATGATCGTGTTTACTTGCCAAAGAGGTCAGCTGAAAATATGCACCTTCGACCAGAACTCAAACGTCCACCATGGTGATTGTGGTGGGTTGCCATAACAGCCGATGGTCGCTCTCCGCTCGGTTTTAACCGACCGTGGCATCAGAATAAATGCCGAATATTATCGCGAAAATATTCTGGAGGGTGTATTAAAGACTTGGGCACACAAACATTGTGGCCGCAGACCTTGGACATTCCAACAGGACTCAGCACCATCGCACTCAGCACGCGCCACTCAAGAATGGTTACAAAATGAGGTTCCTCGCTTCATTTCCAGCGGACAATAGCTAACAAAATCTGCGGCTACCAATCCGTTGGACTATTGTGTCTGGAGTTATGTGGAAAGCAAGGTTGGCACAAAAAAATACCAATGTGTCGATCACCTCAAGCAAGCGCTTCGCCGAGAATGGGCCAAAATACCACAGAGCAACATTCGGGCAGCGTGTGACGGTTTAATTGGCCGTTTGAAGGCCGTAATTCATGCCAAAGGTGACCAATTCGAACAAATCTAAACTTATTCTAAAATTTGATGCTATTTCCGACATTTTTTGCTTTCATTCAATAGAATTTAAAAAAAATGTAAAAATTATGGCATTTGACTTTGTTGCAGTTTTGTTATCTCACCCTGTTTATATTCTCGGTCAGCGTAAAATTCTAAGTCTATTTAGCCAGGTCTGTCCCTCGTCTTTCCGTTTGTTGTAATCACGCTAGAGTCCTAACGGCATGTGATAGGAGGCAATATTTTGCATAGAGTTGTCTTTTGTCTGCAGTCAGGTCAGGTTCACTGTATTCAGTATTTTGACGATTATAGCCACACTTTCTAACGTTATAGTTAAGAATTCGGTATTTAGAGTTTATATTGGATTCTACATCCTGTGGTTAAAACTTTATGCTTATATATCCACATTTTCTTATAGTACTCGTATAATACCTCTCGATATTCGGAATTTTGATGATTTTAGCCACATTTGCAAACGGAATAATATACAATTTGGTATTTAGAGTGTGTATTGGGATCAACCTCCTGTGGCATAATGTTATCGATATAGGTCCACGTTATGTACGTTTCCATACTTGGTATTTTGCTGAAATTGGACTCAGTTTCTAGCGGAATAGCTTAAAATTAAAAAAAAATCAAAAGTTCATATTGCATTATATTACCTGTAATATAATTCAGATAGCTATATATAAAGCTACCTCCCCATATCCTGTATTTTGAAGATTTAAGCCACATTTTCCAACGGAATTACCTAAAATTCAGTTTATGGATTTCGTAAAGGATTCCTCTGCTTGAATAATTTCTATATAAGTCAAAGTTTTTCTGTAGCCCCAATCCTTACGATTTTCGATATTTTGATGACTGAAGGCAAATTGTTTACAGAATTGTTTGAAATTTGGATTGAATATTCCCAATAGCAGAAGTGATGCATACCCCTCGAATAGTGGAACTTCGGCATGTACAGACATATTTTTACATGCGTTATTTTCCTAATAGTGGAGGGTAAAACGGTTAAAAAGTATCAGTCAGTTTTGCCAACAGATTTATACTCTTAGCCAATAAGCGTATATATAAATATATTTTGACGTGCATTGTGATTATTGTTGACCCTTCATGGAGGAGGATCTGCGGGAGTGGGGCATTATTGTGCATTTCGTATCTTTCTAAAGCCTATGGCTAACATAAATATAAATACGCGAAGTTTGATGAAAATCGTTCACATGTTATAAGGGTCGTAATTATTCAAAATGTTGGCCCTTGTGAGTGAGGTGCCAGAAAGCTTGGGCCCATAAATTCCATGTTCACACCAGATTTTGTGTTGGTGGAAATATGGGAGTGTGTGAGGCTTAGGATGAATCGGATGATTATTTGGCATTTTATAAGAGTTTGAGTTATTCGAAATGTTGACTGGTTATGGTTTTGGTAGCAATTTTGGTATGTGTAAAATTGAAAGAGAATTGAATGCTCAGTTCGGGTTTTATGATCATTTTGATTGTTCAAAATTTTGATCCTTTGTAGGAGAAGTACAGAATGAGTGGGCCGATTTCACAACAGATTTTGTGTTGATTAAAATATTGGGATGTGACGAATTTCAAAGAAATCGGATACTCATTTCTTGTTTTACGAGCTTCATGGTCGTTGAAAATGTTGACTCAATGTGGGGGGAGGTACCAGGAAGAGTGGACCTTCTTCACCCCAAGATCTTGTGCTAATGAAAATATCAAGATGTTTGAAATTTGAATTCAGCCGAATGCTTATTTCGCATTTTATGAGAGATGTGATTATTTAAAAAGTTGGCCCATTGTGGGAGGGGTAAAGAGAGGTCCTATATATTTCATTATCGCACCAGATATTGTTTTCGTACAAATATTAGAATGTGTGTAATTTTAAAAGAACTGGATGCTCCATTCGCGTTTAATAATCGTTTAGGGTATTCACGATTTTGACTCTTTGTGGGAGAGGTACCAGAAGGATAGGGCCGATATCTACCATCTCACATCTGATCTTATGTTGATACAATTATTGAGATATGCCGAGCTTGAAAGGAATCGAATGGTTATTTCGCTTTTTACGAGCTCATGGTTAAAATTTTGACCCGTTGTGGGGGAGGTACCGATCCATCTTATCTATACACCAGATCTTGTGTTAATAAAAACTTTGGAAAGTGTGAGATTTAACGATACTCGGGCTCTTATTTCACCTTTTATAAGTGTTATAATTATACCAAATTTTGTCCCATTGACAAAGATATTGGGACTTAAAAGGTTTGCACATAATCTATCTATTTCTGAACAGTAAAATATATATTTTTGACAAAAATGTTACGATGTACAAACTTTGGACCAAATCGGTTGCTCCCTTCGAGATTTATCGTGCACAGCAGCCAGGCAGACAGACGGACGGACGGACATCGCCAGATCGACTCCAAATGTCCTGAAACGGATTTGGCCCAAAGAGACCTAGGGTTTAAAACCGTTATTTCGATTAGGTACGTTTTGGCCAAATTATATATACCCTCAGAGTCCATATGTCTGAGGGTATAAACATTAGAAAAACTGCTAAATTTGCAGAAATTATCAATCTAAATTGACGATAATTTTTTATTGTAGATGTTAAGTATTCAACTTCCTTTGTATTGTATTCTGAATCGACCCATAATTTTCTTTGCATCTCCACCTTTAAAATGCGTCTGTTGCTTTGTTTTTGCAGCAATAGCCACCGCAACAGCAGCAGCCACCTCACCTAAAACAGTTATCATAATAATCTACAATGACGATGAGTTTTCCTCGCTTACAAACGATTTGGTATGCGCATAATTTTCGCTCCCTGTTGTAGTGGTTTCGAGGACGTTAAATAAAAATGTCAGCCACAGTCTTTAAAGTACCAAAAAGGGATTGTCTACTACTGCCACATAGACGTCCTAGAGTATGTATTTTAAGTCCTGTATATAAATATTTATGGTTTACGGGAATGGAGAGATGCTACTGTTCTTGTTGTTGTTTTTTAATCACATACACACACACACCCACTATCACCACCCTCATATATGAGTTTAAGTATTCTTGAATTTAAATCAATGTTGGCGCTTGACTTGGGGTTCAAGAGTTTAATGTGGGAAGTTCTTAAGAATAGAAGTCTATATAAAGTGTGAATGAGGATATTATTGGTTTATTATTCGATGGGTTTCTTTCAAATAGGAAATATATTTTTATTGATTCTTATTACCTGAATTATTTTCATATAGCTTAGATGTAAATATATTACTTCATTCCGGTATTGTGGGTGATAAAATAGGCTTCACATTAAAAATAAGTGAAAAAGGTGGACTAAAAAAAGATTTTGATTTCAAAATAAATTCGATTAAATATTTTTGTTCCGATTTACAATAGGCGTACAAAGTAAACATAATTTTTTTAATGTCGCCAATTTCATGCTTATTTTGGAAAATATTTTTAATATTATAATATATATACTTTATTTTTGGTAGCAGCGGTTTATGAAGCTCACGCACGTTTCGTGCTTTGCTTCACTGTCAAACCTCCTTAGTTTAGTTTACAAAAGAAAAAAAAAACAAAAGTTTACAAAAGAACAACACTTGTAAATCTTTGAATTTTATTACAGAGCTGTTTAAGAACAACAGCTCTCTGGTCAGTCTAATTTCTCTTATTTTCTTGTTGTTTATTATCAAAATGAGTCCTCCGTTTAGGAAGATCATTGCGCGATTTTTCCATTTTGCAACGAAGTTCATTTTTTGGCCTATGGGTACGTAAATAAGCATAATTGTCGATTCTGAAATGAAGATAAGGCAGAAGTATTGCAAAAGCTAAAAATGCATCGAGAAAAAATTAGAATTTGGTGCGGTTCAAGGTCTGAAGGCATCATTGGGTCGTACTTCCTCCAAAAAGTTTGCGAATCGTAACGTGAATGAACAGCCGTAAGATCATAATTTCTGTCCTCAAAATGCAAAGGCTTGACATGTGGTTTCAATAAGACGATACCTGTATAAAAGGATAATCACTCTCCGCTCGTATTAATCGACCGTGGCATCAAAATAAATGCCGAATATTATCGCGAAAATATTCTGGAGGGTGTATTAAAGCCTTTGGGCACGAAAACATTTTGGCCGCAGACCTTGGCCATTCCAGCAGGACTCAGCGCCATCTCACTCAGCATGCGCCACCCATAAATGGTTACATGAGGTTCCTTGCTTTATTTCCAGTGCAAAACGGCCACCAAAATCTCCGGATACCAATCCGTTGGACTATTGTGTCTGGAGTATTTTGGAAAGCAAGATTGGCACTAAAAAATACCAAAGTGTCGATCAGCTCCGCCGGGAATAGGCCAAAATACCGCAGAGCAACATTCGAACAGCGTGTGACGATTTTATTGGCCATTGGAAGCCATAATTCGCGCCAAGGTGACCAGCTAGTTAGTTCGATCGGTCTTGTTCCCGGTGCATAATTTTGTGCTTTGTTTTTTAGTACCATGTTGTCATAACCCAGTACAGGGTTGTCCATATTCGACGGACCTATGGGTCCATTCCAATCGACGAGGCTTGTCCGCAGGCATCATTCTTTGCGTCAATTGAATTTTGTACGGGACATCAGAAAAAATGCCGAATATTATCGCGAAAATATTCTGAAGATTGTTTTAAAGCCTTTGGCACGCAAACATTTTGGCCGCAGACCTTGGACATTCCAGCAGGACAATGGCCACCAAAATCTCCCGATACATATCTGTTGGACTATTGTGTCAAGAGTATTTTGGAAAGCAAGGTTGGCACGAAGAAATACCAAAGTGTCGATCACCTCAAGCAAGCACTTCGTTGGGAATGGACCAAAATAACGCAGAGCAACATTCGGGCAGCGTGTGACGGATTCATTGGCCGTTGGAAGCCATAATTCGTGCCAAAGGTGACCAGTTTATAGTTGGACTTTCAAAAAAAAAAAAAAAAAATTGTATCATACCTCCCTCAGAGAGCGTCATTTCAAATTATGGAATTCTACCTCTACACTTCCCCAAATACCAAACTTGATGTTATTTTGTATTTTTCGTCTTTTTAAGTAATTATTTCCAAAATCACATGCAAATCTCAATTTTACGCGCTAATACTGATCTTAGTGCCAAATTTCAGATTTCAATTATCATTTGTACACCCAATGTCAAATATAGTGCCATTTAGTAATTTTCTTATTTTTGCACGCATTTACATCATTTTATATTTTTTATACAGAAGTGACCCCAATACCATTTTTTCAAATTTCCAGCGCCATTAGTGCTCCTAAAACCAAATTGTGCCATATTAAGTATAATTTAGTACAGTTCTTACACGGCTTAATCATGTACTTTCTCATCTGAAGAACAGGGGGCAATTTTGCACTTTGAATGGTGTATCTCTGGTCCTTCTCTTATTACAATCGCATAGCAGTTAGCAGCCCTATCCTCATCCGCAGTTGTAAATTTTTAGACGTTTTTGAATATCCCATAGAGAAAAGTTTATCATCCCACTTTATCCATTCCGGCATATTTTCTTAGAAAAAAAGTCAACAAAGACATGCCTTTATCTTCCACTCTATTACCGACAACATTTATCAAAAATTTCCAAAATTACTGTAACCTAGCCAATACATGCCGCAACAACAACAACAGCAACTAGAACATCCACCCCATCAATTATCTCCATATTGGAAACTAAAATAACTCAACAACTTCCTCTTCCTCCTCCCCACACACAAATCATAATTCATCCATTGGAATCTGCGACCACAATAACTCGCTGGTATTTTGGCACAGATGGAAAACCCCAAAAACAAAACGGCCGGCAAAAGCATTCCAGTGGCAAATCCTATTGAACGTTTGTGGCATAAACTTAGTGACGCTATTTCGGGAACATGATTATCTCCCAGGACAATAATTAAAACCGCATTACAACAAAACCACCTGCTATGCCATGGAACAGAGCAGAGTCCACCAAAAAAACAGCAGCAGCAGCAGCGATGACAACAGACAATAGCTGTGACCAGTAACAATGTCATATCGACGGACAAACCAATGAACGAACCGACGGACGACCCAATACGCAGACATTCAAAACTGTAGATTCCATTCGGTTGATGCGGTTAAAGTGTGAAGTGGAAAATTTTTGGACCAGAGGAAATTTTGAGGTCATCGGAGGTGGTGGTGCCAGTGAAAACAATGGATAACAAGTGTTGTTGGGTTTGACGACACATGCAATCAGTTAAACAGAGTAGGTGTGTGTGTGAGTGAGTGCTAGGCCATAGCTGTAGATAGGTGAATGGTGCGTGCGTTTGACTGCTCTGTAATTCGTAGTGCGTTGTGGACGTATAAACGAATGTGAATGCAAGCGAATCTGTTTATTTGGCAATTGTTGGCACGTGTTTTTTGTGGTTTGGCTATCAACAATAAGCCTGGGCAAAAAACAACAACAACAAAACTTGCATATATTCACCACTATTCCGTTGACCCAATATCTGTTGTGTGCATTGAATCAAGATCTAATACAGTGGACCGGAAAATGAATGCGTTAAGGAACTATTGCGAATAATTGATTATTGTTAATATTTTATCTTCAGCTATCTGGATATTTTACCAAAAATATTATGAACTACAGTCGCTGATTTAATTTAATTTAATCAAGGCTCAGAGATGGCCGGAAATTGCCTAAGGACTATCTGAAGCTACAAGCAGGGAATGACATGCCTACAACCGTGGACTATTTTACAAATTTAATTGTTCGCGTTTTTAACTAACGGGTGCCAGCTCCGTGTATATTACGCCAATAGGCAGGTTATGTTCGTAAATGGGCTATGTTGATCCATTTTTCGTTTAACCCCCAATCACGGTACCTCCCGATATTCTGTATTTGATGATTGTAGCGACATTATTGTTTCAAATTTCGTATTTTAAGTTCATAATAGGTACTACAACCTATGTCAGAAAATTGTCTATTAATGGTCACGTCTCCGTATGGCCCCCATATAACGGTACCTCCCGATACTGGGTATTTTTATAATTTTAGCGACAGTATTCTGCGGAATTGTTTCAAATTTCGTATTTTCAAGTCTTAATGGGTGCTGCAGCATATTACAAAAAAATGCGTATGCAGGCCCACGACTTCCTATAGCCCCCATATAACAATACATCCCATACATATTCGGAATTTTGATGATTTTAGCGACATTATTTAGCGGAATTGTTTCCAATTTCGTATTTGACATTTATAATGAGTATTACAACTTATTCCAAACAAATTTCTATTCAGGTTCACGTATTCGTGTAGAGGTATCTCAGTTTTTTTCGGTATATTGATGATACTAGAGTCATTATTCGCCAGAAACTATAGCCTATCGCAGAAATTACTAATGCAGGTCCACATCTACCTCCCATATAACGGGTTTATTTCGGATTTTTTTTTAAATTTTTCAATTTCCTTCCGAATGGTGGGGGATATTAAAAGTTTGGTCTGGCCGAATTAAGCTTTTTTTAGCAGTTAGTTCTCAAAATTCACAATTTGTTCAGTTTATAATTTTTTAATCAATACTTCATACATATTATTCAAGGTGTTCCCCCTGCGGCAAGAACAATAGAAAAATGCCTACCAAAATTCTTTGACATCTTTCATTTTGAGCAAGATGTTGCCAAACCCATTGCACTATGGACCCACATCCCATTTTTCTATCCTAAACTATAAAATTCAAGATACCAACAGACCCATCAATACTAAATTTCGGTATTCCTGCCCTAATCCTTCATACTCAGAACCAAATACCCAATTTAGTACCACTCTCTTTATCAAATTTCAGGATTTCTGTTCTATTCCGTAAGTATTTAGTACTTTTCCTAGAATTATTTTCGACGTTTCCAAAACCACCTCCATATCTCAATTCCAGATAAGAAGAGTGAGCTCAATATCAAATTTGAGGATTCCAGCCCTATTTTTTCACCCAGTACCAAACATAATTTCATTCTTTACTTTTCGGAAAAATATAAGACGAATTTCCAAACCACCCCCAAATCTCATACACAGATGCCATCAGTAATCTAAATATTACATTTCAGAATTTTATCTCTATTTCTTAACCCAATTCCAAGTTTCGTACTATTTAGTACCTTTCGCACAATTAATGTCCACATTTCTAATACCAGCTCCATATCTCAATTTTGAATACCAACAGAGAGCACAATATCAAATTTGAGAAATTTAGCCCTATCCCTTCTCCCAATAACAAATTTAATACCATTTAGTACCTTTCGTACAAATATAAGACGTATTTCTAAACCACAGCCAAATCTCAATCGCACTCAATCCACTATCTCTTCAAACAATACCAAATTGTACCAATTATAGCACTTTTCGCGCATTTGTAGTACACATTTCAAAACCCAACTTTAATTCTTAGCCCTAATGTCAAATTTAAGATTTCAAGCAATATCAGTACCATTTAGTACCTTTCGTACGTCTGCTGAACGAATTTCCAACCAGAACTCTTTATTTTAACCCAACCCACCAAAGTGAACCCAATACCAACAGTTCAAATTAAACTTTTTGCGTTCACCTAAAACATAATTGTACCAAATTTAGTACCACTTAGCATCGTCCTTACTCTTAGTACACATTTCCAAAACCACCTCCTTAATCAACCCCATTTCCAAGAATTGTTTCTCATTTCCAGATTTCCGTTTACATGATTCCAAATGGTACCAAATTTAGTGAATTTTAGTACTTTTTGTGCACGTATTGTTAGAATTTCGAAAAACTCTTTTGTTTGTCTGTCCTACACAACATCAAGGACTTTCATTTTAAATTTCAGATATCAAACCGCACAAAAGGTAATCCAAGTGACAAATTGTAGAATTCCCACTTAATCCCTTATCCAAATACCAAATTTAGTACCATTTAGTACTTTTAATCATGTATTTACAAAGCCATCTCCAAATCTTAGCCTTACACACTAACAGTGATCGTAATGCCAAATTTCAGATTTAAAGCAGTATCCGATCACATAATACCAAATTTAGTACTATTTAGTACCTCTCGTATGCTTTTCAAATGCATTTCCAAATCCCACTCTTTATCTTAATCCTACCCAGCAGCAGAGATCCTAATACCAATATTTTTAATTTCCACATCAATCCGTACAACCAAAACCAAATTGTATAGTATTTTGTATCATTTAGTACAGTTGTAACACTTAGTACACAGTTTCCCTATGTCAACACTACTTCCTAAACTAAATTTTTACACCAAATGTCAAGATTTTAGCTGTATCTGCTCATATAATACTAAGAGGAATAAAAAATAGCTTCAGCTGTATCGCCTAGGCGTTGCCAACATTTTTTACTCCACAACTAGAAGTTATAAATTTAAAATTTGAAAAATTTATTCAAATTTCCACTCACCACTGTCCAGTAGCATTTTTCATACATGTATGCATGATTTCTGAGAATGTATATACGTATGTGTGTCCGTGCATGTGTTTTTATGTTTTGGTTAAAACAATGATGTTGACACCCTCGTTAAAGGTAATACCGGTGGTAAGTAGGCAGTTGTTGCACAACCACGTCTGTTGCCGTTTAAATATGTTATTGGCCAAAAATGGCAGTAATGGCCGACGACACGACTAGTGGCAGCGGTAATAAGTTAACCAGCCAACCAAAATCTGCCAACCACTGTCGTGTTGCAATGGCTGGTGCTGTCATGCCGTGGCCGGTTGTGTTGTTTTTTCATCTTCATTTTTTTTTTTTTTGCATTTTTTGGTGAACGGCATGTTGTGACAATGAAACTAAACCGCTGTTTATAAATCCGTTTTATATGACATTCCACCCTGCCTACTTATGCACTAAAGTGCATTTTAATTTTCAAATAGTCATTAACATACATTTGACCAGCCCATAACGGCAGCAGCAGGCAACGCCAGCAACAAGCTATGCCATCAAATCTGAATGGATATTTTATTTAGTTAAATGACAGCCTCTCTGTTAGTTGGATTATTTAAATCCCTCGATGGCGGGATGGATGTTCACACACTTTTAATGTGGTTAGGAAATAAGTCGACAATTGTGATTGAGAAAAATTATGGTATTGGTATTGATATTCGGTACAATGGGCGTATACATTATCTGTAATGACGTATACGCTCAATAGAACTAGTGAGGTAATAACAGGACTTGGATCTTGGACTTATGGTTGGTTGATGACATATGATATTTTTGCTAGTAGATTCCGTTCTTCCTAAATACTTTAGTTAAGTTCGTGGAATTTAAAGAAAATTTATTTTAAAGGCTACGGCAGCGGGGGATTTAAAGTTGGATTTTATCAGGGTTAATACCTGTTTTTTTATAAATATAATCAGAATCGAATCGTAGACTTTTAAGAATATTTAAATAAAAAACTATTTTATCAAAAAAAAAAAAAAAGATAATGAGAAGCAAGAAAATCCGTTAAACTATCCTCGCTATATTTGTTGATATGGTAAGAATATTTCTATGAACTTCCCGACTAAATGTCGTGGACTTTAATTTATCAACAAAGATAGCTCGATGGATTTTAGGACAATTGGACTCTTATCCCACTTGTTATAAAAGTTATGATTATTTCAAATAGGCCCTTTGTGTAGGGAATCAGAAAGGAAAAAGTGTACCAATATTACCCATTTTCGAACTTGATATAAGTTTGACAAAAACATTAGAATGTGCTACTTTTATACCCCCCAACATTCTACGGAGGGTATATTAGCTTTGTCATTCCGTTTGTAACTCCTCGAAATATTCATAATAGATCCTACGAAGTATATATATTCTGGATCGGCGTAAAATTCTAGGACCATCTAGCAATGTTCGTCTGTCTGTCTGTCTGTTGTAATCACTCTATTTTTCGAACGAATTGAGATAGAAGGCTAAAATTTTGCACACATGCATAGTTTACCAGTAGGCAGGTTACGTTCGTTAAATGGGCCATGTCGATCCACGTTTTCGTATAGCCACCATATAACGGTACCTTCCGATATTCGGTATTTCCATGATTTCAGTGGCATTATTTATCACAATTATTTCAAATTTCGTATTTGAAGTTCGTAGTGGGTACTACAGGCTATGACAAACATTTTTGTATGCAGGTCCATGTCTTCATTTAGCCTCCCATATAAAGGTACCTCCCGATAGTCGGTATTTTGATGATTTCAGCAACATTATTCACCGGAATCGTTTTAAATTTCGTATTGGAAGATCTTAAGAAGGTATGCAGGTCCACGACTTCGTATAGCCCCAATATGCGGTATTATTTACCGGAATTATTTAAAATTTCGTATTTGATTTCTTATTTCGTTTTGTATACGTTTTGCAATTAAGTAGTAGTTTTCGGTTTTCTTTTTTACTTTTTTGTCTTTACAAAAAGTTATTTAACCTTTACTGTGGAGGTCAAATGTTGGAACGCATTTTATGAGTTGATAGCAAATTATACCCCTCTTAATTAAAAAAAAAAAAATTAAATAAAATAATAATTTAAAAATTTTACCATCACGTCGTTAGTTAAAGATTAAGAATCGTTCTCATGTTCGGTAAAATCTTTTTTTGATTGCCCTTGAAAAATATTTTACATAATATCCACGTTTTATTCGTTTTAAAAAATAGAACACCTTTAGTAGAAGGTTCCAAAGAAACCAAAATACAACATTTTCAAACAAATCAATTGGAAATTATGGCCAATAAACTCTAAGTAACTAAAATCAAAGGCATTTCTTAGAAGCGTTTCTTCATGATAACACCTCGAATGGTGAATCGTAGTTAACCCTAGGGACCATATCAATGATTCCTGAAGTTATCCAAAACACTCTATCGTTTTACTACCCCTGTTTTAAATATTGCGAAAAATATTTAAAACAAGTAAGCAAAGGCTATAGTCGTTTCGGGCCGACCATGTGATACCCTACAACACTACAATATGTTAGAACTCCCTTTATATCCAAATCCATTTTGGAAGATTTCGCTTTTCAAATTATGTCACGGAGCACTGACAAGATATTACCCTTAGCATTTTGAACAGGGACATTTGCCCAATGTTTACACACTCCGTCGTACTGTTAGTTGTTGTGGTCCATTTTATAGCTAAATATAATCCAGTGGTCATCAAAATGCTACTATTCTTCCCTGTCCTTAACTCTCCTCTTAAGCGTGTCGATTGGCTTCAATTGTGTGATCAGGAAATTTTTTCTGTTTTTGGTCTATTTACACACCCATATATTGCAGAAATCTTAAAAAACAATAGGTCTAGCCATTCTGAGCCTAACCCTACCCTACTGAAAATTTCGTGAGGATCACACGTAATTGCAATCTGTATATAATATCCCCAATCTGTGTTGTAAGGTGAAAAATATTACAAAACAAACACTTCAATATTATAAGTCAAATTGAAAAAAAAAACGCATGCGATAAAAAATATGAAAAAATAACAAAATTTCACAAAATACTAAAAAATCTATTTAACATCATTATTGGCATCGTTTTATGCGATTTTTTAGATGGTATTTTTTATGCCAAGAGGGCATTCTGAATCGACAAAATTTGTCAAAATCGGTCCAGCCATTGTTGAGGTATAAGCATTCTAGCTGGCATCTTCCATATTTCGCTATATATATATATATCCGATATATTTACTATCGGCGTCTACGTAACGGTCAGGATTGACCTGTTCTTCCATTTGTAATTTCGCCGGGATTAAAAATATTCGCGGTTTAATGGAAAATTTGACTTTAATTTAACACAAATGTTATAGTCTATTTTACCCACCAAATATTACCCGATGACCATCAAAATTTTAAGACTTCTGCCCAGCCCTACGCCCTAGCCCCATACTAACTCCCGTTTCGATTGGTCTATAATTGCGACCTGTAGAGCAGCTGCAATATCAGGATTTTTTTCAGTTTTGGTCAATAGGGTTCTATTCTTGTTCTAGCCCCACCTCCATTCTAATTTTTGTGAAGATCGGGCCATAATTGCGACCTGTAGAGTGATTACAAATTAACATGGACAGACGGACATACATAGCTAGATCGGCTCAGCTCGGCGAGATAGGAAGATCCATATGTACTTTCCTATGTGGGAAACAAATATATCGAGGTGTTACACAATTTCTGGCCCAATCAGACTTATAATACCCCAAACACATAGTGTTGTAGGGTATAAATATTGGTTTTTCTTCGTATATGGTCATGGCTATTTAGAAATGTTTGACCTATGAACCTGAAACTCTTTTGAGATTTTGAAAATTTGCAGTAAATTTGGGAAAATATGAGGAGCTATTATTTTTTTTATATAATCTTTCAAAATGTCAACAAACGTATTTTTGATATTAACTTTGCTTTTATTATATATTATTTTGGAATTATCAAAAACGTTTAATTTCGTCATTCAGAGTTATTAAGGTTTTGGTCGTTTAAAATACATTCTTTAATAATATTTATGTTCTATTGGTCCCTGGAAAATATTCTGTAAATGTCCACGACCTCAAAATATCCATCTTTGTTTGGTTCTTGATTGTGGAATTTTCGGAGACACTCTCTCAGTGAAATAATTTAATTTTAAGTGTCATAGAGTTGCCTAACCTTGTAATTAAAAGTTTGCCTTAATTTTCTTTATAACGCATTGCTTTCAAGCTGAATTCACGATTAAGAAGCTTTTGCTTTTGCTTTTTTTCTTGTCCACTCAAAAATTAAGAAAGCCAAACAAAGTGGTTTATGTTGAGCAAGTTGTGGATATTTAAAATGTACTCGAACAATTTTACTTTCCCACTTGCCATAAATAACAACCAAACCAAAAACACATTTCAGTTGTCTCTCTCTCTGAGAATTCGTTCGTCGAAAAAAAAATTAACACACATAACTAAGACGACTAAAAAAATTAAGAAACAAACTAAAAAACATGTCAAATTACATACTGGTGGATACAAGAAATGAAATATTCTTGCAAACATGTTGTCCAAACATGTCCTTGTCTTGGTTTCTTTCTCCCTCATGTCCCTCTGGGGCATAGTTTCTTGTTAAACAGCAGTGCAATCAGACACACATACACACGCCACACATGCACACATCCGCACTGCAAAAAAAAAAAAACGCTGAAGATAAATAGTTTTTATGTCGAAACATACATGTATAAACAACATGGTGTTGGGCAAGTTGTGAGCAACGAGGCAGCAACACCAAACATCGAATGAGGAAAACTTTATCAAAATCTGAGCGGGCTAAGCTTAGGGAAATCCAAAGAAAAAAGGAAAAGAGCATCAGCAAAGAAGGGATAGACTAGAAAAATTGTCACCATAACTTTGGCGTCGGGGGACTAGAGCAGAAACAAGAGAAATGAAAACGAACTCATAAAAAGAACAGCAGCAGCAACAACAACAATGAACATACTCATACACACACATCAAGGACAAGAAAGTGCAACATTTTTTTGCTGGTTTCTTCAAATGTTGTTTTGCAACTCTAAACAATAGTTTTAACAACTCAAAACATTAAAGTAAGAGGTCCAACAACAGCAACAACAACATGAGGGACAATCGCTCCTTTCAAGCACACAAAAATGGAAGAAGTTGTAACAAAAACATTCGCAAAAGTACTTCAAACTAAAAATACTCGTAATCAGGCATTATGATGATGCTCATTGTTGGTGTGAATGTTTGCATGTTGTGTGTGTGTGACAATTTCTCTTTGTCAGTTTATATCTCCGCTGCTGAATGTCACCTAGCGAGTAGCAGCACCTCTGTTGCTCCTGATGCTTAGCCAAGTTTGATATTTTTCTTCCTCTTCTCAAAGATATCATCTTTGACATTGCCCTCCATAGGAATGGAACAGGGCAATAGAAAGAAATCATTTTTCTCCTCTTGTTTTTCTGTCACTTCTTTGTTTGTTTGTGGAGCAGTGCAAGTTTTCCTTTTGGAAAATTGTAGATTTTTTTGTGTCTCTCTCTCTCACCCCCCGCTTTAAAGTAAGACAAATTTATTTTGTGTCGAGCACATATTGTTGCTTTTGTTGTAAAATGACTACAGGTTGTTTGTTCGTTCACCTTAACCGGTGTTTGGCTCCCGTTGGGTTCACCAAATCCCAGATTGTCGTTATATTTTATTTAGCTGCTTAGCTGTTTTTTGTTTGTTTTTGCACCAAAAAAAGGTGGCATTATTTAGTTTTGTTTTACAAATTCTACAGCTACATACCTTCTATAAATAACTCTATCATATTTGAACACTTCACCATTTTTGGCGGCATTAAACAGTTCAATTGATTGGTTTATATGCAGTAAATTTCAATGCCACAAGCTTTCAAGAAATATGGCATATTGCATATTCAATTATAAAAACTAAATAATCGTTTGCCAGGGTATGAATTTCCCGAAGCCAGTCCACATGTCTGCATAAGTGAACCGTCTAAAGACACATTTCTGCACTCCAAGATCCTAAGAACAGATCATACCTTCCTGGTGAAACTAGGCGTATTTTTGTACCTTCGATCATAGTATGTTATACCCTACATTATAGTTTGTCATTCCGTTTTTAACGCCTCGAAATGTACATTTTATTCCCCACAAAGTATATATATTCTTGATCAGCATAAAATTCTATGTCTATTTAACAATGTTTGGCCATCTGTGGAAATCACTTTAACTTCCGAAGAAAATGAAGTAGGTTGATAAAATTTGGTCGAAATTTGGCCCGTATTGCTGTACCGTTCTTATTCCCGTGAAGATAAATTTTAAAATATAAAAACCACTTGTATTTTGTGTTGGTGCGCAAGGGCTTAATTGAAAAATAGTTTTTTTTTTAATATTAATGATTTTTACCATTTTTTTGATAAGTCAACGTATTCTTAATAAGTATTAAGATAATAACAATTCTCCTAAATTAATTTAACAGGAAAATGACATAATTTTCCGACGAGGACGAATAACCAGAGTGGTGTTGGCGGTAGGGAAACTGCATGGAAAATGCTGAATTTCACAAAAACTATGCTAGCTGCGTCATTGAGGAGGGTCTTAAATGAAAGGTCTCGAGGAGTATTTTCTGGCTATATATGCCTTATATTCCCAAATAATTTTAGATATTCGAATTTTTGATTTTCTAACTAAAGTGGCGGTTTCGGTAGGGAACAACTGTATAAAATTTCGTGTTTGAAGTTCCTAATTAATACTACCAACTTTGACAGAAAATTGCCTATGCAGGTCCATGTCTTTGTAGGCCCTAATAAAATGGTAACTTCCTATATTCAATATTTTTATGACTTGAGTATTATTCTTCAACTGGTTTTTCTTTTGTTTTTGAAAATTGCTCCGAAATAGTGTAAGTTCTGCCCTGCTGAACTTACTGCTTTTTTACTTGTTATAACATGTTGTGTTGAACCCTGTCAGGAGAAATTGGTAGCATAAGGTGAAATCATAAATGGAATATTAGACAAATATTTTTTTAAGGTGTAAAATCTTGCGCTAAGATAGAATTATTCTTATATAAATTTCAGAACATTTGAAATTTCGAGAAATTTTATCTCTTTATATTTTAATAGAGTTATGTCCTCTTGAAATTTTGTTATTATAAGGAGAATGTGGCTTAGAAGGTGTGGGCCGCTATTATACCAACTTGTACCTGTCATTAGTCTAATACAAGTACAGGGTTGCCCATATTCGACGGACCTTTGGGTCCATTCCAATCGACGAGGCTTGTCCGCAGGCAACAATGCGAATAATCCGTTGTAAAGTCGACCGAGCCATGCCCAACTGCTGAGAACGGCGTTTTTTGTGATGTTCTTGGGGACCTCTCAACACTGGCTCGTACGGCAACGATATTCTCGGCCGATCGCCTTGGTCGACTTTTATATGGCCTCTTCGGATTAGAAAGAGCCTTACCAGTCGAATTTTTTTTGTATAAACGCTTAATGGTGTTCTTAGAAGGCGCACTTCTCACATTTTTAATGTTGTAAAGGAAGTTGAGTTTTCACAATTGAATTCTTCTGTTAAATGTAAATTTCAACTATTTCGCGTGGCGTGTATTGGTTCATGGTAAAAATCCGCTTGGAGTGACGCTTCAAACGCGGTATGTCATTAAGCGATGTGATATCTCTGTCGAAAGTTATGGCGTTGCCAGATGGGTCCGTCGATCATGGGCAACCCTGTAAAAAGTTGTACGAATTGGATGCATCCTTCGTCTTTGAAAAGCTTGATCTTTTGTGGGATAGGTGCCAGGAGGAGTCAATCTACATGTCCCTACTTTTCTTGAAACCACATTTTCTATTTTCGCACTTGTCGTAAGTCTGATAAAAAGACGTGTCTTTTTGGAAATATAGACTGTTTGGCTGTGAGGTACCAGAAGGAGTAAATCCATTTTGTCGACCTCTGTATCTGGTCTTGATAGCAATATTATGTTTGGACCAAATCTTTCAAAAGATAACGGGTGACAGACAAACGAATGGATATCGCTATAACGACTGTCCTGAAATTATTTTCATCTTAAGACATAAGAAACCAAAGTCGTTATTGCTATGGCCACAAAAAGAGAGCATATCCGATTGACTCAAACTGCGAGCCCCGTTATATTTATTAGAAACTGACGACATTGACCTTGGTAGAAATCGGACACTTTGACCCTCTGTGGCACAGGTACCGGAAGGAGTAGATATATATTAAATATTAACATTAGATTTATGGTTGATAGAAATATTAAATGTTGAGAAAAATCGCTGAATTGCTTGGCTAGTTATACTTATACAAAATCTTGATGCTTTATGGGGGATGTATAAAAAAATCTCATTTTTAAGATAAGTCCCATTTTTAAGACAAATCACTAACTTTTCTTGCATATTTGGAAAACATTACCTTTTTAGGGGAGGTAGCAGAAGGGGCAGGCCTATAATAAGTCCATTATTTGCCCTAGATCTGTGTGAAGTTAAAGTTCCCCATCGGTGTTTTTTTTTTTTTTTTTGAGATTTATATTTTCTTCTGGTTTTTCGTTTGGCTTGAGGTCTGAATTAAAAAAAAGACGAATTTGTTTTATATATATTAATTTATTTGTCCGATATTTCGACTATCTTCGATAGTCATCATCAGGGATTTGAATTGGATTTTAACTCTTCTGTTTTTAAGTTCTCTGATGCAGCTTTTCCATCCTTTCCTTTTTACTCGAATTTTCCAACAGAAGGAGAGGGGCCTACTTTGTAAGTTTTCTCATCTGGTTTAAAGCTGCTACAGGTATTAAGATGTGAAAACTTTGAATGAAACGGATACCTTTCTGATACCTCTAAATATTTTAATTTGATTTTGAAAGTTCTCAAAAATGCATCTCGCACAAAAAGCTAGGGAACATCTGACTACGTTTTAAATTGAAATATCGCAATATTGTTATCACACCTGCGTTAGGTGGGTAAAATGCCAGACCACTTCT
The DNA here is from genome assembly GCF_030504385.1 of Musca domestica. Classification (NCBI taxonomy): domain Eukaryota; kingdom Metazoa; phylum Arthropoda; class Insecta; order Diptera; family Muscidae; genus Musca; species Musca domestica. The sequence continues at coordinate 119,122 of NW_026712233.1, forward strand.
TCTGGTATAAAAACCGAGGGGAGTACCCATTTTCAGGGGCTTCAAACGACCCATTAATTTTTTCATGTAAAATTTACAATAAATAGATGAAAAGTAACAATTTTGGAGAGGACCGTTCCCCAACTACAAATTTTAATACTAATAACTTCTAGTGTAAAAGGGGAATCGCTAGATATGTTAAAAAAAAAATATTTTCAACATAGTCAGACCTATCATATTTTGTTTTTTATAACTTTTTAAAATAACTCCAAACACAAATAGCTGAGATAACTGTGGAGGATTGGTAGTTCCGTTCGAAACCATGGTCCACCCTATCTTCTTTATTGGTAAACATAGATATTTGCTATCCACTAATAATAAGTAAACGTTTTGTTTATTAAAACAACCGCAATGGGATTAAGAGTGAATACTATAACACTACAAAATAACTACAGAAATTAAGAAAGCTTTTGAGATAATATAGGTCTATACTTATCCGTCAATATAAAACATACGGGATCTATAATGTTGGAAGATATATCAAAAACGTATGTCTAGCATTAGCTTTGCTAGCAAGGAGTTGTTCTATATAGTCCATTTTCGATACCAACATTCCGAGGCATAGTACTATTTGTTTGTCAAAATCCAACGCTGCACATAAAATATAATGAATTCTCCCGAGATTCCAACAAATAGACACATGCGCAAACGATATTGACGTCCATTTTAAAGTGGACTGAATAAAAAAAAAAAAACTTTTCAAATATGTTGCTAAAATTGTTGGCTCTTTTTATACCCTCAACCATATGGCTACAGAGGGTATATATCATTTGATACGGCCAAAACGTGCCTAGTCGAAATAACGGTTTTAGACCCTAGGTCTCTTTGGACCAAATCCGTTTCAGAACATTTGGAGTCGATCTAGCGATGTCCGTCCGTCCGTCTGTCTGTCTGGCTGGCTGGTGCACACGATAACTCTCGAAGGGAGTATCCTATTTGGTCAAATTGGCTACATCGTAATATTTTTGTCAAACTTAGATCGAGTTCGGAGATGGGCAATATCGGTCCACTCCTTCTGATACCTCCCCCCCAAAAGGTCGATATTTTCAAAAAATATATTTTTTGAACAGAAAGAGAAAGCATAATCCGATTTTGCTCCAACTTTGCAAATCCTAATATTTGCGTCAGTACTAGGTGTGGAAATGGACAATATCGGTCCACTCCATCAAGTACCTCCCCCACAAATGGTCAAAATTTTGAATAATTACAACTCTCATAAAATGTGATGTAAGAGTCCGATTGTCTTCAAATTTCACATATCCCGATATATATATTAGCCCAAGGTCTGGTGTTAAGATGTACAATATCGGTCCACTCCTTCTGGTACCTCCTCCACAAAAGGTCGAAATTTTCAAAAAATATATTTTTTGCACAGAAAGAGAAAGGATAATCCGAATTTGCTCCAACTTTGTAAATCCCAATATTTGCGTCAGTGCTAGGTCAGGTGTGGAAATGGACAATATCGGTCCACTCCTTCAAGTACCTCCTCCAGAAATGGTCAAAATTTTGAATAATTACAATCTCATTAAATGTGATGTAAAAGTCCGATTGTCTTCAAATTTCACATATCCTAATATTTGTATTAACACATGGTCTGGTGTGAAGGGGGAATACATCGGTCCTCTCTTTCTGCTACCTCTCCCACAAAATATTGAAATTTTGAGTACCCATGAAGCTCATAAAACGCCAAATTAACATCCGATTCCATTTAGACTTGGCACATCTGTCGAAATATTTATATCATATTTTTGGGTCCGATAGGAAATGGGCAATATTGGCTCATTCCTTCGGGATCTGCTCCATAGAGGGTCAAACGTTTGAATAATCTTAACACTAGTCAAAATATATTTAAATAATCGAACATAGGCTGAGGGTATATATCTGGCGGCAATACTGACTGATACTTTTTAACCTGTTTATTAGGAAAAGTGCAAATTGTGCGTTCATATATTATTTTTTTTTAAATTTGTTTATTTACAGTCAAATAAAACATAATTGTTTATAACTCTGAAGATGTTAATTATTATTGGACTTTTTTTATTAACTACATTATTTCCAAATAACGATATTGAGTAGAATACACTCGGCTAACTTTTGTATGATATTCTTTTATGTAAGGTATCACTTCGCCGGTCATGACGTATTTTCTTTGTTTCAAGTCTTGTTTAGCTCTTACTTCTTTTATAGTCCGCCATCCATTGCTGTTAAAAATAATGCATTTATGTTCTTTTTGGAGCATTCTGCCAATGTGGGTCGTCGTGCACCACCAGTTACACATTTGTTGACACTGCGTTGAAAAACAGTTGTTGCTGTTGTTATTTTGTTTTTAATCTGACACCCTTTAGTGCTGTCATAGTTGGCCATGATTAAACGGTTAACACTGCATAAAAACATATGGACCAATACCACTTCATATAAATGGAGTGTGAGTATGTGTGCGTGTGGGAGAGTACGTGTGTATGTGGGAGAGTACGTGTGTGTCTTTTCGTTTATTGCTCTGGTACTTGTTGGTCCTTGGCCATGAGTAATTGTTATCATCGGTACTTATAACTTTAATATATATCTATCAGTTTATATGTTATGTTGTAATCGTGTTTTATGACAATTCTTTATGTCATATTAAACAGAAAAAGCTGTTGTGTGATTTAGTGCCAGTGATTTGTTTTAAGACCATTACAAAGTGTTGAACAATAAAGTATTCAGTGGGTGATGGGAAAATCAAGGGAGGGATGTTTTCGGGTTGTTCTGGGTGGAGTGGGAAGTCATATATTTTAAGGGATAAATTAATAAAGTTAATTAAAGCTTTACTGTAACTGCCGAGGGATAAAAGATAAAAAGAAAAAAATATGGGACCAGAAGGTGTTCTTATAGAAGACCAGGAGACTCTCCCATATGACCTCTAAAGGTTTCCTTATTATAAGTCCCGTAAGTCTTCCCAAAGAAATCCAACAGGTCTTTACATAGAAGATCTGATGGTTTTTCAGAAAAGGGAAGGTCCTCCACATAAGATCAACAGTTCTCTGCAGAGAAGAACGCAAGATTTTCCCGTCGAACAGCATAAGGTCTTATCATGGAAGACCAGAAGGTCTTCTCGTGAAGACAAGAAGACCAGAAGTCCTTTTCGCAGAAGACCAGAAGGTCTTCTCGTAGAATACCAAAGGGTCTTCTCGTCGAAGACCAAAGGGTCTTCTCGTCGAAGACCAGAGGGCCTTCTTGTAGAAGAGCAGAAGGTCTTCTCATAGAAGAGCAGAAGGCCTTCTCATAGAAGAGCAGAAGGTCTTGTCATAGAAGAGCAGAAGGTCTTCTCATAGAAGAGCAGAAGGTCTTCTCATAGAAGAGCAGAAGGTCTTCTCATAGAAGAGCAGAAGGTCTTCTCATAGAAGAGCAGAAGGTCTTCTCATAGAAGAGCAGAAGGTCATAGAAGAGCAGAAGGTCTTCTCATAGAAGAGCAGAAGGTCATAGAAGAGCAGAAGGTCATAGAAGAGCAGAAGGTCTTCTCATAGAGGACCCAAAAGGTCTTCTCTTAGAGGACCCAAAAGGTCTTCTCATAGAGGACCCAAAAGGTCTTCTCAAAGAGGACCTAAAAGGTCTTCTCATAGAGGACCCAAAAGGTCTTCTCATAGAGGACCCAAAAGGTCTTCTCATAGAGGACCCAAAAGGTCTTCTCATGGAATATCAAAAGGTTATCTCATGGGATACCCGAAAGTCTTCTCATGGAAGACCCGAAGGTCTTCTCATAGAAGATCCGAAGGTCTTCCTCTCGTAGAAGACCCAAATGTGTTCTTTTCATAGAAGACGAAAATGTCTTTTCATAGAAGACCCGAAGGTCTTCCTCTCATAGAAGACCTGGAGGACGTGAAAGTCTTCTCATTGAAGACCAGAATGTCTTCTCATAGAAGACCAGAAGGTCTTCTTATAGAAAATCAGAAGGTCTTCTCATGGAAGACCAGCAGGTCTTTTTCTCATAGAAGACCAAAATGTCTTCCTCTCATAGAAGACCAGAAGACCCAAAAAAAGGTCTTCTCGTAGTAGTCCCGAAGGTCTCTAGAAAGTCCCGAAGATCTTCTCATTGAAGAACCAAGGGCCTTCTCATTAAGACAAAGAAATTTCTCATTCAAGGCCAACAGGTCTTCTTATCGAAAACCATAGGTTTTTTTGGGCTGGACAGTTGAATAAATAGGCCTTCTCATATGAGACCAGACGAGATGATCCTGTAGGAGAGCAGAAGGTCAGAACGGCATCTTTTAAAAAGACCAGAATTTCTTTATTTTGAGAATAGAATCTGTTTCCTTATAGAAGACATATGTCAGGCCTAATTTTGGAAGTTTCTCCTTTCTAGGCGAAAATCTTCCCTTACAAAAATACACAAAAACAGTTAAATCACATCAAAGTTCTTCCCTCCTAAATAAAGAGTCAAATAAATGGTTTCACACGATATTATGCCATTTTTATTAGCATATATATGTCACATAACTATTTCCGTTTCCTCCCCCATACGAATCCTTTGGCTCCTTTGCACCCAGCACTACTTGAGGACACCATTAAAGCTAATTTAGTACAGCCATTGGTTATATTTCCCTCTTAAAGATTTATAATGGCTGCTAGCAACATGTGTTGCTTTAACGGAAAATATTATCTACGGCGTCCTTGGAAACAAAAAGGAGGCGGCAGTGTTATTGTATTGGTTGGCATTGTTTGCTTTGCCTGGTTTCTTTTGGCATAAATCGAGATTTTAATGTACACACTCACACGATCTCTCATGCGGACGCGTTCAACAAAAAGTGTCAAATAACACATTAACAATAAACAAGGATTGTTTTACAACAACATCATGTGGAATGCGAGGACGAGGGCTGCAAGCCACACGGCGACAACTTATGAGTGAACACTTCATAGCAGGGTTGCGGGAGAGGGCTCAAACATAATGGACTAAAGTGTGAAAAAGTTACTTGAGCGAAAATATGCTGCTTGACCCTGTGTGGTACCCACATTTAAGTGACATCAAAGCGTATAAGTTGACACTTATCGATAATGTCTAGAAACAGCTGTTGTCAGCGTGGCAACCGTTACTTTTGATGTCAGGTTTGCCGAGCACAGCTCCCCGTTTTTTTTTTTTTTTTGATTTTTTCAAAAAGCAAAACAAATATGAAAGCCAAAAAGTAAGCAATCATTGAACATAGGGTTGGGGGGTTAAGACAAAATAAAAAAAGAAAACAACAGCCTTGAAGCTAATTCTAAGAAAGAAGTTTTAATGACAACGAAGACGATGGAGATGGCTACAATATGTTGTTTGTGGCTTTTGTTCCATCGTCAAATGCTTTTGGCGGCACTTGGCTTGAAAGGAAATTATCGCCTTATATGAATGGCATGTCGTTCAAATGCCATCGACTATATAAAGGAAAAAGCAGCAACAACAATAAATGACATCAAATGAAACATCAACAACATCCTTACCAAATGACAACATACTCCTCCCCCTCACCCACACACACATGATGTCAGATGCTTTTGAGGGGGAAATCTCTTTATGTGATTACTTCAACTATTGTTCCATTTCGACTTGCCTCATATAGAAGATCGTTTTTCTTTCCTTTTTTCTTCAGGAAGTGCGTTAACAAAATGTCACTTCCTACTGACCATTTGAGGATGTGAATCTGATTGTAGGACTGCTGCAAGTGTAAATTAGATTTTATGGTAATGACACTATTACGTTTTTATTTACTGCTATCGTCGGTTGTCCGAAGGGGCATAACCGACCATAAACGCAACTATTGAAAATAGTTAAATGGGACAGTGGTCTAAAACTTCTTAAGCTCAACTTTTACACATTATTCTTATCACCACGGTTTAGGGTGTTAGCAAAGTTCATCGGTTGAAGTCCGAACTTTAGGGGTCCCATCTTTTGATACCCCCTTTCTCAATTTTACAACATCAAATATTGTTTCTAAGAAAAAAAACTTACTAAAAAATGTTAAATGCAAAATATTGGAAAGCACTGTTATTTGAGCAAACGACGCGTAAACTTATTAAGGCATAGAGAAATTTGTAATGATAACTGTGTCTGAAATTGTCAAATTATTGATTTAATTGATTTACAGATATGTATATGGAGGTTATAATGAACGTAAACCTATATACAAATGCTCTGTAACAGAATATACAGCGCGAGATGAAAAAACTGAAACCAACTGCTGTAATTTTTAAGCCACTAGTCCGACAGCTGTTAAAATTATTCCAGTGACAGCTCATTATATTGTATACAAGCGTTCAAAAGCATTTTGGTGAGAATTTTTGAGAAAAAAAGTTATTCGTGATGAAATTCAAGCGTCATAGTGTGATTTGGCTGGAAAACCACAAGTGGCTATTGTTAGAGCACTTTCGAATTTAAATGTGAAGAAATCTTTTGTGTCTCGTATCATCGCTCGTTACCGTGATACTGAAGCGTAGCCCGACGTCAAGCGTCAGTGGATGGAAGAAAACAGCAACATCAGCAGAAATGGTTCGAAAATTAAAGAAGAGACTTGATCGAAACCCGCGTCGCACTGGCCGAAAAATGGATCGTGAGATAAACATATCGCAATATTCCAATTGGTAAATATTGAAATTCCAAAATGTGCAAGAACTTACACCGCAATTAAAAAGAAAATAGACTCAAAGGAGCTAAAGAGTTGCTTAGCTTCGCCGAAACTGGTGAACTTCCGAATTTGGTTTTCTCCGTCTCCGATGAGAAAACATTCGTTGTCCAGAAAATTTGTAAACAAACAAAATGATCGTGTTCACTTGCCAAAGAGGTCAGTTGAAAATGTGCACCTTCGGTTGGCCACCAGAAATCAAGCGCCGGCCATGGTGATGGTGTGGGCTGCCCGAACAGCCGATGGTCGCTCTCCGCTCGTGTTAATCGAGCGTGGCGTCAGAATAAATACCGAATATTATCGCGAACATATTCTGTATTAAAGCCTTGGGCTCGCAAACATTTTGTCCGCATACCTTGGACATTTCAACAGGACTCAGCACCATCACACTCAGCACGCGCCACCGAAGAATGGTTACAAAATAAGGTTCCTCGTTTCATTTTCAGCGCACAATGGCCACCAAAATCTCCGGATACCAATCCGTTGGACTATTGTGTCTGGAATATTTTGGAAAGCAAGGTTGGCACTAAAAAATACCAAAGTGTCGATCACCTCTAGTAAGCGATTCGCCGGGAATGGGCCAAAATTCCGCAGAGCAACATTCTGGCAGCGTGAGAGGGTTTCACTGGCCGTTTGAAGGCCATAATTCGTGCCATTGGTGACCAATTCGAACAAATCTAAACTTATTCTAATATTTGATGTTATTTCCGACATTTTTTTTGCTTTTATTCAATAACGTAAAACAAAAAAAAAAAAAATTAAAAATATATATCGGTCTCACAAGATCTAGAGTTGGCAGAAATATTGCAATGCCCGAAATTTGAAGGTAATCGGACTCTTATTTTACATTTTACAAGAATTATCATTATTCAGACCCTTTTTGGCTAAATGTAGAAGAAGTAGGTTTTTCTCACGTCAACTAGCATTCTGTGACTAGGATTTCTGTGAATGTTTTGAACTTTTGTGAGGGAGGTACCAGAACGAATAGACCAATATTGCCAATCTCCGAGCTCGATCTAAAGTTCATAATAATGTATCAATGTACCATTGGACGAAATCGGATACTCATTTCTAGAGTTATCGTGCGCACCAGCCAGACGGATGGATAGACACATACCGCTAGATTGCTTCGAAATCTCTTGAATCTGATTTTGTCCAAAGAGACCTAGGGTCTAAATCCATTATTAAAGAGGCACATCTTCCGCTGGGAAAAAATTAATTTTTAACCCATTCTGTCCAATCAATTTTTTCCACATATTACTTCGATAATAATAGATGTAAATAAAATTGGTACCGTGTGATACCGCCGCAGAAAATGGATCGAAAATTCCTACAAAATTAAATAAATGCCAAGTATAGTGAATGGAAATAACATATTTTACGTGATTACTTTGGTATAATAACCATTGTAAAACTCAAGGGCAGAGTCGAAAGTGATAAGAAAGTTGACCAGTCATACTCAGAAGTTTGTGTGGAACCAGTGGCTATGATTTCGATCTTCATTTTTTTTTTTTGCGAAATAAAATATACACATTTGAGTAGATATGCTAAATTTTTTTTCCATCAAAATCTGAATGAGATCTCCTTTTTATCCACTGTTCTAACTAATCTCAAAATTTCTCTTTCATTGTTGGCCGTTTTTTGAAACGACCACCTACTTGAGTCTTACAACATAATTGCGAAAGACATAAAAATTTGTTGCTTTGTTAGTTGTGTGTTTATACGATTTTTAAGATTGGCATACCGATGCTTAGCTTTCATCGCACACACACTTACACATCCTACAAAACCTAAAAAATAATACTCATACATACATATAAACCAATAAATGCTTATGGATATTATTTATGTTTACGGCATACAAACAATTTTGGTGTGTGTATATCACATTTTTGCCGAGTTAGAAAAAAGAAGAAATCGAAAACTAAAAAAGGTTTTTCTTTACGGCCGTAAAATTAAGTTTATGGAATTCTTTGTGTGCAAGGCACAAACCAAAAAGTTAAATATTGTGTTGAAATCTTAGATAAGGGTCGATTAGGAAACCATGTAAATAAATTGTGTTAACAAAACATTGGGGAATTGTTTGTTAAATATAAAATGTATATCAGATCCCCGTGGCGTATGAGTTATGTGTATGGGGAATGATTTCAACACTCATACGCCAATGAGCTCCAAGGCGAAGTCAATGTTAACAATACTAAGAGATGAGGCAACGAGCCCAGTGGAAAATAAATATTAGACTACTTTGGTCTTCCATAAAAGACTAAATAATTTAAGTTCTATTGAGTCGCCACTATTTTAAATCCAAAGAGTATCTCATTTCCATTAAACTGAACATCTGGAAATTAACTATTCTTTTTCATGTTTTACACATTAACTTTAGTTGAAATTATGGTTCTACAAAAATTGAATTTCAACTAAAAATTTAATTTAGCATCTACATCCATACACCACATCACCATATCTGCTGTTACTAACACCATTAAGTTTTTCCCTTTACTTCCCCATTTTTTTATTTCATATTCGTTTCCTATTTTTGTTACTAGCATTTTCCCTCGTATTTCCCACGGGTGTATTGTGTTTTATTTAATTTGTATCACCTTTACCTTTGGCGCATTTTATTTGATTAGCCCGTCGAACAAATTGAATTACTGCTGTTCGAGGAGCGGAACAATGCAATCTACAGCGGCGTTCTAGGTTATCTCAACAACGTTGCGAACATTGGAAGAGTAAACGAACGGAAGAGAGAAAAAAAAAACACAGAACAGAGAAGTATCACGTGTATTGAAAAACAAAACGCCGAATCTATAGATGAAACATTGAGGTTAACGTTGGTGTGAACACTACCACTACAACTCGTCTGGCTAGAACAACTGGAGTTTTTTTTTGTGTTTTTTGCTTTTTCGTTGAACAAATGGTCAAGGGACCAAATGTCAGAGTTCTTGAAATACTCGCCAAAGATACAATCAATTGTAGTTTGTACATTATTGGTGGGGAAACATTTGCTTGCTAGCACCAGGTCATGATAGCAGTAATTGATCGTAACAAAAACTGCATGTTGAGATGGTAATATTTCCGAATATGGGTGGATGGTAGTTGAACTGAACAAAAATGGCAGAGTTATTTTGGTGGCGGTTATTATATTTAAATTTCATTACTTATTTTAGTTTAAGGGAAGTTGATTTTTATAAGTTGTGTTATAGGTGTACAGTGTTAAATTTCGTTTTAGCCAAAAAGTGTAAAAAGGAGAAATTTTCTATTTTCACAATTTTCACTACAAATATCAGAATATACTATTTATCCAGGTTTAAAGGTTTATAAGAAAATTACATTGGAAATTGTACACACATAATAAGTGAAAATTATGAGTTTATAGTTCTTACTGCTACTTTAACACGCTTTCATTCAGTCAAAAATCATTAAGTGATTTCACGCTTAAGTCAAAATTTCCCATAGTTCTTCTTTAGCTCTAAGACAATGCAATAGGGTAATATTTATAAATTTGGAAATGTAAAACGTGTGGTACAGGCAGATTTAAAAATTAGATGTGGTTAGCAGCAATTATTTAACTAAAATATTTTTAGACGCAATTTTTGCTTTTGAGCGAAAAATTCTTTTCTTGAGAAAAATTCTTTAAAAAATCCAAAATTATTAGCCTTGAGATCCTTAAGAAAAAAATCTTTAAAAATCAAAAATTATTAGCCTTGAGATCCTTGAGAAAAAATTCTTTAAAAATCCACATTTATTGGCCTTGAGATCCTTGAGAAACAATTCTTTAAAAAATCCACATTTATTGGCCTTGAGATCCTTGAGAAAAAATTCTTTAAAAAATCCACATTTATTGGCCTTGAGATCCTTGAGAAAAAATTCATTAAAGATCAAAGTTTATTGGCCTTGAGATCCTTGGGAGAAAAAATTCTTTAAAATTCCAAGTTAATTGGCCTTGAGATCCTTGGGAGAAAAATTCTTTAAAAATCCACATTTATTGGCCTTGAGATCCTTGAGAAAAAATTCATTAAAGATCAAAGTTTATTGGCCTTGAGATCCTTGGGAGAAAAAATTCTTTAAAATTCCAAGTTAATTGGCCTTGAGATCCTTGGGAGAAAAATTCTTTAAAAATCCACGTTTATTGGCCTTGAGATCCTTAGGCGAAAATTTTATTATAAGTCCTCTTTTTTTGGCCTTGAGATCCTTGAGAAAAAATTCTTTAAAAATCCTCTTTTTTTGGCCTTGACATCCTTGAGAAAAAATTCTTTAAAAATCCACGTTATTGGCCTTGAGATCCTTGAGAAAAAATTCTTTAAAAATCCTCTTTTTTTGGCCTTGACATCCTTGAGAAAAAATTCTTTAAAAGTCCACGTTTATTGGCCTTGAGATCCTTGAGAAAAAATTCTTTAAAAGTCCACGTTTATTGGCCTTGAGATCCTTGAGAAAAAAATTATTTAAAAATCCACGTTTATTGGCCTTGAGATCCTTGAGAAAAAAATTCTTTAAAAATCCACGTTTATTGGCCTTGAGATCCTTGAGAAAAAATTCTTTAAAAGTCCACGTTTATTGGCCTTGAGATCCTTGAGAAAAAAATTCTTTAAAAATCCACGTTTATTGGCCTTGAGATCCTTGAGAAAAAAATTCTTTAAAAATCCACGTTTATTGGCCTTGAGATCCTTGAGAAAAAAATTCTTTAAAAATCCACGTTTATTGGCCTTGAGATCCTTGAGAAAAAAAATTCTTTAAAAATCCACGTTTATTGGCCTTAAGATCCTTGAGAAAAAATTCTTTAAAAATCCACGTTTATTGGCCTTGAGATCCTTGAGAAAAAATTCTTTAAAAATCCACGTTTATTGGCCTTAAGATCCTTGAGAAAAAATTCTTTAAAAATCCACGTTTATTGGTCTTGAGATCCTTGAGAAAAGATTCTTTAAAAATCCACGTTTATTGGCCTTAAGATCCTTGAGAAAAAATTCTTTAAAAATCCACGTTTATTGACCTTGAGATCCTTGAGAAAAAATTCTTTAAAATTCCACGTTTATTGGCCTTGAGATCCTTGAGAAAAAATTCTTTAAAAATCCACGTTTATTGGCCTTGAGATCCTTGAGAAAAAATTCTTTAAAAATCCACGTTTATTGGCCTTGAGATCCTTGAGAAAAAATTCTTTAAAAATCCACGTTTATTGGCCTTGAGATCCTTGAGAAAAAAATTCTTTAAAAATCCACGTTTATTGGCCTTGAGATCCTTGAGAAAAAAATTCTTTACAAATCCACGTTTATTGGCCTTGAGAACCTTGAGAAAAAATTCTTTAAAAATCCACGTTTATTGGCCTTGAGATCCTTGAGAAAAAAATTCTTTACAAATCCACGTTTATTGGCCTTGAGAACCTTGAGAAAAAATTCTTTAAAAATCCACGTTTATTGGCCTTGAGATCATTGAGAAAAAAATTCTTTAAAAATCCACGTTTATTGGTCTTGAGAACCTTGAGAAAGAAATTCTTTAAAAATTCACGTTTATTGGCCTTGAGATCCTTGAGAAAGAAATTCTTTAAAAATTCACGTTTATTGGCCTTGAGATCCTTGAGAAAAAAATTCTTTAAAAATCCACGTTTATTTGCCTTGAGATCCTTGAGAAAAAAATTCTTTAAAAATCCACGTTTATTGGCCTTGAGATCCTTGAGAAAAAAATTCTTTAAAAATCCATGTTTGTTGGCCTTGAGATCCTTGAGAAAAAAATTCTTTAAAAATCCACGTATATTTGCCTTGAGATCCTCGAGAAAAAATTCTTTAAAAATCCACGTTTATTGGCCTTGAGATCCTTGAGAAAAAAATTCTTTAAAAATCCACGTTTATTGGCCTTGAGATCCTTGAGAAAAAAATTCTTTAAAAATCCATGTTTGTTGGCCTTGAGATCCTTGAGAAAAAAATTCTTTAAAAATCCACGTTTATTGGCCTTGAGATCCTTGAGAAAAAAAAAATTCTTTAAAAATCCACGTTTATTGGCCTTGAGATCCTTGAGAAAGAAATTCTTTAAAAATCCACGTTTATTGGTCTTGAGAAAATATTTTTTTAAAATCCACGTTTATTGGCCTTGAGAAAAAAAAAAAGAAATACTCTTGATCAAATTTCAATGTAAGTCTCAGAACCAAAGAAATATGCTTAATAGATACCATGAAAAAGTTGCATCAATTTTGGTCTATACAAAAACCTTTGCAATTTTTAGCAACACTATTGAATTCCCTGACAGATCTTCTATAACTTCGCTGTCCAAAGCCAATCTGGACTTTGGTAAATTCCAAGTGGATTTGGCAGTACTTGGCTCATATGTCAAATTTTTAAGGGGTTATTGTATTAAAATTGGGGAAAGTCGATCCTCTTCTTGATAATAGTTTCAAGTATTTTTTTACGTTTTATTCTGATTTTTCAATTAATTTCGACAATTTTGGGTATTTCGAGTTCTGATTATGTATAAATCATCAATATATGCCCACGCTTTGGTACAACCCTTTTATAAATATATAAAAAATTTCTAGAAGTATTGCTGCTTCCAGCCTCCTCTATGGATTGTAATTTTGTTTCTCGGGGGAAGAGGGTATTTTAGTAACATCGTACTTCAGAGGTACGAATAGTATTAAAATGTACAACCTTGTTGCAAAGGGGTAAAATAGTTCTGAATATAGGAAATTCATACTTCAATAGGACGAAGCGGTACTCTTAAAGGTCCTTTTTCCCAAATGATCTGTACGTCCAGGATTATCAAATTTTGCAAGAAACCCAATCTAGATGCTGAGGGATATTTAGAAGTTCTTAGCATAAGGGCAGAATTGTAAGCCATTTTTATTAAACTTTGGAATTTGGAACGAAGCTGAAGATAAGGCAGGATTTTTAAAAACACCGATTAAAAGGGTACGATAATTATTAAAAGGTTCTAAAATATTCCATACTATTATGGAGCACTCTAAATGTAAAATTTGGCACGAGAGTTAATCGGGGTGAAGGAGGTCAAAAAATGGTAAGAATTTGTTATTGAATGCCCAATAAAAGCCATAGCTATAAAAATGTGTGACGGTGTCTATTGGATGAGTAAAACGTGATTTTTGGTAAACACTTAATTTCACGTTTGGTACCGCCTAGGTCAGCCGATTTAACTCCATTAATTTCACGTTTGGTACCGCCTAGGTCAGCCGATTTAACTCCATTGGACTTCCTTTGCGGCGATATGTTATCGTTAAATAAATTCAAATAATGATTTCATGCATTTACCTGAATTTTGTATTTTGTTCTGAAAAACTTCCTTCTTAAATCTCTTAACAATTCACCCTTTATGAGATTGCTGAAAGTATCAAATCCTAGAAAATATGCAGCACAATAGAGCAACCTCTCAGAGCTCTTAAGTTTACATTCTGAAGACGGCTTTAAATATGGAGAGATTTTTCGAAATACATACTCAAAGGTTCGTAGAGTTGTAGAGGAACAAAAAAGTACTAAAAGGCCTATAGGTGCTGAGATGAGATGAGGACTTCTATTGGAAATGGTAAAGTCCTTAATAAAGGTTGTTAGTTGAATTATTTGATGTGGTCATTATAATGTCCAAATGTATTGTATTTTGATATTGATTGTGTGTAAGCAAACGTACAAAACACCCAATTCATACCAACGGTAAAAGTCCTTTTCTTTATTTTTTTATTATCTTCCGCTAAAGCTGTGGAGGGCAATTTGCCTATTTATGTGATAGGTGCAAGAAGCAGGCAACCATCTTCAAATACAATAGGTTTCATAAAAATATGTCGCACCAAATTAGTTATCCAAAAGTCTGACGGTATAATAAGTGGTTGAAGTGTTCGATAAAAATTAGAGGTAGAACCGCTTATCATTGCCAATAAAAATTAAATTTTCAAATCAATATTAATTCAATATTCAATTTTTACATATATATTTTTGCTAACCATTTTTAGAAGATTTCAATTTACAATTATTTTGCCACCATGTAACTTGCAATGGTTGCCTCGGGGGTAACCCAAGTATCTCTGTATAGGTATCCGCAAAATTAATTTCCAACTAATATCTGACATAAATTTCCCTTGAATGACTACAAATACATACACACCTTCCTATACATGCACACATAACTAAAATTGAATTTATAATCAAAATTTTAATGAAAATAAATTACTCGGAAAATTTTATTTTCACAGAGGATTCAGGGAAATAACAAAATCATGTCTAACATTATGTTTATTATTCAAATGTAACCCCCGAATTTCAAATTTCAGGCAACGATTTATTTTTTGTTTTCCTCTTTCCCGTCAAACGCAAATTTCAAATATACTCATAATTTGCTGAAAGAGGAGGCAAATAAAGTTTCCTATTCCCCGGTAAACGAATTGTTTGCAAAACATCGTTGTTGGTATTTACATTTCAATTTAGAATTTATAACTTTACATATACACATGCCGTTCACACACACACGTTGACAAGGATACGACAACATTAATTTAGATGGCGCGACGCCATCATAACTAATGTGTTTTAATTAGTCATGTGCCCCCTCTTTTCTGTTGTTGTTTTGTTATTTCACTGCAGCTGTTCATAATTCATATGTTTTACAGCTGATGTAGAATTATCGAAACATGTAATTGATTTTAATTTTTGATATTTTGCATATTGGTGTTGAGAAATGTTTCAAGAGGGGAGGGAAGGGCAATAATACAATTTTTATTTCTGGAAATAATTTTACGGTCCCCAGAACTCTACTGCCATAGTGGTTAGGATTGTGAAATTTTGTATTAGGGTCGAAGGCGTGAAGAGATTCTATAAGTCGGCATTTATTATTTTAACTAACAAGTGCCCCCTACTTCGTATGCGGAATAAGGGATTTATATTAAGTATGTATTAAATAAATTACCACAATTTAATATAGGGTAAGTGCGCCTAAGTTCGGCATGTCCCAGTAGTCGGCAATTTTGAAATTTAAAATTAACTAACTAAGAATAGAATTGACCAAATAATGAAATAATTGCAAAAAAACGCCAACATTGTTCTCTGCTCTCTTTCTGTAAAAAAAAAAAACAATAAGCTCCGATCATTTATTACGAGAGAATAACGGTTTTCGTCAGTGAATGTCTTCCAACGCGTGCGACAGTGCTTGTTTGTAAAGAAAAAAATTAATGTTGGCATCAACTTAATAATCGATTTAATTAAATTAAATTTAATACTTTTGGAATCAGATATATTTTATAATAGTAAATAAGAGTCTAAAGATCATTTTATAACTTAAAAACATACAAATCAAGCATTTTTCTGTTATATTTAATGCCGACATTAGGAACAGAAAAAAAAGAGATTTGACAGTGGTTGGCAGAGGGTTCCGATTACTAGATATCATTTTTTACAAATTTCACCAAAACTTGAGAAAAATATAAAAAATAATCCAAAAACTACTCAAATAAAAAAATAGTTTTGAGTCGACAGTTGTTTTTATTTGTGCTTTTTTGACCAACTTTTCTAAATTAAGTAGGTTTTTTAAAATCAGCTATTACACGTTTTAGATAGCGGTGGCATTTTTGAAAAAAAAAATTTTGCCTATCTAAAGGAAAAAGATGAATTCACAAATTTCAAATATAAGAAAGGTACTTTTTTCTTTTTTATTTAATCTCATTTTTATTTTAATTGAAAATCCATACGTTACTGAAGGTAACAATACTATTCTAGATTTTCTACCTATATTTGGTTTAGAGTGATAATTAAACAAAACACTAGTTAAAAACGAAATTAATTTCAAATTCTGCATTAGCATTATTTTATACTATTTGAAATAAAAAATATACAAAATAATATTTTTTACTGAAATATGCCGACTACTGGCAAATAGAAATGCCGAACATTGGAAAATGGTGCCGACTACTGGCAAAAAACTGCTATTTTAGTAAAATTGCAAATTTTGCCAATTTAATAAAAACAAAATCAATTTTTGTGTTTGATTTCTCTTTCCAGGCGAGCTTAATGATCTGAAATTCGATTTTTGTTTATTATTTTGAAAACTAAAAAAAATGGAATCTGAGCAATTTAATTTTTCTGCAATTGTAAGATTTCACTCAGAATGTTGAAAGATTGAAAAATCGAAAGTCCTAAATGTGCCGACTACTGGTACACTTACCCTACATTAATTTAAGATTTCCAGCACTGACCCTTCCCAAATATCAACTTTCGTACTAATTTTCAAAAACATCTCCCAACCGTAAATCAACCCTAATGCCAAATTTGAGATTTCAAGCACTATCCATTATCGGTTCGTGTAAACACAAATTGTACCAAATTTATTACCATATAGTACAGCTAAGTACGAATATCCAAAACTCCCTACATAACCCCAACCTACATTCCAAGAGTAATCTTAATTCCAAATTTCAGAATTTCCCCTTTATTTTAATCCAAATTGTACCAAATTCTGTACATTTTAGTAGATATAAGTATCAATTTCCAAAACTACTTTCCTATTGCAATCCTACACTCCGACAGTAATCTTGTTTTTCCAAATTTCAGAATACCATCTCAATCGGTTCACCCAAATACAGTCCAATAGAAATAGTATTTCTAAATTTCCATAATTTCAACTCCAAATGTAAACTGTAAGAAATTTAGTACAATGTGTAGTAAACATAAGTCCGAATTTCCAAAACTACCAACATTTTCCAGTCCTAGAATGTAATAGCAATCTTGTCTCTAAATGTCAGAATTCCAGCCCTATCGGTTCACCCAAATCGAATTGCACTCAATTTAGTACCATTTAGTACTTTTCGTGCACAAATTTCGAAAACTTCCTCCATTTCCGGATTCCAACTCCATATGTTCCTCCAAATTAAAATTGTACCAAGTTTAGTACCGTTTAATACTTTTCGTATACATGAGTACCCCCTTCCAAAACAACCTCCTTACATCGAAGTTACTCCTCAACCTTGATTTCCATTCCAAATTTCAAGTTTTTAGCTCTTACGCTTCGCAAGGTACGAAATGGTGTTAAATGTCGTACATTTTCGTACTTTTTGTACACTTACATTGCGAATTTCGAAAAACCCATCAGTACATCTATCATACACTCCATCAGTGATCCCCATTGTACATTTAAGAGTTTTACTGCTTCCTCAAATACAAAGGATATCATATTTAGTACCTTTTAGTACTTTTCGTACCATTCTAGTACGAATTTCCGAAAACTCAACCTTATCTGTCTCCTTCGGACCAAGAGTGATCCTCACCCGAAATTTCAAGATTCTAGCTTCAGCCGTTTCGTCTGGGCGTTGATGGTTCCTAAATTCAGTCAGTCAATTATTTTACTCTTTCATTAATATACAGGGTGAAATAAAAAACGTCAATAAAGTCAAACGCCATAATTTTTACATTTTTTTTAAGTTTGTTGAATAAAACTAAAAATGTAAATAAATTTAGATTTGTTTGAATTGGTCACCTTTGGCACAAACTATGGCTTTCAAACGGCCAATGAAATCGTCACAAGCTGCCCGAATGTTGCTCTGCGGTATTTTGCCCCATTCCCGGCGAAGCGCTAGCTTGAGGTGATCGACAGTTTCGGTTTTTAGTCGCAACCTTGCTTTCCAAAATACTCCAGATACAATAGTCCAACAGATTGGTATCCGGAGATTTTGCTGGCCATTGTGCGCTGGAAATGAAGCGAGGAACCTCATTTTGTAACCATTCTTGAGTGGCGCGTGCTGAGTGCTATGGTGCTGAGTCCTGTTTTGAATGTCCAAGGTCTGCAGCCAAAATGTTTGCGTGCCCAAGGCTTTAATGCACCCTCCAGAATATTCGTCGTTCTTTCGGATGCCACAGTTGATTAATACGAGCGGAGAGCGACTATCGGCTGTTATGGCGGCCCACATCATCATCATGGCCGGCGCTTGAGTTCTGGTGGCCAACCGAAGGTGCACATTTTCAGCTGACCTCTTTGGCAAGTAAACACGATCATTTTGTTTGTTTACAAACTGCTGGACAACGCATGTTTTCTCATCGGAGAAACCCAAATTCGGGAGTTCACCAATTTCGGCCAAGCGAAGCAACTCTTTAGCTCTTTTCAGTCTATTTACTTTCTGTTGTGGTGTAAGTTCTTACACTTTTTGGAATTTCAATGGCTTTAACCCGAGCTCATTTTTGAATATTAGCTGAATGAAATATTGCGATATGTTCAGCTCACGAGCCATTTTTTGGCCACTGTGACGCGGGTTTTGATCAAGTCGCTTCCTTACTTTTCGAATCATTTCTGCTGATGTTTCTGTTTTTTTCCGTCCACTTCCTTGACTTCGAACTACGCTACCAGTGTCACGGTAACGAGACACAAAAGATTTATTCACATTTAAATGCTGGAGTGCTCTAACGATAGCCACTTGTGGTTTTCCAGCTAAATATAGAGAAATCACACTGTCACGCTTGAATTCAATGCCTAAGAATTTTTTTCTGGAAAATTCTCACCAAAATGCTTTTGTACGCTTGTAAACTATATAATGAGCTGTCATTGGAATAATTTTAACAGCTGTCGGACGAGAGGATTAGAAGTGACAGCAGTCTGAAATTGGTTGCAGTTTTTTTTTATCAGATTTAGATGGCGCGACATGCGAAATTGATAATATTGACCCACTTCTTCGAAAATTCCCCTCATAAAGAGTCAACGGTTTGAATAATCGTAACGCTAGGCTGGGGGTATACATCTGAAGCAGGCATACTTCCCAAGTTTGATCCGAATATAAAAATTTTAGCCCTTTCCGTTAAGAAAGAAACGTCATGATACCAAATTAGTACCTTTTAGTATTTTTCTTACACCCCACCCTACCACTAACCCAAATTACAAAATTTTCCAATTCTAATTTATCCCTTCCTCAAATATCAAATTTAATACATTTTAGTACTTCAAAATCCACTTCCACATATTAAATCCAGTATCAAATGTTAGATTTGTGACATTAAATTATTAACTAAATTAAGTATCATTTTGTATTTTTCGCACTTTTTTGAAACGTATTTCCAACAACACCTCCAAATATCAACCCGAAACACTTACAATAATTTGGCATGTGTTATTAAAGCTCTTTGAAAAATACCATTTACCGCTAATAGGCACCTTTTGCAACTTTTAAAGAATGCATCCTCAGTCTATGTGTTTAAAATGCTCCAGTCTTCAAATTACCGTTTATAAAATCTTAATAAACAATCAATGTTCAATAATACATAAATTACTAATTAAATATTCAAACAAATTAAAAATTTAGGACAGCATAATTGAATGGAAGGACTCCAGCTAAATATTCGTTGGTCATCACAACAACATGGCCAAACTCCTGCTAATTAAAAAGCTGGACGTCTGGAGAAAACGGAAACGAATTAATGAATTGATTTTCTTTTTTTTTTTGTTTTTTTTTTTCATCATAAATATTTATGAGAATTTTATGAATGCTCTCAGAGCCCTGATGAATGCCTATTTGTTCGGCGTCATGCTAATCATCTGTAACGTCAACAGAAAAAAACGACAACAACATTCTGGCGTGACCAGACCAACAGTTGCCTCTCATCGTTGGTGATGGAAATTTTGTTGGGCATTTCTACTTGTGCTTTTCCTTCCATCCAGTTTTCTGTGTTTCACTTCTGATTACTATATATCGAATACCGAACTTGTTGTACATTTGCTTGTAATAGCATTTAATTGTGTTTTAATTAATTGCCTGTTTTTGCTGGGTCTCTCCTTTCCAATCAGCAGAACGGGATCCTCGCTGATACATAGCAACAGACATTCTTTAAATAATTACATCCATACAAACCTCCTATACATTGGCGTTTGTTTTTGTTTTTTTTTTCTTTTCGGTACATTCTGGCAAAATAAAATCGCATCAATCGGATGTTGTGGTCTGGTTGTTCTTTTGTATTGAATTTTTCAAGTTTTTCTTTTCGCTGTGCTTTCTGTTTGTGTGTGTGTCTCTACGTCTGTGTGTGTGTCTCGACCTGACCAGGCATTTCTATCAAATCATATCTGTATTGTTGTTCCTGTTCCCAGCAGTGTTTCAATGTAATTGGTTATTGTTTGTAAAAGTATCGGTTCGGGGTGTGGAGTTTGATATTACTCGACTCGTGGCTGCTTGTGTTTGAGTTCTTTGGTCTTGCTCGATGCCCACCACCAACCATCGAGTCTGAAACGAGCCATCACGTTCGTCCCGCATCATTAATCATGTGTTTCATATTTCATTAGAAAAGTTTATGCTTTTTTCTTTTCAAAATAGAGAATAGGAAGAGAGCGAAAAAATCGAAAATAAAACAAATCAACAAATTTTCAATGAAAGTCGGTAATGATTGTGTGTACGAGAGAGAACAGTGGTTATAATCGAACTTTGCGAAAATTTCTTCAGCGACGTCAAACAATTTGTATGAAGCTTAACAAAATCATAGCCAATTGAAAAAACTTAAAGCAGTTTTTTTTGGAGATTCGTTTCAAGAGGGTACGGGGGTATAAACATGTTTTATATGGGCTAAGGGAGAGACCACAAAATCCTAAATTTGTTATGAAAGTTACTCTTTTTGCCAAGTTAAGTCTGGAATAGTAGAATTCTTATATATCATAAAGTATACCTTTTTTACACCCTCAGCTAAAGAGAGAGGGTATATATCATTTGATACGGCCAAATCGTGCCTCATTGAAATAACGGTCTTCGACCCTAGATATCTTTGTAGCAAATCCTTTTCTGGACATTTGGAGTCGATCTAGCGATGTCCCGTCCGTCCGTCTGTCTGTCTGGCTCGTGCGCACGATAACTCTCGAAGGGAGTAACCGATTTGATCTAAACTTGGTACATCGTAATATTATTATCAAATTTAGATCGAGTTGGGAGATGGGCAACATCGATCCACTCCTTCTGGTACTACCCCACAAAAGGTTGACATTTTCAAAAAATTTATTCTCTGAACAGATGGAGAAACTATAATCCGATTTTGCTCAATCTTTGCAACTCCTAATATTTGCGTGAGTGCTAGGTCAGGTGCAAAAATTGACAATGTCGGTCCACTCCTTCTGGTACCTCCCCCATAAAGGGTCAAAATTTTGAATAATAACAACTCTTATAAAATGTGATGTAAGAGATCGATCGTCTTCAAATTTCACACATCCTAATATTTTTATTAACCCAAGGTCTGGTGTTAAGATAAAATATATCGGTCCACTCCTTCTGGCATGTAGCAGGGAATCGCTGACTTGTTTCGCAAGTTATAACAGATAAAAGTGTTGACAATTGTAAACCATTGTGGATGAGGTACCAGAAGGGGTTCGCAAATATATATCATCTTCACAACAGATCTTGTGTTAGCAACTATTTTTGGATGTGTGGAATTTGAACCGAGTTCGAAGCTTACTTCGCTTTCTTTGAGCGTTTTGTTTTTCAAAATGTTGAATCCTGTGCGGGTGAGGTTCCAGAAGGACTGTGCCGATATATCCCATCTTAACAGCAGATCTTGTGTTAGTAGAAATAACGGGATGTGAGAAAATTAAAGAGAACCGGATGCTTATTTTGAATTTTATGATGGTTTTGGTTATTCAAAATGTTCACACTTTGTGCGGCAGGTACCAGAAGAAATGGTCCGATCTCTATCTTCATACAAGGTGTTGTGTTATCGAATGCTTAATTGGGATTTTATGATCGTTTTCGCTATTCAAAATGTTGACCCTTTGTGGGGGAGGTACCAGAATTAATGGTCCGATCTCAACCGTTTCTATTAAAGATCTTGTGTTAATGGAAATATTGAAATGTGCCTAGTCTGAATGGAATCGTTTTATGAGCTTCATGGGTATTCAAAATGTTGACCCTTTGTGAGAGAGGTACCAGAAAGAATGGTCTGATGTCTGCCATATTTCTAACAGATCTTGTGTTATCGAAAATGTTAAGATGTGTAAAATATATAAAGAACCAGAAGCTGACTTCGGATTTTATGATCGTTTTCGCTATTCAAAATGTTGAGCCTTTGTGGGGAGGTACCAGAACAATTGGTCCAATATCTACCATTTTTATAACAGATCTTGCGTTGATGGAAATGTTGAGATGTTCCATGTTTGAATTGAATCCGATGTTAATTTCCCATTTTATGAGCTTAAAGGTTATTCAAAAATTCGACCTTTTGTGGAGGAGGTACCAGAAGGAGTAGACCGACATATTCCGTATTAACACCAAATCTTGGGTCTAAAAAAAAATATTGTGATGTGTGAAATATGAAGAGAACCGGATGTTTATTTCGGATTTTATGATTATTTTGGCTTGACCCTATGTGGGGAAGGTACCAGATCCCCGATCTATAACAGATATTGTGTTGATGGAAATATTGTAGATGTGCCAAGTCTGAATGAAATTGGACGTTAATTTCACGTTTTATGAGCTTCATGGATATTCAATATTTTAACCCTATGCGGGTGAGGTTAGAGAAGGAATACGCCAGACCTTGGGTTAATAAAAATATTGTGATGCGTGTGATTTAAAAACGATCGGAGTTATAAGAGTTATTGTTATTCAAAATGGTGACCTTTTGTGGGAGAGGTACTTGATGGTGTTGACTGATATTGTCCATTTTCGCACCTGACCTAGCACTGATGTAAATATTAAGATTTGCAAAGTTAAATCGGATTATCTTTTCTCTTTCTGTGCAGTAAATTATTTTATTTGATTTATCGAGTCTGAAATCAGCGATTCCCTGCAACTTGCTATATCTCAATATTTCTATCTGCCAGAAATATTAATATGGAATTTATAATTTCGCATAAAATTGGATCAAACTTTTCGATTTTTTCTTTGTAATTTTTCCCATATCATATTTGGACCCACTATATTTTCTTTAAATTATCACATATCTCAAGTGAAATAAGTAACCAATAGTCCAAACCTGGCACGTCGCAATATTTATATCATTTTTATTTAAGTTCGATACGAAATGGACAATATTGGATTGGTAGAATTCTTATATATTTTGAAATTTTTACGATATATCGGAACTTCTTGATAATTTTTGCATTATTTAGTATATATCATAAAGTATTCCTTTTTTAATTTGAAAATAAATTCGAACACCACTGTCATAGAATTCCAAACCTCAAGTTGTTCCATCGTTAGCCCACATTTATTGTTGTTGAGGAGTAGCCACCCGAACAGCTGTAAAAGTAACTAATACTCTGTTAAATACTCTTTATGTTTCAATAGAAAACCAGTCAAGTAAATTATCCATGACCTGGTGGTAGGCCAAAAGCAATTCTCAATTCTATTCTCTAATATTTTCCACATTTTCTTCATTTGGAACAACCACCCATTCCAACGGCAGAGAGAGAGAGGGGAAAAGAAATTCAATTATTAATTATTGTTTAAAGTTTTGGAAAATGTTTTATTTTGTTAGAGAAGGAGATCGAAGTGTGGACGGCCGTCTCCCATCTGGACTTGCAACAAGAACATGACTTTGGTATTGGCCTGGCCATTGACTAATGGGTCTGTTTTAATTATATTTAGATAAATGTATTTGTGTGTGTATGGATGGACGAATGTATGTATCTGTGTTTGGCAAAAGTTTTGTTGTTTGGGTTGGCAAACGTGTGTTTGTTGTTTGTTGCGCCCCACAACTAATCCACAACTGACGTGCTCCGATAGTAAAACAATTTTTTAATTAACCATAAAATAGTTGTGAAAAATAAAACAAAGGCGATGCGATGCGATGAAATTGAACAATTTCCGACATTGAAAGGCGACGCAAACACGTGTTTGACCATGCAATGTTTGTGTGTGAGAGAGAGAGAGTATTGGGAAATAGTTTGAATTTATTTTTTTTTTAAATTGTATTTGAAATTTAATAGAATAATTAATGTTTGTTTTGTTATTGGTTTTTCAGATTATTGTCAGATGTTGGCTGTATTTCATTATTCGGTAAGTTTAAAAATTTAATATACGAATCATATCTAATATATGATTTTAAAGTTCTCGAAACATATTTCATAATAATCCAGGCTTGTATGTAGCTCTAGAATAAAATATTCTTAAGAAAGCTGGATTATAGATCATATTGTTCTAGAAAAATCATTGATATCCAGGATTATTGGCTTTATATCTCTTAAAAATTATTCCCAAAATCCCATCTTGCGCGGAGAATTCTCAAAAATCCTAAGACAGTCATTGAAAAATCCGTGATTATTGATGTTATAGTCCTTAGTTTTTAAAAACTATGATGATATCCAAAAATTTACCTTAAAAATTACAGAAACTGAAATATTATAGTAATTTAAATGTCCATTAACCTAAAAAAAATCTTTAAAATTCATGATTATAGATTTGAAAATTTTCTTGAAACTTCACGTTTACACTGTGCGTCAAAATTCTTTTTTATTTCTTTGTCAACCCGTTTGTAACTCCTCAAAATGCTCATGATAAACACTACGAAGTGCATACATTCTGGATTAGCGTAAAATTCTGAGTCGATTTAGTGATGTCCCTTTGTCTGTTGTCGTCACACTATCTTTGGAATAAATTGAGATTGAAGGCACACATGTGTATTTTGCCAGTAGGCAGGTTAAGTTCATAAATTGACAATATCGGTCCACCGTTTCATATGGCTCCCATAGAACGGCACCTCCCAATTTTCGGTATTTTGATGACCTTAGCGAGACTATACACCGAAATTGTCTCAAATTTCCTTTTTGAAGATCCGGTACTACAGCTACTACATGTACAAGCCCATGACTTCGTATACCCCCTAATACAACGATACAAAATTCGCCGGAATTTGAAGTTCGAAATCGGTAATACAGTTTCCGCCATATAACGACTTTTATTTAAGCCCTATTTTACGACGGATTTTTTATAAAATTTTTCAAGTTCCTTATAAATGGTGGAGGGTATTAAAAGTTCGGTTCGGCCGAATTTAGCTGCTTTTTACTTGTTTTTCAATAATTAATGGACAATTCCACCAGTTTATAAAAGTAGAGATTAAAATAGAAGACACGTGTGTTGGGGATTTGAAAGTTTAATCCGCAAAGTTCCCTAAAAGAGGGAAGAACTTCCCCCTCTTCCATACTTTTGGACATTTTTTGAATTAAGATTCCTTAGAATTTTTTCCTTTAAGGTATATAATGTCTTCGGCAATATTGTAGGTAACAATACGAGGGTTATTTTGGTCAGAAACTTTAACCCTCAAGCGAGTCAACAAAGGTGTATTTTTGGTCCTGATTTTAAAATATTGTTAAATATCCATTTAAATGCTATCGTAGCCTGTCAAAATATTCTACAAATTTATTTTTGTTATAAGATTCTACTATTGGTCCCAGAAAACATCAAAAGTCTATATATTAACTAAACGATAAATATTAAATCGTCACACGCTGCCTGAATTTTGCTATTTTGGCCCATTCCCAGCGAAGCGCTTGCTTGAGGTGATCGACACTTTGGTATTTTTTAGTGCCAACCTTACTTTCTAAAATACTCCAGGCACAATAGTCCGGATTGGTATCCGGAGATTTTGGTGGAACCTCATTTTGTAACCATTCTAGGGTGTCGCGTGCTGAGTGAGATGGTGCTGTGTCCTGTTGGAATGTCCAAGGGCAGCGGCCACAATGTTTGCGTGCCCAAGGCTTTAATACACCCTCTGATGGCACGGGCGGAGAGCGACCACCGGCGGCCACACCATCACCATGGCCGGCGCTTGAGTTCTGGTAACCAACCGAAGGGGCACATTTTCAGTTGACCTCTTTGGCAAGAAAACACGATCATTTTGTTTGTCTATAAACTGCTGGACAACGAATGTTTTCTCATCGGAGAAAACCAAATTCGAGAGTACACCACTTTTGGCCAAGCCAAGTAATTCTTTAGCTCCTTTGAGTTTTTTTCTTTCTGTTGCGGTGTAAGTTCTTGCACTTTTTGGAATTTCAATTGCTTTACCCCGAGCTCATTTTTAAATATTTGCCGAATGGATTTCGATCAAGTCGCTTTTGTACTTTTCCAACCATTTCTGCTGATGTTGCTGTTTTCTTCCGTCCACTTCCTTGACGTCGGGCAACGCTACCAGTATCACGGTAACGAGCTATGGTACGAAATACAAAATATTTATTCACATTGAAATACTGGGGTGCTCTAACGATAGCCACTTGTGGTTTTCCAGCCAAATATAAAGAAATCACATTATCACGCTTTAATTCCATCACGAATAAATTTTGTCTCCAAAATGCTTCTGCACGCTTGTAAACAATATAATGCGCTTAGAAATGACAGCAGTATGAATTTGGTTGCAGTTTTTTTCATCTTACCCTGTAAATACATGCAAAAATTTTTGTGTCTTTAAAAAAATATTCTTTTTATTTTGGCTTTATGGTTCTCGAACATAATTCTGAAAAAGTCCTCGCAAATAATTTTTAAAGTCCTTAAAATACATGATAATGGCTCTTACAGCCCTGAAAAATTATTTTTTAAAAATCCGGGATTATAGGTCTTACTATTTTGGAAAAAAATATTCGTTTATAAATTATGTTATATAGGCCATGACTTTTAGATCCCCAATAAATATTCTTACAACATCTACAATTATGCCCTTTAAAATAACCTTAATAAAATCCACGTTTGTGGTTTTAAGAACATTTGAAGTAATATTCTTAATAGTCCACAAAAATTACTAAGAAAGTCCTTGATTTTGTTTCTATTGTCCTTCGATAAGTTTTTTTTTTGTAGTCCTTAAAAATATATTGTTTAGAAATCCAGGTATATAGCAATAAATGTCCTTGGAAGAATATTCTTAAAAAATCCTAAGTATAACTGTAATAATCCTTAAAAATCGCGACTATGGTTCCTACGTCCTTGAAAAATATTTATAAAAATTCACGATTTTATGTCTAAGTGCTTGACAAAATATTTTTTAAAATCCACGTTTTTAGATACCACAGGCCTTCAAAAATATTTGAAAAAATTCTCGATTATAAAGCGTCCTTTTTAGAGCTTTAATAAAGATTTTCAAAAAAATATATTAAAGAAATAGAATTCAGAAAAATTTTGATTTTTTTTTTTTTTTTTTTGAATATGTATTAATATCTGAGGATTTGTAAACAAGTAGTTACCGCGACTGCGCTTCAAATGGTTCATCAGCTTAATCCAATTTTAGCATACTCTCTCCAACATTTCGACTGGTATCTCACGAATACTTGTTTCAATGTTGTCTATCATCAATTGTGTGCTACTTTACGATTCGCAATATCTTTAAAAAAGTACGAAGCAATGATGCCACCAGCTCATAAATCGCAACAAACTGCCATGTTTTTTGGATACATTGATAGATTTTGCAATGCTTCTGGCGAAACTTCACTCCAAAATCGACAATATTACCGAAAAAAGGCTTCGTCGTGGATTGGAAGAAGCACACAATAAACTTTCTTAACAGCGCATTAAAAAAAAAAAAAAATAGTGATTTGAAAGCGTTTTCGTTTGTAAGACGATTTATGGTTAAATTATAGACCAAATTGAAGGTGTTCGACGGTAAAACAATACACGAACCTTGCGTGAGCCGTTTAAACTAGATTTTTCAAAAATATAATAGAAAATATTCATCCTTAAGTTCCATAATTCTTGAAAATGTATTCCTAAAATTCCATATAGGAACTTTTGTAGTCCTGATAACATCGAGGATTTTGGCTCTTATAGTCCTTCAAGAATATTGTTTATATAAGTACTTTAAAAACCCAAAATTGTAGCTGTATTCAACCTTTGAATTCATTTCTTTAAAAATCACGGTAGTTCGTCCCTCAGAATTCCATTGTTATTCATTCTGCTTGCCCCTAACCCCTCTTCCTCACATGCTACATATTTTGGTTGGGTGTATCTTATATCCAACCAAAATTTGTAGCGTGTGACCATTGGTCAAACAGCTTCAATCCGTCGTGTTTACAAACTATTTGCGTTTCATTGTTATTACATATTTTTTGCGGTACTAGTTGTTCCGACTTTTAATAAAGTTTTCTCTCATGTTTTGCTGCTACTGCTTCTACTTCTGCTGCTAAGCAACAACATAAATAACATTAAATCAAAACATAATTCAAAATTAAATGTTGCACAACATTGCTGAAAGTTTTGCAACTCTCGAACTTGTTATGTTGTCCATTGGAAGCTTGTTATGATTTCGGAATCCGAATCAGTAGTTGTACCCCCCATTTGTTTGTATGCAATTTCCACAACAGGACGCACATACATACACATCCACACGTTCACACAAACACAAATAGGAATGGTCTAAGTCAAGTTGTAACGTAAAAATCTGTGCTAAATTTCGGTATTTAAAAAAAGTTGTTGCAGTTTATGTTCTGATGTTGCTGTTGCCGTTGCTGTCGCTGCTAATTTTAACAGTTAATACAAATGTTGTTGATGTTGTTGTTGCTGTTGTAATGGGGAAAACTTTTGTTACCACCACTACTACTGGTACTACAATGCAGCACTAAACAACAAAAACGAAAAGAGTTAATTGCTGATTGTTTATGACTTGTTCAAATGTTGCGAAATGTTTTCGGAACCCAAAATTTTGCAGATAAAAAAAATATAAATGGAAATTTTTAAAATTTTAAAATTTTAATAACAACATTGTTTCATGTGAAATCTTATTATTTATAATTTGTTAATTGTACAGAGCGAGATGAAAAAACTGCAATCAACTTCAGAATGCTGTCATTTCTAAGCCACTCGGCCGCCAGCTGTTAAAATTATTTCAGTGACAGCTCATTATATGGTTTGCAAACGTACAAACGCATTTTTGTGAGAATTTTCCAGAAAAAAGTTATTCGTCATGGAATTCAAGCGTGATAGTGTGATTTCTTTTTATTTGGCTGGAATACCATAAGTGGCTATCGTTAAAGCACTCCAGCATTTAAATGTGAATAAATCTGTCTGTGTCTCTCACCATCGCTCGTTACCGTGATACTGGTAGCGCAGCCCGACATCAAGGAAATGGACGGAAGAAAACAGCAACATCATCAGAAATGGTTCGAAAAGAAATGAAGCGACTTGATCGAAACCCGCAACGAGCTGATGAGCTGAACATATCGCAATATTCCATTCGGCAAATATTGAAAAATGAGCTCGTAGTAAAGCCATTGAAATTCTAAAAAAGTGCAAGAACTTACACCGCAACAGAAAGAAAATAGGCTTAAAAGAACTAAAGAGTTGCTTAATTTTCTCCGACGAGAAAACATTCGTTGTCCAGCAGTACTCAAGCGCCGGCCATGGTGATGATGTGGGTCGCCATAATAGCCGATGATTGCTCTTTGTTCGTATTAATCGACCGTGGCATAAGAATAAATGCCAAATATAATCGCAAAAATATTCTGGAGGGTGCATTAAATCCTTGGGCACACAAACATTGTGGCCGCAGACCTTGGACATTCTAACAGGACTCAGCACCATCGCACTAAGCGCACCCAAGAATTGTTACAAAATGAGGTTCCTAGATTCATATCCAGCGCACAATGGCCACCAAAATTTCGGATACCAATCCGTTGGACTCATGTGTCTGGAGTATTTTGGAAAGCAAGGTTGGCACTAAAAAATACCAAAGTGTCGATCACCTCAAGCAAATGCTTCGGCGGGAATGGTCCAAAATACCGCAGAGCAACATTCGGGCAACGTGTGACGGTTTCATTGGCCGTTTGAAGGCATAATTCGTGCCAAAGGTGACCAATTCGAACAAATCTAAACTTATTCTAAAATTTGATGCCATTTCCGACATTTTTTGCTTTAAATAAAAAACATATAACAATTTAAAATGGCTTTGTTACAGTTTTTGTATCTTACCCTGTATTATTTTATACGGCCAAAACGTGCCTCATCGAAACAATATTTCCAGAAACACAAGATATTTTAAAAATATAGTAGAGATCGGACCATTACTTCTGGTACCTCCCCCATAAGGGTTTAAAGTTTTAAATAACCAAAACGATCAGGAAATCCGAAATAGGCATCTGGTTCTCTTCCCAAAGGCTGATGTGAATAGGGATATACCGGTCCACTCCTTCTGGTACCTCCCCCACAAGGTGTCAAAATCTATTCAAAGACATATTTCTTCATAAAGCGCAAAAGCTGAATGAAATGCCAGGATTTTCTGTCAAGAATTTGATCCAAAACAGTTCAATATTTCAATTTCACGGCAAATCTGGTTAAAATCTTTAATGCGCGTTCTGCAATGTGCATTTCTTCCAACCATTAATTTTAAACGTTTTTTGTTTTTATTTTTCAATATAGTAAATACAAACACAAATTCGGAAGAATACCTTTTATAATCAGCTTGTAGCTCTACTACGACCTTTATTGTTACATTTGGCAACGCTGCCAAATTTTTTTTGGAAAATTTTCAAAAAATATAAATTTTTGTATAAAGCAATTGGATTCTCCCATTTTACACTTCACATATTGCCTAAATGGTCTCTAAATTTTAAATAAAAAAATAGATACCTTCTGAAATGTAAAAATTATGTCCGGTGCATTGAAGCATGGAGATCGATCAGGTTTAAATATGGGAGCTATCATGGAAATATCCATAACTCAAACAATTTTAAAATATCCCAAGCAGATATTCTCAGGCTCTGTAGTTTGGATTTCTGAGTACAATGTTGTGGATTTTGCCGTCTGACCACAAGATGACTAGTAAAAGGGTGTTGTTTTTTTTAAGGCTGATGGAACTTGAAATTTTAAAAAATAACACAAAAATTAATCTTTAATCAAAATTTTTTTATTCAAAAAATCAATACGTGACATTAATATTTGAAAATGATTTCGGACATATGGGCACCGCGGCTGTTCTTCACGAAGTGCATTCTGGACGTCCAATTTTTGGCCAATTTTTCGAGCACTGCTGGCAGTATGTCACGAATAACATGAACAATGCTGGCCTCCAAGGCGTCAATTGTTGCTGGAGTATCAGCATAAACCAGTGACTTCACGTAGCCCCAGAGGAACAAATTGAGAGGTGTCAAATCGCACGACCTTGGAGGCCAATTGAAAGGTCCACTTCTCGAAATCAACTTATCGCCAAATTTTGATTTCATTAAAGCGATGGTTGCGTTCGCCGTATGGCACGTAGCGCCATCCTGTTGAGACCACATCTTCTCCGGATCAATGTCATCCATATTTTTAAACAAAAAATCATTGATCATGGTGCGGTAACCATCTCCATTGACCGTAACGCGAGCTCCGGCCTTATTTTTGAAGAAATAAGGTCCGATGATGCCACCAGCGTGAAAACCGCACCATACGGTGCATTTTTCTGGATGTAATGGAGTCTGTAGGGTCTCTTGTGGAGTCTGTTGGTCTCACTCCATATGCGGCAATTTTGCTTATTAACAAACCCCGTTGAGCCATAAATGCGCCTCATCGCTGAACACAATAGTGCGATAAAACAACGGGTCATTTGCCAACTGCTCTAGAGCCTGATTTTCAAAGTAAATTTGGATAATTTCGTAGCGTTGTTCAAGCGTGAGTCGATTCATGATGATTTGTCAGAGGATACTGAAACAAATAAAAAAAGTTTCAACAACATTAAATTTTTTGTGTTACTTTTTACAATTTAAAGTTCTATCTGGCTTAAAAAAATACCCTTTATTTCCTTTGGATAGTTTTTCGCTTATTCTATTAATCCTTTAAGCATGACATTGCCTAGGTTTTATTTTCTGAAGCTTTTAATGAATTCCTGAATTTTCCTATTTCTCATTATTGCTTTAAGTGTTAGCTTTATGGGAATCAACTAATCTATTTCAAGTTGTAGCAAACAAATTAAATATAGTCTCCTCCATTCGGGCCAAGTGTGGACAGGGTTTAAAATTTGCAAAGATCCTTCCTTGTTCTACTTTACACAACAATTTGCTATAATATTTCCTCAAGGTCAGTAATAATGCAAAAATATAATTATTAAAATTTATTAAATGTCCTACTCTATACACTGAGCCTGTGATAGGCCATATTTTCGAGAATATTTTTACATTGTTAAATATAATTTTATATCATCCATAAACATTTCTCATAGACAATGTAAGACATTCTTCAGATGACAAAAATGACGACGCTGGTGGTGATGATTACAGTGATGAATGTGAAGGCGAAACAAAGCAAACAGAATTTGGCAAATATTCCAAGGAAATACAATTTAACTACATTTTAACAAGAACAACAAACACCTTCTATCAATGTGACTTGAAGTCATTCCGAAGTGACTGTGACAGGAAAATTGTATTTAGGTACCGGTAAAAAGAGCCAAGCAATTTCATGCCAACAATTGCATACTTCTTCAGTGTGGTGCTGTATGGATGAAACACATTCGTTGGAGTGACATTAAAATACTTAAAATTAATTACATTTAATTAAAAGCAACTGCATAGCCCAGAAAAGAAAGACAGATGAAAAAAAAAAAACACAAACGGAAACAATGACAAACATAAACACTTGTCGGAATGAGAGCCAAATTACTAAACATTCCGTTGAGAGCATATATTTGACTTGTCGTTGGCTCTCTCTCTCTCTCCACCTTCTGCGACAACTTGGCTGAATTCATTTGCTGCCTAGTTTGTCTGTCATTTCTTTTCTATTTTCTCTGTTGGCCAAATGTCTGTCACCTAAAAAGTTCCACATACAGAGCTATGTATGAGGTCCACATGAATGACTTTAATGACATTAGAATATACGTCTATGGATGAATATAAATGACATTTTAAATAGGTGGTCGTGTTCATCCTTTTACCGACACGAACATTTATGGCAACTCTTTTTGAAATTAAATTTAAGGAATTATGGTAATGTCCGAACGAACTAAATTGTTCTTCCGTAATAATGACATTATAATGATGGGGCATAATGTAAATTAGTGCATATGTATAAAGAGGTAGAGGTATGTACGAGGTTAGCAAGGTGGACTTGGGATAAACTGCGTTGGATCTAAGCAAAAAAATATTATTGGGTATAAAAGTGATAAGTAAGTAAGCAGTTGAAGCTGCTGCATGAGTCGTAATGGGTGCAACTTTTCACAAGAAATTAAACGTTAATCAAGCAACTGCAACTTTCGGCGACTTCGTTAGACTAAAATTTTAATAAATGTCATAACATGACAGAGCGTATTTTTACTACACTTTGTACCCTGATTCAGAATCGTTTTTATAACCACAGCCATATGGCTACGGTTTACGACCCTAGGCCTCTTTGGACTAAATCCGTTTCGGAACATTTGGAGTCGATATAGCGATGTCCGTCTGTCTGTCTGGCTGGCTGGTGCGCACGATAACTGTCGAAGGGAGTATCCGATTTGGTCCAAACTGGGTACATCGAAATATTTTTGTCAAACTTAGATCGAGTTCGTAGATGGGCAATATCGGGCCAGTTTTTCTGGTACCTACCCCACAAAAGGTGGAAATTTTCAAAAAAATATATTTTCTGCACAGAAAGAGAAAGGATAAATCGATTTTGCTCCAACTTTG
The DNA here is from genome assembly GCF_030504385.1 of Musca domestica. Classification (NCBI taxonomy): domain Eukaryota; kingdom Metazoa; phylum Arthropoda; class Insecta; order Diptera; family Muscidae; genus Musca; species Musca domestica. The sequence continues at coordinate 153,270 of NW_026712233.1, forward strand.
TAAATGCTAATATTTGCGTCAGCGCTAGGTCGGGTGTGAAAATGGATGATATCGGTCCACTCCTTCTGGTACCTTCCCTACAAAGGGTCAGAATTTTAAATAATTACAACTCTCATAGAACGCGATGTAATAATTCGATTGTCTTTTATCATACATCCCAATATTTATATTAAAACAATATCTGGTGTTTAGATGGAATATATCGGTCCACTCCTTCTGGTACCTCCTCCACAAAAGGTGGACATTTTCAAAAAATATATATTTTTTGCACAGAAAGAGAAACGATCATCCGATTTTGCTCCAACTTTGCAAATCTTAATATTTGCTTCAGCGCTAGGTCAGGTGTGAAAAAGGACAATATCGGTCATCTCCATGAAGGACCTCCCCCACAAGTGGTCAAAATTTTGAATAATTACAAATCTCATAAAATATGATTTAAGATTCCGATTGTCTTCCAATTCCACACATCCTTATATTTTTATTAACCCAAGGTCTGGTGTTAAGATGGAATATATCGGTCCACTCCCTCTGGTACCTCCTCCACAAAAGGTCGAAATTTTTTAATATCCATTAAGCTCATAAAGCGAGAAATTAACATCGGATTCCATTTAGACTTGTTATATCTGAATATTTGTATCAACACAGGGTCTAATTAAAAAAAAAAAAACGGTGGAGATCGGACCATTTCCCTCCTCCACAAAGGGTCAAAGTTTTAAATAACCAAATCGTTTATAAAATCCGAAATAAACTTCAGGTTCTCTTCATATTTCACACATCCCATTATTTCCACTAATAAAAGATCCGTTGTGAAGATGTTGTATACCGGTCCAATCCTTCTGATACCTTCCCCACAAAGGCTCAAAATTTCGAATATCCATGAAGCTCATAAAAAGCGAAATTGCCATCCGATTCCATTCACGACTTGGTACATCCCAATATTTCCATCAACACAACATATTCCAGATACCAACAGAGATCTCAATATAAAAATTTGAATTTTGAAAATTTTGTACCATTTAGTACTTTTCGTACAAGTATAGGACGCATTTCCAACCCACAGGCAAATCTTAAAACAGGGGCCATTAGTAACCTTAATATAAAATTTCAGAATCTTATCCTTGTCTGTTCATGAAATACTACTTTTCATACAATCAGTATACATTTCCGAAACCACCTCCGTATGTCGAGGTACACATGAACAGCGACCCTAATACCAACTTTCAGCTTTCAATCACTATCTATTCATCCAATACCAAATTGTGCTAAATATAGTGGTATTTACTACTTTTCGTACATTTATAGTACACATTTTCAAAACTATCTCTTTGTAATAAACCTGCCATCAACAAGGATCCCAATATCAAAATTTCGAAGTTTCAGCTTTATCCAAGATTAGGTTAGGTTGAAAAGAGGGGCGAAGCAATTCGCCGCATGCCCTGTTGGGCATACACTTAAGCCAGTATAGGCCTGTTGTGCGCTCTAGAATAAGCTTCATTCACACTGTTCCAAATATAATACCATTTAGTACAGTTCGCACGCTTAGTACACATTTCCAATCCCACCTTCATATATTAAACCTACCTTCCAACATTGATTTCTATACCAAGTTTAAAGCTTCTATGTGATACCATTTTTGAAGTTTAGTACAATTTTGGAACTTTTCTTAACCTTAAAGTTAGAATTTTCAAAAGCCTTTTGATACAGCTATTCTGTAGTCCATTAGTGACTCTTATTCCAAATTTTTGAAGTCGTACCCTTTCCTTTTAGTAAGAATTTCCAATGACATTGTGTTTCACACGCCTATGTACCAAGACCAGAACCTCCTGCAAAATTTCAACATTCTAGCTACAGCCAATTCGTCTGGGCATTGATTCTAGGTTCGTCTGTAATTTTAGTCATTTTCTCTAGATATAAATATTATGATCAGCTTCGATTTTCCATTTAGTTATGTCTGTCTTACTGCAAGGTAAGACACGGACATTGATACGATTCCTAAAATTTTTGGCATTAAAAGTTGATATATATTGGTCTGTGCCCCAAAATAACCTCGGTATTTTAAATATCAAGATTTCAAATCATAACCCCAAACAAACGGGGATAAATATTTAACATTTTTCAAGAGGTCTTTTTAACCATAACTGCTGCGACAGTTTTTCCAAAATCCGAAATATTAAAATTTAAGGGAAAGATTTTTCTTGGTTGACTTAAAAACTTCCTTCCTTTCCTACCCTCCTGCCAAGATATTTAAATGAACGTGTCAGTTGCTTACTCGTCCTTTTTTATTTGTCATCTTGGACAACCTTCCAAGTGTTGGGTGACACATAAATTTATTTGAAAAATTACTTCCATGAAAAACATGTGAAGCCCCCATAGCAGCTAGTCAGCTTAGAGATATATGAGCTGTAATTTTGCCAAATAATTGTTTTCGTTCCCCCCTTTCCACCATTCATTCACTTTGTGTATTTAATACAACATTTTAATGCGGAAAATAATTGTTTTCTGAAATTAATGTCTTTATTCAATGACATGACAATTTGGAACAAGAACGGCTCACGGCTTAGAGAATGGGAAAATAATTGCAAATAAGTTGGAGTTGTTGTCTAATTTTCTTGGACGGAGAATGCAAATAAACTAGATGGAAGGATAATGGTGCAAAATTTTTTGGCAACAAGCATTTTCTTGGAATACTACAGCTTATTATTTTTGTAGAATTATATGTGAAACGTATTATTGCAGCATTATCCTGCACAAATATATATTGTTTTGAATACACATAGATTACAGTATTTTCCTACATTTATGTACAATTGTAAAAGACTACGCCAGAAAAAATTCGGCGTGGTAGGTAAGGGCTGGTTTATTGAATTTCGCAATAAAATGCTCTAAAAAATTGTGGTTTCTGGACTTAAATTCCATGATTTTAGGGTTATAATCATAAATCTGGTAAGAGGCATCAGAATCGGACGTTTTTGAAAAATCGTACAAAAATTTGTTTCAAGAGCAATATTCGTAAAAATTCTCGACATGGATTTTAGTCATTAAAAGAATGTAATGTAAAGATTCCTTTACGGAAAATGTACTAAAAATACTGAATACAGGGTGATAAAAAAACTGCAAAAAAGTCAAACGCCCTAATTTTTACATATATTTTTGTCACAAATAGCATCAAATTTTAGAATAAGTTTAGATTTGTTCGAATTTTTCGCTTTTGGCACGAATTATGGCCTTGAAACGGCCAATAAACCGTCACACGCTGCCCGAATGTTGCTCTGCGGTATTTTGGTCCATTCCCGGCAAAGCGCTTGCTTGAGGTGATCGACACTTTGGTATTATTTAGTGCCAATCTTGCTTCCCAAAATTCTCCAGACACAATAGTCCAACGGATTGGTATCCGAAGATGTTGGTGATCATTGTACGCTGGAAATGAAACGAGGAACCTGATTCTTTGCGTGCCCAAGACTTCCAGCATATTTTCGCGATAATATTCGGCATGATGCCACGGTCGAGTGGAGAGCGACCATCGGCTGTTATGGCGGCCAACACCATCACCATGGCCGGCAGGCGAAGGTCTTACCGGTGCGACAGCCTAACAAAATGCTGTCAATGCAATACCTGCTTGGGTGTTATAGACAAAGCCATCCAAATCACCATCTTGTGGATAGGCAACCTCCGCCCAGGCACGTTAGGAAAGACCTTCATGATCTAGAGAGAGAGGTACAGAGGTATAAGAGAGACCCTCTAGATCAACAGGCCTATCAAGCGGGACTGAATAGTATTCACTCTAATGCGGTCTCAGAAGCCATTGAAGGATATAGAGTGAATACTATGCCAGGAGACCATCCCCCTCCCGTCGCAGCTGAAGAACGAGAGCAGCCCCGACAAACCCGAGTAGTTTTGGCTCAATTACGATCCGGATGGTGCTGCCGCCTAAATTCCTACTGGACCCGGATTAACAGCGATGTGCAGAACATCTGCCCAGCATGTGGCACAGGCCCACATGACACGCTGCACCTATTTCGCTGCCCAGCCAAGCCTACTCACCTAACTCCAGTCTCGTTATGGACACAACCCATACAGGTTGCATCCTTTTTGAGACTGGACTTTGAGGCAGAACCTGATTGAATTGAATCAGAAAATGGAAACCCAACGAACACAGATGTATGAGCTGCTACAACAACAACAACCATGGCCGGCGCTTGAGTTCTGGTGGCCAAACGAACGTGCACATTTTCAGCTGACCTCTTTGGCAGGTAAACACGATCATTTTGTTTGTTTACAAACTGCCGAACAACGAATGTTTTCTCATCGGAGAAAACCAAATTCGGCAGTTCATCCTATTCGGCCAAGCGAAAGCTCTTTTGAGTCTATTTTCTTTCTTTTGCTGTGTAAGTTCTTGCACTTTTTGGAATTTCAATGGCTTACCCGAGCTCATTTTTCAATATTTGCCGAATGGAATTTTGCGATATGTTCAGCTCACGAGCCATTTTCGGCCACTGCGACGGGGGTTTCGATGAAGTCGCTTCTTTACTATTCGAAGCATTTCTGCTGCTGTTGCTGTTTTCTTCCGTCCACTTCCTTGATGTCGGGCTACAATACCAGTATCACGGCAACGAGCGATGGTACGAGACATAAAAGATTTATTCACATTTAAATGCTGGAGTGCTCTAACGTTAGCCACTTGTGATTTCTCAGCCAAATATGAATAAATCACACTTTCACGCTTGAATTCCATCACAAATAACTTTTTTTGCTGGAAAATGCTCTCCAAAATGCTTTTGTACGTTGTAGACTATATAATGAGCTGTCGTTGGAATAATTTTAACAGCTGTCGGAACGAGTGGCTTAGAAATAACAGCAGTCTGAAATTGGTTGCAGCTTTTTTTCATATCACCCTGTATATATCAAACTTAGGGCAGATACGGAATGAACAATATCGACCCACTCCTTCGGAATCAGTTTGAATATTCATACCGCTGGTCAAAATATATTGATCTGTGGTATTTTGGCCCATTCCCGGCAAAGCGCTTGTTGTAGGTGATCGACACTTTGGTATTTTTTGGTGCCAAACTTGTTTTCCAAAGTACTCCAGACACAATAGTTCAACGGATAGGTATCCGGAGATTTTGGTGGCCATTGTGCGCTGGAAATGAAGCGACGAACCTCGTAGGCTGGGGTATACATCTGTCGGAAAAATCGATAGATACCTTCGACTTTGTTTTGATTTACTGTGGGAACATGAAACACCAAAACATTTCTTCTATCTGACGCAGACTTATAAAGATACAAATGATGTTCATCTCTTCGCGCTTCATAGTTGTGAACAAGTCTGTGGTACAAAGTCCATGTATGATTCTGTTTCCAAAAAATAGAATTTCTGTAAAACTAGTTAAGTGTTATATTTTTATTGAGCTTACGATCTCGTCACTTGGGTAAAAAAAAAAATTGTCATCGGAGTTATTTTTTAAATAACTCTTGGGGAGAATATTCCAGACAAAAAAACAAGGGAGCTGATGAGGATTGGTGGCTCTTTCCGAAACCTAGGTATTCCTGCCATCGTTCTCCACTAATAAAGCCAGACCAATTTGCAATAACAAAATACTATGGTATCCCGAACAAACATGCCAACACTGTTCTGTTATATTTTTTATTTAGATTTCCCTTTCCGAAGTGCAATTGTTTTATCTTGTAGCCAATATTTCTAAGCTTTTGTATTAAATATTGTGAACTCGGAAGAAAAAATTATAAAAAATTCACATAACGAAAAAAAAAAACATAAAATTAAATTTTTTCCTATCTTTTACGTCCCTCCGGCAGACAAGAGATAAATGGTGATTGGAAATTTCGCTACACACATGTACATGGCCGGGGAAATTCCGATGAGTTCAATCTACTTTTTCTGCCATCAAGCCATGGTATGTCATCAATTGTTTTTATTTTGTTGACTTTTATTTTTTTCTTGTTTAGAAGTTGGTTTTTTCTCTTCGTATTTTTGGTTTTTGCTTGACCAAAGAGCTCCGAGGTCATTGAGGCCTCTGGAACTCCCTCACAAAAAACGTAGCAATAGAACCGCAACATAGATCTATGAAAGAAAGTCCAAAAAAAACTAAAAACAAGACAAAACAACTTCCACAAGCCATTGCTTTTCATTCAATTGCAACGGCTGCATGCTGTTGGTGAGTCAGGCCACAGCTATGGGACATGTGGTCAAATTGGAAGCAACGACCAAAAACAACAACGACAAAAATAGCAATATTGGGACATGGACAAGTTATTTCCTAATTATTCCTACTCTCAACCAGCTCCCACTTGGCATAACTGTAGCCATAGTCTACGCAGGGAACAACGACAACAGCAACGGAGCTGCAATAAGGAAGCAAATGAAACAATTCTGAAGATTGTTGGAGTGGTAACCACCAGAAAATAAAGCAAACCAAAAACGAAACAAAACTTCCTTAAAACTCCTTTAAGCTTGTCTGGCTACTTAACCTACAACGACGACAAATAAGACATATAGCCATTGGCAATGGAAACCAAAAAAAAGAAGATACCACACACTCACAAAGTGGTATTTCCCTTACAACATGTGTGTGTGTGTTTTACTTTGTGTGTGTGTGCGCGGGTTAAGAATAACATGGCAAGTACTTCCATCCATAAAGTCTCATCAGAAGCCACGTGAAGAAAAGGATTCCAATTCTTGTTTATGTATTTTTTTTTTCTTTCGCTGACTTACTTTTTTTACGTTCTGCTGGCATGGCTTGCACCACTCATCCGCTTGTAAAGTTGATGGGTAACAGTGTTTACCTTTTAAGTTTTTAACGCGTTGTTATGCGGCGGTGGCACAGCAGCATCCGCGTCAGAAAGGTGGTAACTTTTTAACGACTTTTTGTTGCAGGGCTCAAGTGGCAACATATGTAATAACCCCTCACATAAAAATTGTGTTCACACGGAGCAAACAACAATAAGTACTTTAAGGAAAAAAATGTATTATTTTTTCTACAGCCACTTTCCAAAAATAGCTGTGGCAATAATATTCTAGCCAAGAACCGGCATACAATTTGTATCGTGGAGAATGTGACAAGTGCCTATTTTTAGGTACCAATTGACCAGGAAGCTATTTATTTGAGAGCTATTAAAGTAACATCAATTTCTTCTTAACCAGATCTGTCGAAGACGGGCTAGATTTTATCTAAAATAACAGAAAAACACTTACATAAGAAGCTAGAACGTGTCTCTCGGTTTTACTGACATCTAAATGCCATCATACTGATCAATTATAACACATCTTTCCAAAATCACACCCATATCTCAACTACAGATACCAACAGATACCTCAATATGCAATTTGAGGATTCCAGCCCTATCCCTTCCCTTAAGGTTTTTAGAGAACCTTGAGGTCTTCTGCTGTTTATAGAGGACCTTGAGGTCTTCTATTGTCTAAAGATGAGCTGAAGGTCTTTTTTGTCTCTAGAGGACCTTGAGGTCATATATTGTCTACAGAGGACCTTAAGGTTTTTTTGTCTATAGAGAACCTTGAGGTCTTCTATTGTCTATAGAGGAACTTGAGGTCTTCTATTGTCTATAGAGGACCTCGAGGTCTTCTATTGTCTATAAAGGACCTTGAGTCTCTAGGTCTTTCTATGGCTCATAGAAGAGCTGGAGGTCTTCTTTGGTCCATAGAAGAGCTTGAGGTCTTCTTTGGCCCATAGAAGAGCTGGAGGTCTTCTTTGGCCCATAGAAGAGCTCGATGTCTTCTTTGGCCCATAGAAGAGCTTGAGGTCTTCTTTGGCCCATAGAAGAGCTGGAGGTCTTCTTCGGCCCATAAAAGAGCTGGAGGTCTTCTTCGGCCCATAGAAGAGCTGGAGGTCTTCTTTGGCCCATAGAGAGCTGGAGGTCTTCTTTGGCCCATAGAAGAGCTGGAGGTCTCCTATGGCCCATAGAAGAAATGGAGGTCTTCTTCGGCCCATAGAAGAGCTGGAGGTCTTCTATGGCCCATAGAAGAGCTGGATGTCTTCTATGGCCCATAGAAAAATGGAGGTCTTCTATGGCCCATAGAAGAGCTGGATGTCTTCTATGGCCCATAGAAGAAATGGAGGTCTTCTATGGCCCATAGAAGAGCTGGATGTCTTCTATGGCCCATAGAAGAGCTGGAGGTCTTCTGAAGAGCTAGAGGTCTTCTATGGCCCATAGAAGAGCTGGAGGTCTTCTGAAGAGCTAGAGGTCTTCTATGGCCATAGAAGAGCTGGAGGTCTTCTGAAGAGCTGGAGGTCTTCTATGGCCCATAGAAGAGCTGGAGGTCTTCTCTGGTCAATAGTAGAGCTGGAGGCCTTATCTGGCCTATATAAAATCTGGAGGTCTTCTCTGGCCCATAGAAGAGCTGGAGGTCTCTATGGCCCATGGGATATCAGCCATATCCCCTCACCCAATACCAAATATTACCATTCAGTACTTTTCGTGCAATAATGGTACTAATGGAGGTCTTCTTCGGCCATAAAAGAGCTGGAGGTCTTCTTCGGCCCATAGAAGAGCGGAGGTCTTCTTTGGCCCATAGAAGAGCTGGAGGTCTTCTTTGGCCCATAGAAGAGCTGGAGGTCTCCTATGGCCCATAGAAGAAATGGAGGTCTTCTATGGCCCATAGAAGAGCTGGAGGTCTCCTATGGCCCATAGAAGAAAGGAGGTCTTCTAGGCCCATAGAAAAATGGAGGTCTTCTATGGCCCATAGAAGAGCTGGATGTCTTCTATGGCCATAGAAAAAATGGAGGTCTTCTATGGCCCATAGAAGAGCTGGATGTCTTCTATGGCCCATAGAAGAAATGGAGGTCTTCTATGGCCCATAGAAGAGCTGGATGTATTCTATGGCCCATAGAAGAGCTGGAGGTCTTCTGAAGAGCTAGAGTCTTTCTATGGGCCCATAGAAGAGCTGGAGGTCTTCTGAAGAGCTAGAGGTCTTCTATGGCCCATAGAAGAGCTGGAGGTCTTCTGAAGAGCTGGAGGTCTTCTATGGCCCATAGAAGAGGATGGAGGTCTCTGAAGAGCTGGAGGTCTTCTGAAGAGCTGGAGGTCTTCTGAAGAGCTGGAGGTCTTCTATGGCCCATAGAAGAGCTGGAGGTCTTCTCTGGTCAATAGTAGAGCTGGAGGCCTTATCTGGCCTATATAAAATCTGGAGGTCTTCTCTGGCCCATAGAAGAGCTGGAGGTCTTCTATGGCCCATGGGATATCAGCCATATCCCCTCACCCAATACCAAATATTACCATTCAGTACTTTTCGTGCAATAATGGTACACATTTCCGAAACAAACTCATATCTGAAGCCAAACTCATGAATACCTACCCAAATACCAAATTCTTCACCCAGTACTAAATTGTACCAAATATATTAATATTTAGTACTTTTCGTGCCATTTTAGTGCACATTTTCAAAGCCATCTCTTTACCAAAAGTCTACCTTCATCCGTTCACGCTAAACCAAACTGTACCAATTGCACTATATTTTCACCCAATACTAATATGGTACTATTTAGTACTTTTCGTGTACTTACAGTACACATTGGCAACCAACCACCAACAAGGACCCCCAATACAAAATTTCAAAATTCCGCTTCATCCTTTCACCATAAACTGTTTCAAATTTAGTACAGTTCGCACACTTAGTACACATTACAAACCACCTTCATGTATCAAAGTTGTTTTCAACATGATTCTTATGTCAAATTTCAAATTTTAGTTCTATCCAAATGGTACTATTGAAGACGTTTAGTACCATTTAGAACTTTTCCTAGTCTTAAAGTTCGAATTTCCAAAACTCTTTGATCATCTATTCCGCACTGCATTAGTAACTCTCATTCCAAATTTCAGAATTTTACCTCACTCCGATTTTTGAAATACACAGTCTTCAGTTTTTATTCCGAATTTCCAAAAAATCCTAGTCTTATCATGTCTACCCACCAAGGCACCATTTCGCAAACTTCCAAATTTAAGCTTCAGCCATTTCGTCTGGCCGTTGAGTGTTAAAATAAAAGACACCTGATAGGCATTTTGAAAAATTCCTTGAAATCTTTACAGTTTTGGTTATAAAAATTCTTCGGGTGTTTTCCCCAACCCTCCCTTTTTAGGTTACTTCAAAGTGTCTTCTACTTAAGGTCTATTTTTAAAATCTACTGGATTTTTTTCTGAGATTTTTTTACTTTTGCATAGTTTTATTATCACACCAAGGCAATTCTTGGTTTTTATAGTTTTGTCCTTTGGAAGATATCTATTTAAGGAATCGGACCAATAAAAAATAATTATCTATATTTATTTCTCGCTGCAAAGCGTGCATTAAATTAGTCATGCCTTAGCATCTCCCTACCTTAACCAATTATTTTGGCTTCTACAGAGAAAAAACGTCTTCTTAGAGAACAACAAGAAACTTGCATCAACTTTTATTATAATTATTTATGTTTCGTGGGGTGTGGTTGCAAATGTGCGGTCTTCGGCAGCACACATTTGCCTTCTTGCGGCAATATTCACTTTGCGCTGAGGCAATGCACATCATCTTCCAATAAAGGTGTTTAAATTTGCACATAGCTTCTGCTTCTTTTTCTCGGAAATGCATCGAATGGGATTTTGAACCTTCCAAAAAGAAAGAAATACATCTACATTTTCAACACGTGTTTCCTGCTATAGCAACAACAACAACAACAACACAAACCACACCCGCATTAAATTTTCCACTTTTCTCTCGAAGCCATAAAGTGGAAATCAGGCTGATGTGGCAACCAGCCACTTAAGTAGTTGCATCTGCAAGTAATGATGCATGTTAAGTGGTGTTCGCTCTTCTTGGAAGAGAGGCAGGCTGACGTTGTGGAGTTGCTTGCCGGATATTAAGCCGTTAAAGAGCAACCAGATAAAGCAAAGAAACTCCTTTTTTGAGAGGGAGCATTGCAAAAAAAAACTAGTTTAAAAAATATTAAAGTGTGCAAGTATGAATTATTCGTCTACTTGGAAATATAAGATGCGAAGAAGATGGAAGTTTTTTTTTCTCTCCCGTGCATGCAATTTGTGGTTGTGTGGAAGTACTTTAAAAGAATAATACTGAGATATTAAAATCTTTTAAAATTGATGTGCGATGTGGCTGTGGGAAGTATGAGAGAAAGAAAGACAAATCGTATTAAGCTACGGGTTATGGGTTCAGTGGGTCATGGACATTATTTTCGTTGGTTTAAGCAGCCATATATTGATAATTTCTTTGCTTTTGATCTGAAGTGAAAGTAGTATGAAAAGTTTCAATTATGTCTCATTTAGTAATTCATCTATGCATAAACGAAACGGAAGTTAGAAGCGTTAAACTTAGAATGATCGTCGTTTTTCGAAATATAATGGTAATAAGAATACGAAAGAAAAAATACATAAAGGTTAAAAGATCTGTTAGAGCTTGAGTTCGAAATTGTTGCGTTGCATTTTTCAATATAGAGACAAATCGTTCTAAAACGATTCATAAATACCAAATTGTACTCAAAATTGATATTTGGGATCGGAGCGAACTTAAAATCTTAATTTGGTTCTTGTCTAATGAGACTTGCTTGTTGTACTAAAAGTTACTTAAAATATCATTGGCAACAATAACAAGATATTATTATTTTTTTTTTTTTTTGAAAAACTCCTCTTCAATGGTAAACACAAAGGGTGAGATAAAAAAACTGCAACAAAGTCAAACGCCATTACATTTTTTAATGTTTTTGAATGAAACCAAAAAATGTCTGAAATAGCATCAAAATTTAGATTCGTTCTAATTGGTCACCTTTGGCACCTTCAAAACGCCAATGAAACCATCACACCCTGCCCGAATGTTGCTGTGCGGTATTTTGGCCCATTCCCGGGTATACTGGGTATTTTTTAGTGCCAACCTATCTTTCCAAAATACTCCAGACACAATAGTCCAACGGGTTGGTATCTGGAAATATGGTGGTCCCTGTGCGCTGGAAATGAAGCGAGAAATTTCATTTCCTAACCATTCTTGGGTGGCGCGTGCTGAGTGCGTTGGTGCTGAGTCCTGTTGGAATGTCGAGGTCTGTGGCCAAGATGTTTGCGTGCCCAAGGCATTAATTAATTTTGCGATAATATTTGGCATTTATTCTGATATCCGGTCGATTAATACGAGTTGAAAGCGAGCATCGGCTGTTATGGCGGCCAACACAATCACCATGGCCGGCGTTTGAGTTCTGGTGGCCAACCGAAGGTGCACATTTTCAGCTGATCTCTTTGGCAAGTAAACACGATCATTTTGTTTGTTTACAAACTGCTGGACATCGAATGTTTTCTCATCGGAGAAAACCAAATTCGGCAGTCACCACTTCGGCCAAGCGAAGCAATTCTTTTCTTTCCGTTTCGGTGTAAGTTCTTGCACTTTTTGGAATTTCAATGGCTTTACCCGAACTCATTTTCAATATTTGTCGAATGGAATATTGCGATATGTTCAGCTCACGAGCCATTTTTCGGCCAATGTGACGCGGGTTTTGATCTAATCGCTTCTTTACTTTTCGAACCATTTCTGCTGTTGCTGCTGTTGTTCAGTGTTGTTGCAGGCTGCGCTACCAGTATCACGGTAACGAACGATGGTACGAGACACAAAAGCTTTATGACATTTAAATGATGGAGTGCCTTACGATGGCCACTTGTGGTTTTCCAGCCAAATATAAGAAATCACACTATCACGCTTGAATTCCATCACGAATAACTTTTTTCTGGATAATTCTCACCAAAGCGCTTCTCTACGCATGAAAACAGTATAATGAGCTGTCACTGGAATAATTTTAACAGCTGTCGGACGAGTGGCTTGGAAATGACAGCAGTCTGAAATTGGTTGCAGTTTTTTCATCTCACCGTGTATACCCTTAGCCATATGGCTATCAGTTGATACGGACAAAATGTGCCTAATTGAAATAACAACTTAGACCCTACGTCTCTTTGGACCAAATCCGTTTCAGGAAATTTGGAGTCGATCTAGGGGAGTCCGTCCGTCTGGCAGGCTGGTGGGCACGAAAACTCTCCAAGGGAGTATCCGATTTGATCCAAACTGGTACATCGTAATGTTATAGTCAAGCTTAGATCGGGTTCGGAGAAGGGTATCCTTCTGGTAGCTCCCACAAAAATGCCAACATTTTCAAAGAAAATAATTTACTGAACAGAAAGTGAAAGGATAGTCTGATTTTGCTCCAATTTTGTATATCCTATTATTTGCATCAGTGGTGGGACAGGTGCGAAAGTGGACAATGTCGATCCACTCCATCAAGTACCTCCCCCACAAAGGGTCAAAATTTGGACTACTTGTAACTTTATAAAATGTGACGTAAGAGTCCGATTATCATCAAATTACACACATCACACTATTTTTACTAGCCCAAGGTCTGGTGTGAAGATTGTATATATTGGCCACCCTTCTTGTATTTCCCCACAAAGGGCCAATATTGAAATTTAATGCAGCTCATAAAACACGAAATTAACATTCGACTCCATTCAGACTTTGCACATCTCAATATTTCCATCAACTCAAGATCTGTGTAAAGATGGTAGAGATCGGACCATTCTTCTGGTACCTCCCCACAAAGAGTCAACATTTTAAATAACCAAAACGATCATAAAATCCGAAATAAGTATCGGGTTCTCTTCAAATCACACAAATCACAACATTTTTATTAACCCAAGGTCTGGTTTGAAGATAGAGTATATCGGCCCACTCCTTAAAGGGTAAACATTTTGAGTATCCATTAAGCTCATAAACGCAAAAATAACATACGATTCCATTCAGACTTGATACATTTCAATATTTTCATAAGCACAAGATCTATTATAAGAGGGTAGAGATGGCATTATTCCTTCTGGTACCTCCCCAGTAAAGGTTCAAACATTTGAATAACCAAACACATTTTTGTTAACACGAGATCTGTAGTGATGATGATATATAGCCTATCAACCCCTTCTTGTACCTCACCCACAAAGGGTAACAATTTCCAATTCTTTGTCTGTCATAACTTGCGAAAAAGTTCAGATTTTCTTTACAACTCGCAATATATAAATGTTTCTCTCACCAGAAAGTTTGGTCGAATTAGAATATGTCGAGATACTTTATTCTGGTATCTTAATGCAATATTATTGTAAAACAACATTTTACTGCAATTCTCTCCTTTCCCACACAAGTGTTCTATATGACGTATGCGCATTGCTAACGAATCAAATAACATTAATTATACGCCCAAATAACCAACCAAACCACATTCAAATTGTCTGGCAACAAAAACATGTTATCAATCACGCTACAATACCAAACTAAGTTCTAATACCTTGTTAACACCCTGGCTTATTGCTCTAATTTATGCCAGCCACACCGGTGCCAATTAGACTGTTTGCTGCGAATGCCGGGCTGCTTACTCTGTTGCATTAGACATGGCCACAAATGTTTGTTTGGCTTTTTCTAGGTTACCACACATGTTGCTGTTGTTGCTGTTGGTGTTGTTGTCGTTGTTGCTCTTCGTTCGTTTTGGTTTAGCATTTTAGACGTTAAGTAGTGAAATTGCGTGACCATGAACTTAATTGCCCACTTTTAACATCTCATCTAATTTGCACACACAAAAACCAGATGCTATAAAAAGTTTAGCTGCCGAGTTTAGCAACAATGTCAAGTTGCTGCACTGGATGGATGGAAAACGCAGCGCATGTTGAAAAAAAAAAAATCAGCAAAAAACACAAAATACAAAAGTTTACTTTGAAATTAATTTACAGAAAAAAAAAAAATGGAAAACTTTGTTTACTTTTGTTAATGATCAACTTGATGTGAATATTGCCGATTTACGAACAACAAAAACAGTTAATCTACACATTAACCTTGGGCACAATTTTGAGGTCAAATTATGATTGATGGATTATCGAAAATGTTTTCGCGGTATATGTGCTTAGATTTATGCATACACTATTTTCACAATTATTTGCAAGGACCAGAAAACGAGGAACGAGAGAGGAAAAGTCAAATACAGGGTGGGATTGAAAAACTTCAACCACCTTCAGACTACTGTCATTTCTAGGCCTCTCGCCCGACAGCTGTTAAAATTATTCCAGTGACAGCATTATATTGTTTACAAGCGTACAAAAGCATTATGGTAGGAATTTTCAGAAAAAAAGTTATTCGTGATGGAATTCAAGCGTGATAGTGTGATTTCTTTATATTTGGCTGGAAAACCACAAGTGGCTATCGTTAGAGCACTCCAGCATTTAAATGTGAATAAATCTTTTGTGTCTCGTACCCATTGCTCATTACCGTGATACTGGTAGCGTAGCCCGACCTCAAGGAAGTGGACGGAAGAAAACAGCAACGTCAGCAGAAATGGTTCGAAAAGTAAAGAAGCGACTTGATCGAATCCCGCGTCGCAGTGGCCGAAAAATGGCTCGTGAACATATCCATTCGGCATATTGAAAAATGAGCTCGGGTAAAGCCATTGAAATTTCAAAAAGTGCAAGAACTTACACCGCAACAGAAAGAAAATAGACTCAAAAGAGCTGAAGAGTTGCTTCGCTTGGCCGAAAGTGGTGAACTGCCGAATTTGGTTTTCTCCATTGAGAAAACATTCGTTATCCAGCGGTTTGTAAACAAAAAAAATGATCGTGTTTACTTGCCAAAGAGGTCAGCTTAAAATGTGCACCTTCAGTTGGCCACCAGAACTCAAGCGACTGCCATGTTGATGGTGTGGGCCGCCATAACAGCCGATGGTCGCTCTCCCTCGTATTAATAGACCGTGGCATTAGAATAAATGCTGAATATTATCACGAAAATATTCTGGAGGGTGTATTAAAGCATTGGGCATGCAAACATTTTGGCCGTGGACCTTGGACATTCCAACAGGACTCAGCACCATCGCACTCAGCACGCGCCACCCAAAAATAGTTACAAAATGAGGTTCAGCGCTTAATTTCCAGGACACAATGGCTACTAAAATTTCCGGATACCAATCCGTTGGACAATTGAGCCTGGCACTAAAAATACCAAAGTGTCGATCACCTCAAGCAAGTGCTTCGTCGGGAATGGGCCAAAATTCCGCAGAGCAGCGTTCGGGCAGCCTGTGGCCGTTTGAAGGCCATAATTCGTGCCAAAGGTGACCAATTCGAACAAATCTAAACTTATTCCAAAATTTGATGCTATTTCCGACATTTTTGCTTCATTCAACAAAATACAAAACAAAATGTGAAAATTATGGCATTTGCCTTTGTGGCGGTTTTTTTATCTCACCCTGTATGTGCTTACAAGGACCACAAAACTAGGAGAGAGGAAGAGTCAAATATGTTATATTGAATAATTTAAGGTTATATTAAACTATTTATTTGATAATACTCCTGATGCAAGTGCAATGGGCCGTTGTGCGAACTGAATCTTACCCATCAAGCTCTCTCATAAAATCATGGGGAATTTTTCTGCAATAAAGCACGTACTTGAAGTGAAAACACATGCATTTCCCGGCAAGAAGAAAAATGGAAAATTTAAAAACTTAGAAGGGAGGGAGAATGAGTGAGAGGGAGGGAGAATGGAGAGTATGATTGGAGCAAAAAAAACTCACACATGTGCTGCTTGATGCACACCACACCCACCCCTGCTTCGAGATGAGGAGACGTGTGGGCAAAAATAGAAAAGCAAAATCTAAGAGTAAACTTTCCAACCAACTCGCATGTATGAGGATGTGATTATGAGCTGAGGATACAAAAGTTCGATGCATGTCTTGTTCGTTGCTAAACTGAAGTAAAACTTCAAATTAGTTTAGACTTAAAATGAAAAACTTTTCAATGTTTCCGTAAAACGAGGAAGAGAGCGAAATAGAAAGAATAAGAGAGATAAACAGTTTGGAGGCAAAATGAAATTGTTGTGCGAAGTTACAGGGAGTACTGCTGTCGTTGTGTTGTCGGTTTTTCAATTTCCAATCTTAAGGACATAGCCAAGGAGGTAGTAATCGAAACTATTCTTACAGGTTAACGCATGAATAGCTTGTTTAAATAATGTTCAAATACAGTGAGTGCTCGATAGAATTAGCAAAATGTGCCTACTGATTCACGAAGTTTAGGATGTACATTATTGTTACTACTTGCGATCCATGGGACTACAGGATATAGAAATATATTAGAAATCTGCATAAATTATCACAAGACATATCATATACATATATAAATGGGAAAGGAACACAGGCATTTTTAACGCGATATATCACTTTGGACTACAGGAAAGTAGATTGTAAAGAGACTGACAAAATAAAAAAATATAAGATATCAATGATACTTCTTCTGAATATTGGTTGCCTGTCGAGAGCTGCGAAGAACGAAATGGTATATGTCGGAATGGAAACTGGCATCTTCCCTCACACATTGATAATTCGTTTAAGGCCCTACCAAGAGAAAGAGGGCCGAAATTTCAGCCCCTCTCAAATGTAATTAACGAAGACATAAAACTCGACATTTATCATTAGGGGTAATCGGCCAGATAACAGAGCGCCCTAAACGAAAGCAAAACTGCAACAAAAGATTTTTACCCAAAAATACACATATTCCATAAATATATTAAAAAAAAATTATAAAAAAGTATTAACGTATATTTAATAGTCCTCTTCCACAAACGATCGCAATTTTTATTTGAAGTGACCAGAACTCCTGAAAAAATGCAAAAAAACAATGGTGGAAAATGGTTAAACCTATTATTGTGCACTTATGCTCGAAAAAGCCAAGGCCCTTTGTGTGCATCAAGGAAACTCTGTCGATTCAACATTTTAGGATTACATTTCAGGGTTACCAAGTATTCTTTGTTAAGATTCTCATTTTTATCTGATCAGAATGAAGCAGTTCAAAAGCACTTCCTACCCAAGTATAAAAAACAAGTAAAATAGTATCAGTCGGTTTTGCCGACGGAATTATACCCCCGGCATTGAGTTATGATTATACAAACTGTTAACCGTTGGAGGTTCCGAAACAGTTGGCTAATTTGAACAATTCGTATCTGACCTAAGACTGATAAAAATATTACAACGTGCCAGATTTGGACTATATCGACTACTTCCGATCGATTTATGGTTAAGAAAAATTTTTAGATATAGCAAGGTATAAAGATATATATATATATATATATATATATATATATATATAAATATATATATATATATATATATATATATATATATATCATCTATGAATCATCTATGAATGTGTTTATAGAAGTATATAGATGTGCCAAGTCTGAATGGAATCAGATGCTAATTTCGTGTTTTATAAGCTTTATGAATGTTCAAAATGTTAACCTTGTGGGGGAGGTAACAGATAGAGTGAGGCGATATTCCATGTTAACATCAGACTTTGGATTAGCAAAAATATTGGGATGTGTGAAATTTGAAGACAATCGGAAACTTACATCATAAGAGTTTAATTACTCAAAATGTTTTATAAGAGTTATAATTATTCAAAATGTTTACCCTTTATGGGGGACATACTTGATGGAATATACCGATATTGTTCATTTTCGCACCTAACCTAGCACTAATGCAAATATTAGGATTCGCAAAGTTGGAGCAAAATCGGATATCCTTCCTCTTTCTGTGCAGTAAATTATTTCTTTGAAAATGTTGACATTTTGTGGGGAGGTACCAGAAGGAGTGGACCGATGTTGTCTAACTCCGAACTAGATCTAACTTTGACAATAATATACAATGTACCAAGTATCAAGAATCGGATGCTCCCTTCGAAAGTTATCGTGCGCAGCAGCCAGACTTTAAATATCCTGAAACGGTGCAAATAGATGCAAATAGATGGTGCAAATAAATATAGGGTCTAAAGCTGTTGTTTCGTTGATGCGCGTTTTGGACGTAAAAATATTATTTACTATCTGTAGCCATATGGCTCGGGGTATAAAAAACACTTAAAATCGAGCTTCAAAAGTCACCGGCACTTAATAGTGACGGAGAGAGATGATTTTAAAAATCGATACAAAAGATAACTATTCCTGATTTAACGCTTTACCATTTTGACAGGAAAACTGTGAAATATGTGCTTTACTCATAAATTGAGACAAATATTGCTTATATATCTTTTGACAATCCGACAAAAACTTTCTGATTTATTATACCCTACACCACAAGGTGGTTAGGGTATTATGTCTTTGTGCATTGTTTGTAACAGGCTAAAGGAAACAAGATAGACCCATAGTTCTTTTGATGATCTGCATAGAATCACATTCTGAGTCGATTTATGCATGTCCGTCTGTATGTCCGTCCGTCCGTCCGTCTGAGATAGACCCATAGTTCCTTTTGATGATGTGCATAGAATCACATTCTGAGTCGAATATGTATGTCCGTCCGTCCGTCTGTTCACGTATTTTTGTGAAGAAAGTACATTTCGCATTTATGCCCGATCCAGATGAAATTGTGCAAAAATCATTTTTTTGGCCCAAGGACGAACCCTATTGAAATTGGAGATAATCGGTAAAAATTTAGATGTAGCTCCATATATCTTCGTCGGATTTGCTTTTATTGTGCACCAAACGTGTAATATCAGCCGGAATAGTATGGAATTTTGCATATACAACCAATTAGGGCTGATAATAAGTATGCCAAATTTGATCGAAATCGGTTCAGATATAGCTATAGTTCCCATATATATTGTTCATCCGATTTGTTATTTTTGTCCTCCGCAGCCGTAATATGCACTCTGTAACAACAATATTTGGGGAAATATGTGAAATACAGCTCAGAAATACCTTTGCTAAATTTATGGAGATCGTTATTATATTATTACTATTATTATTTCTGCATGCATTTAAATTATAATTGTAATCATAGCGTGTATGATTGTATTCTCCCATAAAAACTTTTAATTGTTATGTGGAGTTCTACTAAATTAGCAAAGTGGTGTAGGGTATCATAAAGATGGCCCTTTCTTTACTGGTTTTCTTTAAAATTATTTGTGTGATTTTTAACCCTTCCTATGGTCCTTATTATGTAAAACAAAGTTTCAATCTTGTAATTATGATTTATTATTATTATTTATTAGTTATTATATTATTATTATTATTATTATTATTATTATTATTATTATTATTATTATTATTATTATTATTATTATTATAATTATTATTATTATTATTATTATTATTATTATTATTATTATTATTATTATTATTATTATTATTATTATTATTATTATTATTATATTATTATTATTATTTTATTATTATTATTCTGCACGCTTTTAAAATTGTATTTCAGTAACTATAAAACATAAAAAATACAATATTTCATCTTTAAACACTTTCTCCCTCCACCGCTAATAAAATTTTTCCAATAATTTTTATGGTTTTTTTGTTCGCATAAACCCAATTTTCCCAATATTTTGCAGTGATGTGGGTGGGAGAGGGCATCTGTATGTTGTTAAAGCCTTGTAAGATTTGTCTGTCATTTATTTTTTTGGGGTTGCATAGATACGACGCCGCTTAAGCGTTTCTGTCTGCCGCTGCTATTGATGTCACACTTGTCATTATTGTTTGCTTTGTCAGCTTCACACTGCCCCTCCACCCCTGCCCCGCTCAATTGTCTTTACTTATTTGCAGCAAAGAATTTGCATAGTAAAAGCAACATATTTTGCACATCATTAAACGTCTGTAAGTAGCTAAGACTTGTTGAGGACTCTGTCGTTGGGGGTGGGAGATAGGGGTGCATGGTGAAAATCTCTTGTACAAATGCCGTCTGTCTGCCTGTCTTGCCCTCTCACCACATATTTCTTGTTGTATATGGATATGTTGTATTCGAGTATGAAAATGTCTATGCATTGTTGTTGACTTGATTTTAGATTGTTTATGCATCAGCAACTCAATTGAGTCTGGAAGACTCCATTCACTTGCATGGCCACAATAATAATAATAATAGGCAATTCTCGTTGGTGACTCATTCTCTAGCAATGGGTAGGGGCGTGCAGATGATGTTTGTGTTGTTGCGCTATCGTTGACTCACTTTGTGGCATGTAAGACAATGGCATCTTTCAAACGCACAGTTCACATTTGTTGGGCTTCTGCTGTCTAACATTTCAATGAACTCTGTGTCACACCACCACGATCTTTATCGGGAGTGAAGAAGTGGCAATAGAAGCGTTGTTGTGGTATAATGATAATACTGGATTTTCAAATCATGATTGACAAAGCAAAGAGTTTAAGGTTCAAAATGTTGAAGGCAGCTTCAAAGGCTGTTGTGTCTCAAGTTGGTTGAGAGATGTTTCAATGTTTGGGATTTGAAATCTGACAGACATTTCAAATCCCAAAGAAATAGATAAGTATGTATGACATGGAACAATATTCAGTTTATTGTCAGGTAATTTAATTGAAATTAGAGGTAATTTAAAACTAATTTTGTGGTTTAAGAATTTAAAGGGAAGGTTAATTGGAAAGTATTACAAAATAAGACAGGGTATCGGCGTCTTAAAGTTTCTATGATAATGCACGATTTTAGAAGAATGGCGCCAAAGACAACTATATTATTCATCAGACTTCGCTATGTTTAAACAAATTTGGTAATAGAAAAGAAATGTTTGTTTTCATTATATATCAAGAAAGAACCCTAAAAAATATTCCTTATTTCATCACAATTTTTTCTGGGCTTGGAAACCCACAATCGCTCGTTACCGTGATACTGGTATCGTAGTCCGACGTCACGGAAGTGGACGAAATAAAACAGCAACATCAGCAGAAATGGTTCGAAAAGTAAAGAAGCAACTTGATCGAAAACCGCGTCGCACTGGGTCTTGAGCTGATCCTATCGTAATATTTCATTCGGGAAATATTGAAAAATGAGCTCGGGGTAAAGCCATTGAAATCCAAAAAGTGCAAGAACTTACACCGCAACAGAAAGAAATAGACTCAAAAGAGCTAAAGATTGCTCGCTTGGTCGAAAGTGGTGAACTTCAGAATTTGGCTTACTCCGATGAGAAAACATTCCTTGTTCAGCGTTTGTAAGCAAAACAAAAGATCGTGGTGATTTGCCAAAGAGGTCAGTTGAAA
>NW_026712233.1:430678-572106 GCF_030504385.1 Musca domestica
CATGGTGATGGTGTGGGCCGCCCATAACAGCCGATTGTCGCTCTTCGCTCGTATTAATCGACCGTGGCATCAGAATAAATCCCGAATATGGCGAAAATATTCTGGAGGGTGTATAAAGCCTTGGCAGACATTTTGGCCGCATACCTTGGACATTCCAACAGGATTCAGCCCATCATTCTCAGCACGTGCCACCCCTGATTCCCGGCGAAGCACTTGCTTGATGTGATCGACACTTTGGTATTTTTTAAGTGCCAACCTTGCTTCCAAAATACTCCCACACAATAGTCCAACGGATTGGTATCCGGAGATTTTGTAACCATTGTGCGCTGGGAAATAAAGAGAGAATCCTCACTTTTTAATCATTCTTGGATGGCGCGTGCTGAGTCCTGTTGGAATATCCAAGGTCTGGAGACAAAATGTTTGGGTGCCTATGGCTTTAATACACCCTCCAGAACACCCTTCGCGATAATAGTCGGCATCAGAATATCCACGATCGATTAATACGAGCGGAGAGACACCATTGACTGTTATTGCGGCCCACACCATCATCATGGCAGCCGCTTGAGTTCTGTTGCCAACCGAAGGTGCACAATTTCTGCTGACCTCTAGCAAGTAAAACACGATCATTTTGTTTGTTTCACACTGCTGACAACGAATGTTTTCTCATCGGATAAAACCAAATTGGCAGTTTACCACTTTCGGCCAAGAAATCACACTATCACGCGTGAATTCCATCACAAATAACTTTCATCCTGGAAAATTCTCACCAAAATGCTTTTGTCGCTTGTAAAAAATATAATTAGCTGTCACTGGAATAATTTTAACAGCTGTCGGACGGGTGGCTTAGAAATGACAGCAGTCTGAAGTTGGTTGCAATTTTTTCATCTCATCCTGTATGTATGAAAAAAAAATGTTTGAATGCGAAATTTGTGTTCTGTCCAAAAGAGCGTGTTAGGTATTTGATGTATTGGAACATCTGCTTCGTCAATATCGTTTTTTAGAGATCGTATGTTATTTTTTTATATTGGTCGAATGGAGGTTAGGCTCAACTTGGCTTTTGTTATGTAGTGGTATGATATTTTATTGAGGAATCTTCATTCTAGCCAAACGGGTGTCAGATCTGTAGAAACTTTGATTAAAATTGTAATATTGAAGGGTATCAAATGGTGGGCCCCGCCGGGCCGGGCTATAGTTTTTTAAGATTATAAATTAATATTTATTTGTCGGCAAACCTGCTGCTATTTTCTATCTACTATTCTTTTCAGTCTCCATACATTCATGCATCACCCTATTTTCCCCTGGTATGAAGCCCCTTGTTATGCCTCTCATTTCCGTTCTTCATTTCATAATTTTTTTTTTTTAAGAACAGCCTTCATTTGTGGGACATTCCTTCCCGGAATTTCATATAAAATGTATGTCAGAAACAATATAATATAATTCATTTTCAATTGAAATGATAGCTTCAATTGCTTTGAAGGGATTATTAACAATTAAATAAATGAAAATATTTTTATTATTTTATTAACTCCGTTTCGTCGATACGGTTCATTGGCCGGCTGACTGGCTGGCTGGTTGACTGGCATCAAATTGATAGTTTTGTAACGAAGCGTTTGTATCTGATTTGGTGCTTTCATTACTGCTGTCACTTTGATGGCTGTTTATAAATTAAAATGTCAAAATATATTAAACACACACACCTCACACAGAGAATGCACTTTACACCAGAAACACACACGCACACACAGAAGTATTAAATGTTAATGAATATTCATTTAAATGTTAACGAATGTTAAATGATCTGATTGTGTAAGTCAGCCGTGCACTTTGTCAGTCAGTGGGTCATTCATTGCAGTACAACGTTCGCCAGAAATTGGCAATGATTGCATTAAAATAATGAAGCACACCATCTAGGTGAAGGATAAGTCTGACCATGTCCAAACAGAGCTTCGGATGAAACATATCCTATTCATCATGATATTTTATTAAAATATATGGGAGAAAGTTTTGAGAGGTAAGGTCGTTCAAGGTGTGCTCTATATAGCGTGAGAGAAAAAAACTGCAACAAAGTCAAACGCCATAATTTTTACATTTTTTTTTTTTCAATTTTATTGAATTAAAGCAAAAAATTTCGGAAATAGCATAAAATTTTAGAATAAATTTAGATTTGTTCGAATTGGTCACCTTTGGCTTGAATTATGGCCTTTAAAATGGCCAATGAACCGTCACACGCTGCCCGATGTTGCTCTGCGGTATTTTGGCCCACTCCCGGCGAAGCGCTTGGTTGAGATGCTCAACACTTTGATATTTTTTAGTGCCAACCTTGCTTCCAAATACTCCAGACACAATAGTCCAACGGATTGGTATCCGGAGGTTTTGGTGGCAATTTTGCGCTGGAAATGAGCGAGGAACCTCATTTTGTAATCATTCTTGGGTGGCGCGTTCTGAGTGCTATGGTGTTGAGTCCTGTGGAATGTCCAAGGTCTGCGGGCAAAATGTTTGCGTGCCCAAGGCTTTAATACCCCTCCAGAATATTTCCGCGATAGTGTGGCTTTATTCTGATCCAATGCCACGGTCGAATTATACGAGCGGAGAGCGACCATCGGCTATTATGGCGGCCCATACCATCACCATGGCCGGCGCTTGAATTCTGGTGGCCACCGAAGGTGTACTTTTCAGCTATTTTCGTTCTGCAGCGGTGTAAGTTCTTGCACTTTTTTGAATTTCAATGGCTTTACCCCCGAGCTCATTTTCAATATTTGCCGATTGAATATTGCGATGTTCAGCTCACGAGCCATTTTTCGGCCACTGCGACGTGGGTTTCGATCAAGTCGCGTCTTTACTTTTCGAACCATTTCAGCTGATGTTGCTATTTCTTTTCTTCTTTGTCCAGTTCCTGACGCACTTGTAGTTTTCCAGCCGAATATAAAGAAATCTCACTATCACGCTTGACTTCCTTCACGAATAACTTTTTTTCTGGAAAATTGTCACCAAAATTCTTTTGTACACTTGTAAACAATATAATGAGCTGTCACTGGAGTATTATACAGATGTCGGACTAGTGGCTTAGAAATGACATCTCACCCTGTTGTATTTCAGTAAATATCTGCTTACGACTACATTGGATATTTCCTTAACTCGATGGGGAGAGCTCTATAGTATTGGAAATTTAAATCTTTTATTGAAACAGTACCAGAAGAACTGGGCCAATAACACTAGGACCATCTCCTAAACGTCCACCAAGGAATGATATTATTCTCATCTGGAAACAACACACCTCGCCCATTGTAATTTCAAAACTTTCTCTTAACACCCTTCAAAACCACATTGTGGTGTAGGGTAGCTATGTAATATAATAATTAATTGTATTTATTAAAACCGCACTCATACATACAAGCATGAATGCATCCACATCAAGCATTTAGGTCCTTCAATTCATCATAGCTATGGTCTATGGAAATGGCATGCCGAACAGTTGATTCGTTCATAATTTAAATGGTATGTATGTATGTGTACCACAGCCGATGCTGTTACTGCTATACTGCATTATAACACTGATCCGTTTGGGATTTCATAATGATGATACGTCAATGATTATGTTGCCATAACGCCTCAAATTTATACAAAATAGGACCCATAGGACAATATTAAATGTTAGTCAATGTATTGGCATTAATCATTAATTCGCAGCAAGTGTGATTACTTTGAATTAGATAAATAATAAAAACAATTATCAAAAAAAAAAAAAAAATAAGTCAGACGGAACCGACAATGTGATACCCTACATTACAGTAATTTATGTGAATGTTTCTTTAAATCTGAGGCCTTTTTTGGCTTAAATTAGACCCGATTCAGCAACGTCCAGCGAGACTGCTGAAGCTACAAACAACATTCAAATTTCCAGCCATTATGGCTAGAGAGGGTATATATTATTTGATACGGCCAAAATGTGCCTTATCGAAATAACGGTTTTAAAAACCCTAGGTCTCTTTGGACCAAAACCATTTCAGTACATTTTGAGTCGATCTACCGGCATCCGTCCGTCTGTCTCACTGGCTAGTACACACGATTACTCTCGAAGGGAGTATCCATTTGGTGTCCGTTCGTCTGTCTCCTGGCTAGTATACACGATTACAAACAAACAAAAAATTTTTGACCGCACAGAATGAGGAAGGAGCGAGGTGTTCGCCTAAAAAATCAAAGAAAAGGAAAACAGCAGAAGCACTGTGCCGGTGAATTGAGGTACAAAGGCAACAACACTAATATAGGCTTTGCTTGTTTTAAATTGGCGACAATACTCTTCAGATATGAGAAACTACACAGGGTGAGATGAAAAAACTGCAACCAACGTTTGACTGCGGTCCTTTCTAAGCCACTCGTCCGACAGCCTGTTAAAAGCCAGCCAGTGACAGCTCGTTATATTGTTTACAAGCGTACAAAATCATTTTCCAGAAACATAAGTCATTCGTGATGGAATTCAAGCGTGATAGTGTGATTTCTTAATATTTGGCTGGAAAAAACACAAGTGGCTATCCATTAGAGCACTCCAGCATTTAAATGTGAATAAATCGTTGTAGCTCGTACCATCGCGCGTTGCCCGTGATACTGGTAGCGTAGCCCGACGTCAAAGAAGTGGTCGAAAGGAAAACAGCAACATCAGCAGAAATGGTTCGAAAAGTAAAGAAGCGACTTGATCGAAACCCGCGTCGCAGTGGCCGAAAAATGGCTCGTGAGCTAAAGATATCGCAATATTCTATTCGACAAATAGAGCTCGGGGTATAGCCATTGAAATTCCAAAAGTGCAAGAACTTACACCGCAACAGAAAGAAAATAGACACAAAAGAGCTAAAGAGGTGGCTTTCGCTTGGCCGAAAATGGTGAACTGCCGATTTGGTTTTCTTCGATGAGAAAACATTCGTTGTCCAGCAGTTTGTAAACAAACAAAATAATCGTGTTTACTTGCCACCTGAAAATGTACACCTTCGGTTGGCCACCAGAACTCAAGCGCCGGCTACACCATCAGCCCGCCCATAACAGCCGATGGTCCCTCTCCGCTCGTATTAAATCGACTATTACCGAATATTTCGCGAAAATATTCTGGTGGGTGTATTAAGCCGTAGCCACGCAAACATTTTTGGCAGCAGACCTTGGACATTCCAACGGGACTCAACACCATCGCACTCGGCACTCGCCACCCAAAAATGGTTACAAAATTGGTTTCTCGCTTCATTTCCAGCGCACAACGACCACCAAAATCTCCGGATACCACTCCGTTGGACTATTGTGTCTGAAATATTTGGAAAGCATTGTTGGCACTAAATTTCATGACATCGCTTTGGGTGAGACGTACAGGAAAGTATAGGAAAATACTGTAGAAATTTAAAATTGTTAGAAATTTTTTTTTAAGATGCGCTAAAATGTAAGAAAATCTGCGACATGTCTCGCATTTTATGAAGGAGGTGGACCGGAAGGAGTTGACCTATGTATGTCTGATACTAATATAATACAGGATTTAGTGTAGGTGATTTTATTACTCAAAATATTGACAATTTGGATGGGTTGAAAATGAGAAGGGCTGCTACTTTCCATTACGATATACGAAGTTCAATGAAATCGGCCACTCTTCCCAGATGGCATATTATTAGTTTTAAGAATTTTTGCGACGTTACCATGGAGAATAGACTGACACATACCATCTTTACACCATATCCAGCGAATGAAATAAATCAAATGCTCCCCTCGAGCGGGACAGGCAGACGAACATGCAGATCGACTCAGGATGTCCTCGAAACTAATTTTGTCCAAAGAGATATTGGGTCTAAATCCGACACATTAATGAGGCCATTAAGCTGAGATTATTGCTAGTACTCACGAATTGCGACCTCATTTTTTTTTGTTTTGTTACTATTTTCAATCAATTTTTTTTAAATTCGTTTGTCAATTTTTATTTAAGCTATCTTCTATGTAGGGTGTCCTTACATGTGTGTCTTTTTTATCTTACCAGAGCAATGTTGTGTTCTACTCTCCATGGTAAAGATTTTGTCTGGCTTAGCTTTTTTTTGCCTATAATTCACAATGTTTTCAACAATAATTTTGCAAAATATGCGCCTTATTTTACATAAAAATGCAATCCTTTTTTTAATAATTCTATGGAGGATTTTTCAACCTGACCTTCTCACCCAAAAAAAAAACAATTTTTTTTTTGCGTTTTAAAATAAATTTCCTTTCTGACATCAGGAAAACAAAACACAAAGCTAGCTAGCTAGACTCTCATTAATGGCATAGAATAGAAAAGCGAATTATTCTATTTCGTAGCCATTGCATTAATTAAATTCCCGGCGAGAGTTTTCGGACAAACGAAAAAAAAACGGAAATAAAAAAATATTTAACTCTTTTGTGGTTTCGCACCCAGTTTTCAATATTTTTGTTCCTGCTACTATTTGAGGATAAATGGCAAAATTCACATTAAATCCACAGGATAATTAAAACACAGGTAATACCACAAAGCAGGAAAAAAACAACAACAATAACAATGATAATAACAATAGGCAACTCATTAGCAATTGTGAAATATCTATTTATGTTTTTGTTGTTGTAGTTTATCCTGTTTTCTATTCGACCGATTTGAAATGACCCTTAAACGAACGTGTTAATAATTAAGCTTCATTATGAAAGCTTACCGCTAATAAACACCAACAAATCAGCAACAACGAGAACAACAATAAATGTCGATTATCCTTTTAACCTCCGTTGCTGTGTTACTCCTGATCCAGCCTCCTTTTCATACCAAAGTGACATTATTTTATGTCAGCACAAACACATGGGTTGTCTGCCTGGGCTGAATTACGGCCAAGAAGTGCTGCTGTGGTCTAACCCATATCAGCAGATATCTTGACCATTCTTTGCACTGCAATGCCACAGATGTGTTCCTCCCCAAAAATAAAACACAAAAAGTAAATCGCCAAAATGAAAGACTCCTGGCACCCGAATCAACTGTCGGATATGCAAAATTCACACAACAAATTGTTGAGGTTTATGGGGAGAAAGAGAGAAAAAAGAATGGAATGTATTGCGTCTGACTAAAAACCTGACAAGGACCTGCAGTAAAAACAAAATATTTTTGGAGAGGAAATATGATACCATGTGCATCAAGCGGTTTGTTGCGAAGAAAAAATACGTGGAAACATAACTCAAAAGACAAAATGTTTTTTTTTTTTTTTTTTTTTTTTTTTTTTTTGAAAATTACTATGAAATATCTGAAACAGAGTAATTATTTTGAAAAAAAAATTTTTCAGAGATTGAAATTCAAAAAAAAAAAATATCAATTTTCTTGAGCTGGGAGCTTCATGGCCCTTCCGGATTTTAAGAAAAAACTGTCTGTTCATTGTCGTACCAGTAATAACTTCTCGAAACCCATGTAGGGTTAGTGCGCCTAATTTCAACATGTCCCAGTAGTCGGCAGTTTTGAAATTTAAACTTAAATAACTAAGAATAGAATTGACCAAATAATGAAATAATTGCAAAAATCATCAACAGTGATCTCTGCTCTCTTTCTGAACAAAAAAACAATGAGCTCCGATCATTTATTACGAGAGAATAACGGTTTTCTTCAGTGAGTGTCTTTTAAACGCGTGAGTTAAGTAATTTAAATAAAACAATTTGTGGTTTTTTCAATATTAAATTATATTTGTATTTGATCCGGTTTACAACCTTGTATTCCGACAGTCACAATTAAACTAAACTTAAAACTAGAATACATAATTTTATAACATTGTTCTAAAACTAAGAATGAAAAGAAATAACGGTACGTTGATAAAAATATGGAAAGAAGATGTTATAATAAAAATTAAGACTACAACTAGGTAAAAGAAAGTAGGTAATGATAATCAATTAATAAGAGAAAACAAAGAGAAGAATTTTTTACATTGGTTTGATACAAATATTTCGTATCATAACTCGTGCGATAGTGCTTGTTTGTAAAGAAAAAAAAAATTAGTGGTGGTGTCAACTTAATAAATCGATTTAAGTAAATTAAATGTAATACTTTTGGAATCAGAAATATTTTATAATAGTAAATAACATTCTAAAGATCATTTTATAGCTTAAAAAAATACAAATCAAGCATTTTTCAGTTATATTATTTAATGCCGACATTAGGAACAGAACAAAAGAGATTTGCCTGTAGTCGGAAGGGGTGCCGATTGCTAGAAAAATATCATTTTTGACCAATTTCACCAAAAATTGAGAAAAGTATTAAAATGTAATCCAAAAACTACTCAATTAAAAAAAATAGTTTCGAGTCGGTAGTTGCTTTTATTTGTGCTTTTTGACCAACTTTTCTAAATTAAGTAGGTTTTTTACATCAGCTATTTGACGTTTTAGATAGCGGTGGCATTTTTGAAAAAAAAATGTTGGCTATCTAAAGGAAAAAGATCAATTCACAAATTCCAAATATAAGAAAGGTACTTTTGCCTTTTTATTAAATCTAGTTTTTATTTAACTGAAAATCCATACGTTACTGAAGGTAATGTAAATTAAATAAAAAAACTATTTAAAAACGAAATTAATTTCAAATTCTGGATTAAACTGTGAATTAGTAATATAGCATTGTTTTATACTATTTGAAATATAAACAAAATAACATTTTTTACTGAAATACCATATGCCGACTACTGGCAAATAGACTGCCGAGCATTGGAAAATGGTGCCGACTACTGGCAAAAACTACTATTTTACTAAAATTGCAAATTTTGCCAATTTAATAAAAACAAATTCAATTTTTGTTTATTATTTCGAAAACTAAACAAAATTTGGAATCTGAACAACTTTATTTTTGGCAATTGAAAGATTTCACTCAGAATGTTGAAAGATTGAAAAACCGAAAATCCTAAAAGTGCCGACTACTGGTACACTTACCCTATTTCATATTTATATTTTTAAAGAAATATATTTCTATCTATGCTAAAACATTTTATGAAGAGAGACGAAATAATAAAGGAATTATGATCCAAAATATATTTTAAAATATTTCTCTATTTATCTATCTTTCAAACTATTTGAAATATAGGGTAAAATTTTGCACATAAGTGTATTTTAGCAATAGGCCGCTTAGATTCGTAAATCAGCCATGACGGTCTATAGTTTCATTTGGCATTAAGAGTTCTTAATGGGTTCCACTTCGTGTAGCAGAGAATTGTATATATATGTCGAAGTTTTACCTGTAGCCCCCATATTGAGGTACCTCCCAATATTCGGTATTCTGATAATTTAGCCAAATTTTTCTTGATATAGAAATTGAATAAAATTGTTAACTTAGAGTTGTAAGAGGCTCTACTTTCTTTGGCAGATCCTTGTATATATAGGTTCATGTATTGCTATGGCCAACATAACTTAAAATATCCCCGTGGCAGAAATCTGTTGTCCATGATTCATATATGACCCATATAACCGTATTTTTAAATATTGTTTAAATTTGATGTTTCAACCTCATTATTTTCCATTTTTTAAAAGCAGAAAATCGGTATCTTCGACTTCAATATGTTACGTAGACTTTTAAACCAACTTATTTTACCGGCGAAAATTGGAGCCAATATTCAATCCCGATACTTTACACAATTGTGTAGGGATTTAAAATCTTGGCCCGGCCACTCTTTTAAGTTATACCCTCCACGATGGAGAATGTGGTATATTAAATTTTCTATTAGTTTTGTTAGTCTTCCAAACGTTTCTCGGAGGCACCACAAAGTATATACAGGGTGTGATAAAAAACTACAACAAATCAAACGCCATAATTATTACATTTTTTTTAAATTTTTTTGAATGAAAGCAAAAAATTCGGAAATAGCATCAAATTTTACAATAAGTTTAGATTTGTTTGAATTGGTCACCTTTGGCACGAATTATGGCCTTCCAATGACCAAAGAAACCGTCACACGCTGCTCTGCGGTATTTTGGCCCATTTCCGGCGAAGAGCTTGCTTGAGGTGATCGACACTTTGGTATTTTCTAGTGCCAACCTTGCT
This sequence comes from Musca domestica, assembly GCF_030504385.1. Classification (NCBI taxonomy): domain Eukaryota; kingdom Metazoa; phylum Arthropoda; class Insecta; order Diptera; family Muscidae; genus Musca; species Musca domestica. The sequence continues at coordinate 440,697 of NW_026712233.1, forward strand.
TTCCAAAATACTATAGACACAATAGTCCAACTGATTGGTATCCGGAGATTTTGGTGGCCATTTGCGCTGGAAATGAAGCGAGGAACCTCATTTTGTAACCATTATTGGGTGGCGCGTGCTGAGTCCTGTTGGAATGTCCAAGGTCTGCGGCCAAAATGTTTTCGTGTACAAGTCTTTAATACACCCTCCAGAATATTTTCGCGATAATATTCGGCATTTATACTGATGCCACGGTCGATTAATACGAGCGAATAGCGACCATCGGCTGTTATGGCGGCCCACACCATCACAATGGCCGGCGCTTGAGTTCTGGTAACCAACCGAAGGTGCACATTTTCAGCTAACCTCTTTGGCAAGTAAACACGATCGTTATGTTTGTTTACAAACTGCTGGATAACGAAAGTTTTCTCATCGGAGAAAGCCAAATTCAGCAGTTCACCACTTTCGGTCAAGCGATGCACTCTTTATCTCTTTTGAGTCTATTCTCTTTCTATTGTGGTGTAAGTTCTTGCACTGTTTGGAATGTCAATGGCTTTACCCCGAGCTCATTTTTCAATATTTGCCGAATGGAATATTGCGATATTTTCTGCTCACGAGTCATTTTTCGGCTACTGCGACGCGGATTTCGATCAAGTCGCCCCTTTACTTTTCGAACCATTTCTGCTGATGTTGCTGTTTTCTTCCGTCCACTTCCTTGACGTCGGGCTGCGCTACCAGCATCACGGTAACGAGACAAAAGATTTATTAACATTTGAATGCTGGAGTGCTCTAACGATAGCCATTTGTGGTTTTCCAGCCAAATATAAAGAAATCTCACTATCACGCTTGAATTCCATCACGAATAACTTTTTTTCTGGAAAATTCTCACTAAAATGCTTTTGTACGCTTGTAAACAATATAATGACCTTTCACTGGAATAATTTTGACAGGTATCGAACGAGTGGCTTAGAAATGACAGCAGTCCGAAGTTGGTTGCAGTTTCTTCATCTCGCCCTGTATAGGAAAATATATACAATTTCTAGTGCAAAGTATGGGAATGTATTGGAAATCACTCTAGCTTCCGGACATAATGAAGTAGGTTGATAAAGTCCTACTCAAACATATATTATGTCTGCAGGACTTTTGGTATTGAAAATGGGCTATATAGGTCCACCTTTTTGTATAGCATCCATAGACCGGTATCTGCCTATATCCGGTATTTTGGTGATTTAAGCGACATTATTCATCGGTGAAGTTTTCAATTTCGTATTTGGAGTTCGTAAAAGGTACAAGAGAAAATTGTCTATGCTGTTCCACGTTTTTTATAGGCTATATATAACGGTACCTCCTTATATCCAGTATTTTATGACTTTATTGACTGGAAGTGTTTCAAATTTCGTATTTAAAAATCGTAATGGTTACTACAGCCTATGACAGAAAATTATCTATGCTGGTTCACATCTTCGTATAGCCCCCATATAACGGTACCTCCCAATATTCGGTACATTTATGGTTAAGGAGACATTATTTACCGGAATTGTTTCAAATTTCCATTGGTACTTTTTTAACCCTACACCACAAGGTGGTCAGGGTATTATGCCTTTGTGCATTTGTTTGTAACAGGCAAAAGGAGACGCGATAGACCCATAGTTCCTTGTGATGATCTGCATAAATTCAAATTCTGAATCGATTTATGCATGTCCGTCCGTCCGTCTGTCTTTCCGTCTGTCCATGTATTTTTGTAAACAAAGCACAGTTCGCATTTACTGCCCTATTCATATGAAATTTTGCACTAATCATTTGTTTGGCCCAAGGATGAACCCTACTGAAATTGGAGATAATCTGTCAAAATTTAGCTATAGCTCCCATATATATCTTCGTTCCAATTTTTTTTTATTGTGCACCAAACGTGTAATATTAGCCCGAATAGCATGGAATTTTGCACATACAACCAAATTAGGCCTGAAAAAAGTATGCCAAATTTGATCGAAATCGGTTCCGATATAGCTATAGCTCTCATATATATTGTTCATTCCGATTTGTTATTTTAGTCCTATATAACTCCGACCGATTTACCTTTTATTGTGCACCAAACGTCTAATACTTGTCTAAATGGGATGGAATTTAGCACTTACGACCGAATTGAGTCTAGGAGCTAGTATGTCAAATTTGGTGAAGATCGGTTCAAATATAGCTATAGCTCCCATATATACTGTTCACCCGATTTGTATATTTGTTACCCACAGCCGTAATATGCACTCCGTAACAACGATATTCAGGGAAATATATCACATACAGCTCAGAAATATCTCTGCCAGATTTTATCGAGATCGGTTCCGACTTGGATATAGCTCCCATATATATCTTTAGCCGATTTCGATTAAATCATAATTATAATCATGTCTTGTATGATTGAATTCTCCCATAAAAACATTTAATTGTTATGCGGAGCTCTACTAAATTAGCAAAGTGGTGTAGGGTATCATAAAGTCGACTTTCTTTACTGGTTTGTTCCAGGCATTAGTATCCATTATGAACATTAGTTTACTGTTATAAAATACATTTTCAAAGTTACCCAGAAAAACCAAAGGCATATTCTTCACCCACAAACAAGAAATGAACATTAGAAAAAGGGTGTATTTTTTGGAGATTTGTATCGTATCGTAATACTTTTTGCTATCCAAAATCTCCAAATCATTCGCAAAATGTTCATGTTGCTAGGTTAAAACCAATGGAATATATTTGTAAAGCACTGATGTAATTTCCAGATCCCGCAATATGCAACTTTCAAGCAAATAAAATAAGAAACACAATTACCTATTTCTAAAAGTGCTTCAAAATTTCTAAATTCGTATGTTTCACTATTAAATTCTCCCATTTCCCAAAAATTTAAACATACTTCCCATAGTCTGCAGTTCAGTGGTGCGTATAATCATTATCCAATACAAAAGACAATAACGTATACGCACCATACAACTATTTGGAATCACATAACATTGTCATTTCCTTCTACGTCCACACTAACAGATCAATAACCTTAACATCTCCTACAACAATTCAATGTTATTTTACACTCCACACAGACAACCTTCTTAAACACATACACTCATACATATGTGTGTGAATATTGTGCAACACTAAAAGACACTAAACATATGTTAGTGTTATTGTTTTGTTTTATGGGGGGGCTGCTGTTGATACGAATAATTACATGTTGCTGCTGCTATTAAAATTAATTGCTGCAATTATAACTAAAACGGCCACGCAACAGCAATAACAACAACACTATGAGCAGTCGGACTTTTACATATATTTCACAGTTGTCTGGCAACCCTCCATAATTTAAGGGATTTTAGTTTCTTTTTTTTTTTGGCTCACATGCCTGCTCTTTGTTTCCCTAGCTTTAATTGAATTTATTGATATTTATTTGGTCACATTATTTTCAACCGTAGTCGGGTCGGGCAAGAAACAAACAAACGAACAAAAACAAAAAAAAAACGGCGACGCGAATGATCTCAAATAAAATACCACAATAATTATATAAAAATAAAGTTACGTAAATATTTGTAGAGATTAAATATTTTCGAGGAGGTAAATTAATTGTTCAGTTAGTTGGAGCCTCGTTTTGTTTTTGGAAGTGGGGATAACAATAACAAATTAAATTTATGGGAAACCCGGTTATGGTTCTTTTTTTTGGATGGGTGAACTTTAAATGTTAACCATCATTTCGAATTTTTTTTTTAAGAAAAAAAAAATAAACAAATAATAGTGGTTACACTTTACATCAAATTGTAATTAAATATTTGTTTAATTTTAAACTTGACCATAAATAATACCCACATAATTATATATTTCTGTTAGTTTTACCTAACTAATTTAGATAATTATTATTGGATGTAATTAATGCATGGTATTAGGAGGGCACTTTTTTGGAGTGATAGAAGTATGAAACTTACCATTTATTACAGAGGTGCTATTTGGGTATTCAAAGAAAAATCGAAATGTTCGAGTTAAATGATCGGATGTATATTTCATAGCAAATAACAATAAAAATTTAAAAGTATCGGCCGATTTTGCTGACAGATGTATACCCTCAGCCAATGTTCGATTATTTTAATATATTTTGACTTATGATTATTAAAATCTATGGAGTAGGTTCCGAAGGAACCTAAATAAATATGATATAAATATTGCACCTTAAATGAGATTCTTTGAAAGTACCAGAAGGGGTTCACAGATATATAATTTTCACAGCAGATCTTGAGTTAGCAACTATTATTATATGTTTGTGAAATTTGAAGGGAGCTGGATGCTTATTTGTCGTTCTTTAAAGGTTTTGTTTTCCTAATTCTTGAACTGGGGTTTCAGGAGAAATAGTCCGATCTCTACTATATTTATCCGATCTATGGAAATATTGAGATGTACCCCCAAGAAGAAAGGGACGGTTATAACCCAACTTCCTGTATTAGTTGAAATAATGGGATGTGTGAAATGTGAAGAGAACCGGATTCTTATTTCGGATTTTTTGGTTATTCAAAATGTTGACCATTTGTAGGGGGAGGTACCATAAGGAGTCGACCGATCTCTACCATCTTCATAAAAGTCTTTGTGTTTATGGAAATATTGAGATGTGCCAAGCCTAAATGAAATTGGATGTTAATTTCGTGTTTTATGAGCTTCGTGAATATTCAAAATGTTGTTGCTTTGTGGGGAAGATACCAGCAAGAGTTGTCTGATATATTCCATCTTCACAGCAGATCTTGTGTTAGTAGAAATAATGAGATGTGTGAAGTGCGAAGATAACCGGATGCTTATTTCGCTCTCTATGAGAGTTATTATTATCCAAAATATTGATTCGTTGTGGGGGAGGTACCAGAATTAGTGGTCCGATATAGCCCATCTCGACATCAGATCTTGCATTGATAGAAATATTGGGAAATCTGAAGCTTATTTCGCGTTTTATGAGGAGGTGCCAGAAGGAGTGCGCCGATTTATCGGTTCTTTATACCAGATATTGTGTTAGTGGACATTTTAAGATGTGTGAAATTTGAAGAATTTCGGACTCATATTTCACATTTTATAACAGTTATAATTGTTCCAAATTTTGACACTTTGTGGAGGAAGTACCAGAAGGTGTTAGGCGATGCATCGCACCTTCACACCAGATCTTGTGTTAGAAAAAATTCAGGTGTTTGATATTTCAAGAGAATTGGATTTGTTATTTCGTTTTTCATAAGGGATATTAGTTCAAAATTTTGACCCGTTGTGGTGGAAGAGTGGTCCGACATATGCCATCTACATACCAGACCTGGAGTTGTAAGAAATATTGGTATATGCGAAATTTTAAGACAACTGGATTCTTATTTCACATTTTATAAGCGTTGAGATTATTCAAAATGTGGACCCTTACTGAGGAAGTACTAGAAGGAGTCGGTCCATATTATCCATTTTCGTACTTAACCTAGCACAGATAATAATATTAGTATTTTCAATGTTTGAAAAATGATGTACCTCCTTTCCTTTCAGGACATTTGAGTCAATCTGGAGATGATGATAATTTGGTCCAAAAAGACTTATGGTCTAAAACCGTTATTTCGATGAGACATAAAATTACGTCTTCGAATAGAACCCATATAACGGTTTTCATTTAAGTGGTTTTTCGACGGATTTTTTTTAAATTCTTCAAGATCCTTCAAAAAGATGGAGGATATTAAAATTTCGGCCAGGTCGAACTTAGCTTCTTTTATTTGTTGATGATTATTAATTCTCGATGTTTACATAAGATTTAGACTTTTCATGTCTTTGTTTTTAATATTTCAAAATCCCAATCCCGTTCAAAGGGAGTTTTCTGAGATTTATAGTGAAATTTTGTCCTTCGCGTTTTTTGGTAACATTATTGCGAATAGTATCTGATTTATAATGGAAATTTATTTTTCAATCCTGATTTCGTGTTACTCCACTCCAAGTATTTGTTTATTTATGTAAAAGTAACTCTCATATGGCACCACCCGGACCACCCCATTTAATTTCCACGTTTCATGGAAACCCAAGTACTCAATTTTTAAAATGTTGGAAAATCGCTGAGGGTAAACTTGTAGCTGACATTAGTCTAATCCGTTAATTCTAATCTAAAATGTTTTTTTGGTTTGGTTCCCCGAAATTAATTTTTATAGCCTTTATTATCAATCCTAAAATGGAAAGAAATAAATTCCATCTCTCCCCCTAATACCCCCCTATTGTAATTATATTTGTTAATCAGTAAATATATAAAAGTATGCATTAACCAAAAAAACTCCAAGGTAAATATGTATTTGGTGTATAATTAATGTTTAAGTTTTTATTATTCATTATTATATACCTTATGTATGTTAGTATATAGTTAATAGGTTTTATGAGGTCTTTTTTGTAACATTTATTTTTTCTATGAACAAATAAATATTTATACAACGTGTGTATTTATCACTTATTCGAAGTGTTTTTCATTAAAATACTTGTTGTTATTGCGGATTATTGCGTTTAGTTAATTTATTTGTTTTTATTAAAACACATTAATTTTAAATTCAAAGTCAATAAATTTGCACTTTGTATTTAGAAAGAATATACGAAAAAAAAAACTTTATTTAAAACAATTCATATTATTTTAAATTACAAATATGCCAAATATTTATGATTAAAATTTTATTCATTCATATGGTTTTAGTGTTTGTTTGGGTTTCAAAGTGAAAAAAACAATCATTGAAACAATTGAAATTTTTGTCACCGTTCAACAATTCCATTAAAAGGCCATGTTGAGATAGCTATTGTTGTGTTTTGTTTGTCTTTTTATAGAATTTATTTAAACATTACATAGCTGTGGTTACATATTGTAAACAAGCATTGAAAAACTTTTATCGCGTAATGGATTGGGGGTGAAAATAATTCTCATTCCCCCAAACGAAAGTCAAAGTTATACCATTCCTCTCTCAAATTACTAGTAGTACGGTATTTAGTTTAGGATATATCCAGCCTATTTTATTTCCAAAAGGGGGATTAAGAATTAATTTTTAGCAGGAGCAGAAAACAAGCCCGCCTAACCAAGCCATTTTTTGTAAAAACCTGATTTCAATCCTCAACATGTGCAATGGTGGGCTTTTTCTTACTCAATTGTATTTTTCATTCAGTTCGGAAGTTTTAGAAGTGAGTTGTAGATTAGACCATCGGGCATATGCTGAAAATGTTTTTATTTGAATTTTTTGCCTTATTAAGCCAAAGATCATTTGCTGATGGATATTTGACGATTCTCTCTTTTGAGTTGAGCTATTTGAAAACTGGATTTTAATGAAGTGCCTCGCATTAACCTGTATCGGACGCGTTGTTGAACTGTTCAGGCAGTAATCATATTTTATATTGTATATATTTTCAGCTCTGTTACACCTAAATCTCTATTCAAGACTTAAGCCAAGTTGACTATATAGTTTATCTTTTTAAACCAAGTTTTAGGCTTTCCACTCAAATTGTAAAATGCGTTTTCGTACAATATTCTTCTTTGAGATATGACACACTTTCATTTTCTCAACATTTTGACCATTTGGAAGACTTGTAAAGGATTCTAAAAATGCCGGGTGAGATAAAATACCTGCAACAAATTCAAACGCCATAATTTAGACCTTTTTTTAATTTTATTGAATGAAAACAAAAAAATTCGAAAATAGTATCAAATTTGAGAATAGGTTTAGATTTGTTCGAATTGGTCTCCTTTGGCACGAATTATGGCCTTCAAACGGCCAATGAAACCGTCAGACGCTACCCGAATGTTGCTCTGAGGTATTTTGGTTCATTCCCGGCGAAGCACTTGCTTGAGGTGATCGACACTTTTGTATTTTTTTGTGCCAACCTTGCTTTCCAAAATACTCCAGAAACAGTAGTCCAACGGATTGGTATCCGAAGATTTGGTGGCCATTGTGCGCTGGAAATCAAGCGAGGAACCTCATTTTGTAACCCTTCTTGGGTGGCGCGTGCTGAGTCCTGTTGGAAAGTCCAAGGTCTGCTGCCAAAATGTTTGCATGCCCAAGGCTTTAATATACCCTACAGAATATTTTCGCGATAATATTCGGCATTTATTCTGATGCCACAGTCGATTAATACGAGCGGAGAGCGACCATCGGCTTTTATGGCGTCCCACACCATCACCATGGCCGGTGCTTGAGTTCTGGTGGTGCACATTTTCAGCTGACCTCTTTGGCAAGTAAACACGATAACTTTGTTTGTTTACCAGCTGCTTGACATCGAATGTTTTCTCATCGGAGAAAACCAAAGTCGGCAGTTCACCACTTTCGGCCAAGCTAAGCAACTCTTTAGCTCTTTTGAGTCTTTTTTCTTTCTGTTGCGATACATGTTCTTGCACTTTTAAAACTTCAATGGCTTTACCCCGACCTCATTTTTCAATATATTATATGCAGGTTGCTATTATCGTCCGATCTTCACAAAATTTGCATGGGGGTAGGGTTAGGGTTAGAATTAAAGCTATTTGTAATGGAGATGAAAAGTTAGGGGTTCAAATGGACCAAAAAATTAAAATTTTCTAGATTTTTTTTAGAATTTCGCATGAAGATGTCTCCCGGTCGAAAAGCTAAGGGTAAGGGCAGGGCTCTTGATGTCTTCCAAAATGAATTTGGATATAAAAGGGCTTCCAACATATTGTAGTGTTATAGGGTATCACATGGTCGGCCACGCACGACGATAGCCTTTGATTACTTGTTAACATTTGCGAAATCTAAACGAAATCGGATATTTCCCTAAGCTTCACCATAAAATGACTGTAAAATGCAGTTTGTCACTTCGTTTGCAACTTCTTGATTCACTCATCGGACACCTGATAAGAATATTTACATTTATTATCAGCGTGAAATCTGAATTTTATTTAGCCATGTCCATCTGGCCTTTCGCACTACTGTCTGTTGAATCCTCACACTATTACAGATAGGGCTATGAAATGTTACTCAGATATTTATATTGTTTCTAAAATGTTTGGATACAAAAATATAGACCCCATATAACGGTACCTCTTGATTTTCATATTTTTAAAGTTTTAGACCCAATATCCAAGCAATCCATTTAAAAAAGTCGTAATTTAACATAGCCCGCATATGATGGAACTTCCAAGTTTAAGGGTACATAGATTTCGGCCCGGAAGAAATTAACGTAATTTTTATTAGTTTTTTTTTTTTTTTTTTTTAAATTATGAACTTTTGTGGGGGAGGTCAAAGAAAGCCAACTCGATCTGAGTTCGATAATATACTACGATGTGCCCAATTATGACCAAATTGCATACTGCCTTCAACAGGGATGTAACCGGATATATAGTCTTAAGCCGTTGTTTCGATAATTATATATAGATACAGTACTGAAGGATAAAAATCCTACTCAAGTCGAGTTTGGGAAGAGAACGAAACTCGACCGAATTTAATCTCATTACTTTCCTAAATATCTTAATTGTGGACATATTTGCGTTTGTTTGAAGAAGGGATCGTAATTCATCACAAAAATTTACTAGAACTCTTAAACATGAGTAATTTTTTAAGAATAACTTCAAATTACCGCACATCACACAAATGACCCACTAACTTTAGCCTTTTGTTTTCCCCTTAATTGAATTTATTTATAGGCTGTGCAATTATGGTTGCATAGCACATTTTATTTGTAATGTCCGCATCATTATTAACCAGATTTTCCCCACACATACAAACATACATACACACCTACACATGCCCACTTGCTAGTCACGGCACGTATCTGGCACTGACGGTGGGGTTTTGTTGAATAAAATTTAATTGTGTTTTTAATTAAAATTTTTGCAAATTAAACACAAATTATTTTAACTTCAATAACAGACTGTGGCGAGGGAAAGAAATCACCCCCCCCCCACCCCCGTCATTGATTTGGTGTCGCCGTTTATGTAGGGGCGTGTGTGTGTGAGTGTGACTGTGACTGTAATGTCATTGCATAAAATTTGCATAGTTTCAACACTAAACAGAGATTATCGGCCTCTCATTATTTGATAAAATAAATACTCTGTTCGAACCAGCCGCCAGTATTAGAGTTGTCTATTGTTGTGGATTTACATTAGTTTATTTATAAAAATTTCAAAAAAAAATATAATTTTTTTTAAATTTGATTGTTGTAGTAATGACTTTTCACAGCATTTGCATAGGTTTTTGTGGGACTGTGAGGAACTCTGTGTGAGAGTTAATTGCTTGTTTAACGCTTAAATTGAAATTACAATAAATCGATGTGAGTAGTACAGTATCTATATGTATGAAGTAGTTATTTGGTGAGCGAGGAACTAGCTGACCTAAGAACGCCCAGAAAAAACCGCTAAGGCTAAGACTTCGAATTTTTGTCTATTTTTGGAAACATAGTACAAAGGTTTACTTAAAGTACTTAATGTCATGGTATTTAGGGAACTGACAGAAAATAAATTCGGAGATTTCCTTTTCCGGAAAGAATAATACCTGTTATACGAAAAAGTCTTTAAAATCTTTCATTTTGAAGTTTACCGAGGAGGATATTAGTAAAATCAATGCACAATGGACCTACATTCAATCTTCTGCCTAAAACGTCTCCACATGTAAAAGTCCTCAGTTGAATATCAAAGCGTCTTGAAAAATGTTTTTAAAAGATACATGATTATATTTAAATAGTCGTTGGAAATGTAATAATTAAAAACCAATGACTCTCCGGAAAATTATTATTCAAAAATTGGCTTTGGCTACAATATCCCGGAAGAAAACTGTTTCAAAAATTAAAAAGATTGGTATTAGAGGGTTTTTGAAAAAAATTAAAATAAATTCACAATTGTTGTCTAAGAGTCCTTAAAATCTGTTTTTAAAATCCTCGACAATAAGCCTGTGGGCTCTTAAAATAATTTTCATTAAAACCCTCTAGAATATGTCCGCAGAAAGTTTTAAAAAATCAGCAATTGTTAATCTGAGAGTGCTTGAAAAAATATTCAAAAAACCTTGAAGTTTTGATAGGTCTGAGATTCCTTATAAAATAAAAAACCTGGACAAAAAAATCGTCCGCAAAAAAAATCGTAAAAAATCCAAGTTTATGGATCTGAGAGTCCTGAAAAAGCCATTTCAACATTTCCATATGTAAGCCCCAGAAACCAACAGTGACTCCAATATCAAATTTCACATATCCAAAACCATATACATCTCTCCACCAACAGTGACCCAAAATTGTTAGCATTTAGTACTGTTCGTACTATTATTGTACACATTTCCAATACCACCTCTATATCTCAATCCAAGATACCAAGAGTGCAGGATTCAGCTCTATTTCCTCCCTCAGTATCTAATTTAGTACTGTTCGTACTATTATTGTACACATTTCCAATACCACCTCCAAATCCCAACTCCAGATACCAACAGGGGCCTCTCATATCAAATTTGGGTATTTCAGTCCTATCTCTTCAGCCAATGCCAGATTTAGTACTGTTCGTACAATTAGTACACATTCCCAATACCACCTCCATATTTCAATTCCAGATACCATCAGAGACCTCAATATCAAATTTAGGGGTTTTAGTCTTTTCCTTTCCCCCGAAATTTAGAAATTTTCAAAAAAAAATATTTTACTGCACAGAAAGAGAAATGTTGCTCCGAATTTTTTCCAACTTTGCAAATCCTAATATTTACATCAGTGCTACTTCAGGTACGAAAATGGACAATATCGGTCCACTCCATCAAGTACCTCTCCCATAAAGGGTCAAAATCAAGGTCTGGTGTAAAGAGGGAATATATCGGTCCACTACTTCTGGTGCCTCCCTCATAAAGGTGAAAATTGTAAATAACCAAAACGATCATAAAATCCGAAAAAAACATCCTGTTGTCTTCGTATTTCCCGCATCCCCATTCTTTGAAGATGGAATATGTCGATCCATTACCTCTGGCACCTCCCCACAATGGGTCAACATTTTGAATATCCATAAAGCACATAAATCCCGAAATAGCCATCCGATTCCATTCAGACTTGGTATATCCCAATATTTCCATCAACACAAGATCTCTTATAACGATGGTAGGGATTGGACCATTTCTTCTGGTACCTCCACCACATAGGGTTCAAGATTTTAAAAAACAAAACACTCAAAGATAGCGAAGTAAGCATCCAAGTCTCTTCAAATTTCACAAATACAAATATTTTCTCCAACACATGATCTGTTGTAAAGATGATATATATCTGCAAACCTCTTCTGGTACCCAGAAAGGGTCACAATTTTCAATACTTTATCTGTCATAACTTGCGAAACAAGTCACCGATTCTTTACAACTTGCTATGTCTAAATATATCTCTCAACCAGAACTTGAGATGAATATGGAATTTATGATTTCGCTTAAAATTCAATCTAAACGTTCGATTTTCTTATAATTTAGCCCATACCAATATTTATATCTGCTGTTCACGGATAAGTGAACATGTTTTTATAATAAAAGAGAATAGCGGGGCTACCTAGTGTAGATGAGAGGGATTTGTTAAACTGGGATCTTCTTAATACAGTCCACATGAAATAAGATAAGAAAATGTGGTGAGCAGACCTTCGAGTTAGAAATAAATAATACAGAATTTTCAATTGCTGCATGTGTTATGGTGGAGTTAGATTATGGGATGTAATCTTTACTCAGACTGATAAGCAAGTGCAGCATGTTTGCTTGCCACATGTGAGATAGCTATGCGTGTGTATGACCTCCCCCTAAGGTTTATGGTGGCATGGTGCATATGCATGTGTACGGTTGGTATCTATCTCTCTCTCTCATTTACACTTAGTTATAATTTAGGTTAAGTCATATTATCACAGCTAGTTCTTAAGAAATGTTTTTAATAAATAAATTCAGTGTCTTACAAACGCTCAAACGGAAAAAACTTTGTGTCTTTTAATTCATCCCAATTTACATTGGTCCTTCGAGCCGGATCGGTAGAATAAATGTTGAAGAATTTGCCTTAACATCTAGGAAATTCTATCAGGCTAAAATTGGTCTTCAAGAGTGGAAAATTACCGAGCTAAAACTACAGCTGGAATTGTTCCCATACAGAAGAAATTTATAAGCCAAATAAAAGGATGCTGAGTCAGAAGGAGACTTCAGCACAGAAGACTGTGGTGGCGGTGCACACCGAGGGGGCTTCATATTTGAAATCTTCAGAAAGAAGGGGTGATGCATATGCCCAGGAGGACGAATCGGTGAAACGGCCGGCAATGATGAAAATAAAGGAAGAGGCTGCCACTCTTCTCGAAATGATGGGTACAATTATGGAAATAATGAGTACCTTAAAGACGGAAGAAGCCATAGAAGGCGTATTTGACTTCGCCAAAGAAAAAATTATGGACGCGGCAAAAGACATAATATTGTATCCATGCGTTCATAGGCGGTTTTTAGAGATGCTTCTAAAGAAGTCCAAACTAGCCGCTGCTATCAGAGCAAGTCAGGCGAATGGGACAGAGAAGCTGTATTTGGAAGATGTTAAGGTCATCCTTAAAATCACGCACGCTCTTAATGTGGAGACCAAAGAGAAAGTCCTTGGCTTGAAGAAACAAGTGGCCTACATAACATCCGAATTGGACAGCGAGCGAGAGGGGCGCAAAGCAGCGGTAGCCGTAATGAGAAAAATGGAAGGTGATATTAAGGAAATGGAGTTTGCCTTGATTGCACAGAAAGATGAAAAAGAAGATGCCCTCAAACTTGTCTCCAAATTGAAGGAGGAAGTCGAAAATGCTGTGTTTGTAGCCGAGGATACTAAGGACAAATTACGAGCGGCTAACCAGGAGGCAGAACGCGAGGGCAAGGCGTTGAATGCGGTAATAAGACAACTTAGTGACGAGTTGTCTTGTGCAAAAAGAGAACGACTTGCAGCTGCAACCGAACGTGACGGGTTGGCTGCAAATCTAGAAGCTGGTGAAGAAAAAGAAAGAAGGATATTTCTGCTGGAGGCTGAAGTATTGCAACTTAAGGAAGAGTTGCTCATATCGCAGAAAGCATCCAAAATCGAGGCTGATGAATTGGCTGCAAAACTAGTGGTCAATATCAACGAAGATATGATGGTTGAAGAGGTTAATATGGAAGACCCAATTGCCGAAAGAGAACCAACTATGGAAAAGGTAGATGAACAGCTCTCTGGAAAACTGGACACAGGGAGATTGGAAGAAGTCGAAGATAAACTGTTTGCCAGCGAGATGAAAACTAAGAAGAAAAGCAATATGCGTCGCTGGAATAATAAAATGCTGGAAGATGGTCAAGTTGTGATGAAGATGCCTAGTGGAAGTGGTGCAGCGAATAAAATACAAGCCGAGGTGACAGAAAATTATGAACGCTGGAACGATAAACTGTCCAAGGTCGGTGAGACGTCGCTTCCAGAGAAGGATGGAAACTTTGGCTACAGAAAGAAGACGACATATAAAAAGGATTCGGCTTGGAAATTGAAGCCGGCAGATAAAGGAGGAGGGATGTTCAAGAGAGCCAGGCTGGATAGATGGAGAAGTTACTTGGGTGCTATAACTTAACTTCTTTTCTCTTAAAATGTCACTTCTATTAGATCTATTTTATTGTTCATATTTGTAATTTTTATATTTTATATGTATTTTTGCCCCTGCCAAGAATGTTCACGGATAAGTGAACATGTTTTTATAATAAAAGAGAATAGCGGGGCTACCTAGTGTAGATGAGAGGGATTTGTTAAACTGGGATCTTCTTAATACAGTCCACATGAAATAAGATAAGAAAATGTGGTGAGCAGACCTTCGAGTTAGAAATAAATAATACAGAATTTTCAATTGCTGCATGTGTTATGGTGGAGTTAGATTATGGGATGTAATCTTTACTCAGACTGATAAGCAAGTGCAGCATGTTTGCTTGCCACATGTGAGATAGCTATGCGTGTGTATGACCTCCCCCTAAGGTTTATGGTGGCATGGTGCATATGCATGTGTACGGTTGGTATCTATCTCTCTCTCTCATTTACACTTAGTTATAATTTAGGTTAAGTCATATTATCACAGCTAGATCTTAAGAAATGTTTTTAATAAATAAATTCAGTGTCTTACAAACGCTCAAACGGAAAAAACTTTGTGTCTTTTAATTGATCCCAATTTACATCTGCATTAGATGAAGTATGAAAATGGAATACTTCTGTCGACTAAATCTGGTAAATCAGGCACATTTTAACATTTTCTAAAAATTATCACATATCTCATATAAAGTGAAGAAAGCAATCACTATAGTCCAAACCTGGCACTTCGCAATATTTATATCTTATTTTTTTAGGTCCGATACGAAATGGACAATATTGGTCCATTCCTTCGGAACCTACTCCATAGAGGGTCGAATATTTGAATAATCATAAGAGAAGTCAAAATATATTGAAATAATCGAACATTGGCTGAGGGTATACATATGTTGGCAAAACCGACTGATACTTTTTATTCTGCTAACTATTTATAAACTTTTTGAAAATCTTTAAAATTAAAAAGATGGACAGTAATTTCTCTACAAAAGTAGGCCCTTCCCTCTTGGATTTTGTACAAAGTCACATCATCCATCTACTATAAATAACGAAAATTTATATTGTTTTTTCTTCTGTTTCTTCTCTTTTGCCGAAGCCGTTACTGCCAGAGACATATTAGAGTATATCTTAATAAAACATCTAATATTTCGTTAGCTAATCTTATTTTTCTTCTCCATTTCAAATGCAATCATGCCTCAAGTGGTCACACATCTTGTGCCGCCATTCACACAGATGTAATGAAAGGACATAGAAAACTAGAGACGTGTTTCAGTTTATTGGGGTGTATCATGCTTTGGTGATTTATTTCTTATGTCAAAATTTGCCTACCTTCAATTGTTAAAAGGACTATCTAAGTTATTATTGTGGATATTGATACAAATTTTGAAATGACTATCCTGGATTTTTAAGTAGCTCTATCGAGGCTACCATCGTAATTTTCATAAATTTTTGGAGGGACTGTCCAGGCAACAAACATTCATTTTTTTAGCTTCCTTAATGCAATGGTATTAAATTATATTGTCAACCAGGTTTTCCGGGGAAATATTCATTCCATGTCTTGTCTTAAAAAAATCTCTTGAATAAAAGCAAAAAATGTCGAAAATAGCATCAAACTTGAGAATAAGTTTAGATTTGTTCGAATTGGTCACCTTTGACACGAATTGTGGCCTTCGAACGGCCAATGAAACCGTCACACGCTGCCCGAATGTTGCTCTGTGGTATTTTGGCAAATTTCCTTGCTTGAGCCAATCTTGCTTTCCAAAATACTCCAGACACAATAGTCCAATGAATTGGTATCTGGAGATTTTGGTGGCCATGATGGCCATCGCTGGAAATGAAGCGAGGAACCTCATTTTGTAACCATTATTTGGTGGCGCGTGCTGAGTCCAGATGGAACTTCCAAGGTCTGCGGCCAAAATGTTTTGTGCCCATGGCTTTAATACACACTCCAGAATATTTTCGCGATAATATTTGGCATTTATTCTGGTGCGACGGTCGATTAATACGAGCGGAGAGCGACCATCGGCTGTAATGGCGGCCCACACAATCACCATGACCGGTGCTTGAGTTCTGGTGGCCAACCGAAAGTGAACATTTTCAAAGAGGTCAGCTGAAAGTAAACACGATCATTTTGTTTGTTTACAAATTGCTGTACAATGAATGTATTCTCATCGGAGAAAACCAAATTCGGCAGTTCACCACTTTCGTTCGAGCTAAGCAACTCTCTAGCTCTTTGAGTCCAATAGTTATGTTTAAAATTTCTCAATAGTTGTGTCTCTCCACCCCATTGCATGACGAGGCCCTCGTCACAGACATACTAAAGTTAGTTATTATGGCCGGTATAGCATGTGAACATCCTTTACGGGTTAAGTATTTCTCAGTCATTTGTATCTAAGAAGTAGACGAGGACATCGAAGACGACGACAACGACGACAACGACGACAATTGAATGCAAGAAATTGCACACGTTTCAACTTACATGCACACACTCAAACACTCATACTTACACACACTCATACATGAGTAGCGTACGAATAAAAAAAGGTCCATTACAACGACTGTAAAAATATTGGTGGATGTGACTAAGAGAGCAATAGATTACTTGCCACCACTTCAATGTTTGTTATTGTTGCTGCATACGAATGAAAAAATAGAAGATAACTATTTTCAATTTCGAGTACATACACACACATACATATATGTGGGCATTCCATTGAATACGTCGTGGTAGTCCACGTTGAGGTACTCTTGCAATTGCAACGAACGACTGTTTGTTTTTGTTTCGAGATTTGTTGACAGTGATATTTTTAACAGCCTTAAGTACTCATATTATTCGGATACTTGGCCAGTGATATCAAGCCATTCAACTCAAGACGAAGTACAGAAAAAGGAAAAAACAGTGGTTACAAACGTTTAAATATTTTCTTTATGGATTTCAAAAAGCGGTGACCTGTTTGCAAAGGCCTTCATGGATGAGATCGTGGCTCTGGGCTGCAATTCGGACCAATTTTTAAGATGACTGTTGGGAATTTCCTATTCTAGAATATTATTTTTATATATTTTACTTTTAAACGTGAAGAGATAGAAGATTTATAATTTTTTGAAAACCTATAAATTCATGGACCGTTTTTTATTTTTAAAAATTTTTCTGAAAGATATAATAGGATACTATTTTTTTTAAATTTTTGGAATAATTATCAGCACCTAAACCGTATAAATTTTTAAAAAGGTCTATAGACAATTATTTTATAAACCAAAGGTCTGGTGTGAAGATAGAATAAATCGGTCCACTTCTTCTGGTACCTCCGCAACAAATTCAAAATTTTCAATATCCAATATTTCTATCAACACTAAGATGGTGAAGATCGGACAATTCTTTCTGGTACCTCGCCAAGAAAGGATCAAAGTTTTAAAACACTAAATCAGCCTCTATTCATATCCACACATCCCATTATTTCTACTAACACAAGATCTACTATGAAGATGGTAGAAATGGGATCATTTCTTCTGGTACCTCCCCACAAATGGTTAACATTTTGAATGTCCATGAAGCTCATAAAACTCGAAATTCCAACATCCGATTCCATTCAGATTTGGCACAGCTCAATATTTCTAGCAACATAAGATATGTTATAAAGATGGTAGAGATCGCACCATTCCATCTGGTACCTCCCCCACAAAGGATCAACATTTCGAATAACCAAACAATAATTAAATCCAATATAAGGATTTGGTTCTCCTCATATTTCACACATCCCATTATTTCTACTAACACAATATCTGCTATGAAGATGGTAGAAATCGGAAAATTTCTTCAGGTATCTCCCCACAAAGGGTCAAAATTTTGAATATCCATTAAGCTCAAAAAACGCGAAATTAACAAACTTGGCAGAGCTGAATATTTCTAGCAACATAAGATCTGTTATAAAGATGGTAGAGGTCAGAACATTCCTTCTGGTATCTCCTCCATATAGGATCAACATTTCGAATAACCAAAACGATTATTAAATCCAAAATAAGCCTCTGGTTCTCTTTATATTTTATAACGCAAGATCTGCTATAAAGATGGTAGAAATCGGATCATTTCTTCTGGTACCTCCTCCACAAAGGGTTAACATTTTGAGTATCCATGAAGCTCATAAAACACGAAATTAACATCCGATTCCATTTAGACTTAGAGCATCTAAATATTTACATCAACACAAGATCTGCGATGGTAGAGATCGAACGATTTTTTCTGGTACCTCCCCAAGTAGGGTTCAAGATTTGAACAACAAAACTCTCAAAGAAAA
Organism: Musca domestica; assembly: GCF_030504385.1. Lineage (NCBI taxonomy): Eukaryota > Metazoa > Arthropoda > Insecta > Diptera > Muscidae > Musca > Musca domestica. The sequence goes on from NW_026712233.1 coordinate 459,503, forward strand.
CGAAATAAGCATCCAACTCTCATAAAGGTTCGCACGTACAAACAATTTTGGTAACAAAAGATCTGTTGTGAAGATAATACCTCACCCACACATTTGGTACCTCATCCACAAAGGGGGACCATTTTCAATAATTTTATCTGTCATAACTTGAGAAACAAGACAGCGATTCTTTAAAATTTGCTATATCCAAATATTTCTCTCAACCAGAAACCCGAGATGAATATAGAATTTATGATGCTGCATGAAATTGGATATAAAAGTTCGTTTTTCTGGTAATTCTGCCCACACCAATATTTTTATCTGTATAAAATGAAGTATGAAAATGGTATACTTCGGTCGAGTATAGCTGATACCTCACGCACATTTTAACATTTTTCTAAAAATCACATAACATATCTTATATAAATACATTTTTAAGGTGTTCTTTATGCTTCCTTAAAAAATTAATATATGTACCTTTGAAAAATATACAATACTGGTGAAGATTTTGGCATATCGCTTCAAATCCAGAATATATTAACACCATTAACCAATACTTATCACCGGTCTACTTTGTTTATTTGTCACCTCAATCAACACAATGCTGTGGTTACTCTATCTCCCCCCAATACTGTTCAAACATGTATCGCCGCATCAAATCGGCCGTGGTCTCTAAAACCAGGTTTATTACACATCCATGAGAATTTGCAATATTTTGTTACAGTTACACACATGTATGTAGACAGACATTCACACACACATCCGCCATCTGTTCATTCGCCAATTTGTTTTCATATTTGGTTTTTACCCCATCCGCGCCCATAGCTTAAGGCCGTTTTTTTGTTATTCTTGGACTTTCTTGTTTTCATTTCTCATCTTTCTTTTCTTTGTTTCAAACACCCCAAACGAACAAGAACTGAGGAAAAAAAACCAAAATTGCTCACATATTTCTTGCGTTTGCCTTGTGCTGCGGCATGAGGATATTTATGTGTATGCTCTCTGCGGCGGCCCGTGCTCCTATGGCTTAGTTTCTTGGGTTATTAATTCAAGTGGCCGACACGACCACCAGTCACAATGTGCATCGGGTCGCCACCATCAACAACATGTGGCAAGGATATTGTTTCACTTGCAACACACTCAGTTCGGTTGTGGCATTATTTTCTTCATGTCCGCTTCGTTGTCAATGTTTGTTTGCAGCCAAGAAGAGGATATGGGGGAAATATATGACTTGGCCAAAAAAAACAAAGAAGTTGCAGTCAAAATATGTTAAGTGGAATATGCTGAGTGACTCTTGAGAGAGCAAAAGAGAGAAAGAAGAAGAGCATGCATATATTTATGTATGTATGCAGTCATAATAACATGTGGATTTATTTAGACATGAAAATAATAACAACAAAACTAACCTCAATTCAAGTTGGCATTTTGTAAAGCTAGCTTAAAATAAATCATAAAAAAGGGGGCTGCTACCGGAGAATCTTATACAAATTGCACCAAAGACTCTGTTTTGTTGGCAAACGAGGCATAATGTGTGAAAACATTTTTGACGGGGAAGATTCTAAATCCTTTAGAAAGCATTTAAAGTTATTTTATATAGACTGATGAACTACTGAAAATAGTCTATCGACAATATCTTATGTCTATATAAACCCTTTCAAAGGTCGTCTTTAAATAGAAGATCTTCGAAAAGCCTCAAATGGCTGTAAGATCTTCTATAGATGTTTTATAGATAGAAGATCTTGTAAGGCTTAGTAGACTTTCGCATTTCGAATTTTGCTCTTGAAACGAGCGAAGCATGATCGTCTCGAACGAATTTCCGACTTTACTCGAATTCGGGCGGAGGTTTTGTTGATATCACACCTAAGAGTTTTAGTACTAATAAGTAAACTTTTAATGCCCACCATAATGAGGTACAGAATCCGTTAAAAAAAAGGAATCGCGATTGAATATTGGGTCCACTACCATTTTTGGTAGTAGAATGGGTTAATAAAAAGTCTTAAAATTCCATTGAGTCGATGGTACCGGTTTCCTGTTATAGTAGTTTTTATCTAAAAAAAAAACCTGCCTAAAAATGTGTCTTAAATCACCAAAATACCAAATATTCGGAGGTACCGCCTTATGAGTCATAAAGAAATAATGAGCCTATTCCAGCAGTCTACTGTCACAGAAGACAGAACTTATTACAAGCTCTACATACGGAATTGTAAAGGTTTTTCTTGAAACATTTGATTAGAATTATCAGAATACCGAATATCGGGAAGTACTGATAGTACTGATACAGTGAACCTGTATTGGCAATGGTCTGTCACAGGAAGAAGAACCGATCACGAACCCTAAGTACCGGATGTAAAACAACTTGGTAGAAAATTAATAACTCCACCGGATTGCCGAGGATTGTCAAGAGATACGGATACATCGTGACTATATAAAAACGCAAACCTATATAGACAATGATCTGAGAATCCATTACTTACCGAATTTTAAAAAATTCTGTTAGAAAATGTGATCTGAAATGTGATCATTTGTTAAAAGTTCCACTGGGGCCTTTTTCGAATACATTTGGTTGGCGTTGTAATACACCCGCCACAAAATGTCAACATTTATTAAAAATCGGTGATGCATCATACCCACGTGAAGTCGTAAACCTAGGCAAATATATAACATTTGTCAAGCTTATTATAATTTTTAATGCCTGCATGTCTATCATGCCATTTTTTCATATATTAAAATTCCAGCGACAAGTTTTACTCTCTCCACACAAGGAAACTATCATCAATTACGACCGGGTTTCAATAATACGACCTAAACGCTTATCAAGCAACTTGCCAAACATGATGTAGGACATTACAATATGTTTATACATTTTCTTCCTTTTTTACAGGTATATGACGTTTTCTACGTTAGCAACTTTTCTACAGTCGAAAACCTAAAAACCAGTCAAAAGACCCTTCTCTGCACCTGATATTTATTATCAATGTCATTACCGGACTCATGGCTATGTTGTGATTATAGCTTTTCATAGAAATAGGTGTATTATGCCTTATATTTCTGTGGGAAAAAATTCTCTATACGTTTGGTTTCAAAGGGAATTACTGAGACAATCCATAATTCCCCTGTCGAACTATATATATTAGAAACCTTCAAAATAATTAATGTACTTCTTACTATAACTTCCTGGAATAGGCCCAAAAGTTGTTATATTAGCCCAAACTTATGTCGTTTTTTTAATATAAACTTTATAAGCCCTCTCCCTCTGGTACCATGCCCCGGTTTGTATACGATGTGTAGTAAACTTTCAGCTTCATTGGTTGGAACACAGTGAATGCAGCAATACTGTCGGCTTATGCATGCATAAAAGGGATTTGTTACAACCCCTTCTCAAATAAGAAAATATATAATTTTAAAGGTATAATTTTCTTATCTCTTCTATGCTTTTTTACGAATGTACTCCGAATTAGATTGTCCCAAACAAAATTAAAGTTTTAAGTATTTTTTTACTCATCGAAGGGTTTTGTTTGCGGTTTTAAATTTCTCAAAGGAGTGAACTCTTCTGGTTCAAATCGCATCATTTCTCTTTGCTTGCTTCGGCGCTATATTTACGTTTGTTATCGTCATAGTTATTACTTTTGCTAAGTAAATCAAAATAAGGGGGTGAAGTAAGTGGAAAAAATAAGAATAAGAATAAGACAGAAACAAAGTATTTCGTAAAATGTCAAGTTACAGTCGGTGTTAAGCTTTTGAATCGAGGATAAATTTTGCAATTACTACTGGCTGAAATTACACGAAATTAAACTATTCCGGAAGGAAGGAAAATATCGCTTAAAGCTTCGTATTTGCCTAGTATTTGCATAGGTCAGGTACAAAAATGGACACAAAGGGTCAACATTTTGAATTATTAAAACTCTTATAAAATGTGATGTATGAGTCAGATTGTCTTCAAATTACACATGTCCCAATACTTTTATTAACCCAAAGCCTGGTGTAAAGATGGAATATATCAGTCTACCTCCCCCACAGACGGTCAAAATTTTTAATATCCATGAAGCTTATAAAACGCGAAATTAACATCCGATTCCATTCAGACTTGGCACATCTCAATATTTCCATCTACACAAGATCTGTTATAAAGATGATAGAGATCGGACCTTTTCTTATGGTACCTCACCCACAAGGGGTCAATAGTTTAAATAACCAAAACGAAATAAGCATCCGGTTCTCTTCATATTTCACACCTTATTATTATCCCCTTATTTCTACTAACACAAGATCTGCTGTGAAGGTGGAATGCAATGCACCCCTTCTGGTATCAGAATTGGATAGTATTGGCCAACTGCTTCGGAACCTCCCCCATAAAGGGTCAACAGTTAGTATCTGTCGACAAAAACGACTAATACTATACAGGGAGAGATAAATAAACTGCAACAAAGTCAAACGCCATAATTTACTTTTGGAACGAATTATGGCCTTCAAACGGCCAATGAAACCGTCACATGCTGTCCGAATGTTGCTCTGCGGTATTTTGGCCCATTCCCACGAAGCGCTTGCTTGAGGTGATCGACACATTGGTATTTTTTAGTGCCAGCCTTGCTCTCCAAAATATTCCAGACGATAGTCCAACGGATTGGTATCCGAAGATTGTTGTTGGCCATTGTGCGCTGAAAATGAAGCGAGGAACCTCATTTTGTAATCATTGTTGGGTGGTGCGTGATAAGTCCGATGGTGCTGAGTCCTGTTGGAATGTCCAAGGTCTGCGGCCAAAATGTTTGCGTGCCCATAGTTTTAATACACCATCCACAATATTTTCGCGATAATATTCGGCATTTATTCTGAGATGCCACGGTCGATTAATACGAGCGGAGAACGACCATCGGCTGTTGTGGCAACCCACACCATCACCATGGCCGTCGATAGAGTTCTGGTGGCCAACCGAAGGTGCACATTTTCAGCTGACCTCTTTGGCAAGCAAACACGATCATTTCGTTGATTTACAAACTGCTGGACAACAACTTCGACAGTTCACAACTTTCGGCCAAGCGAATCAACTCTTTAGCTCTTTTGATTATATTTTCTTTCAGCTGCGGTGTAAGTTCTTGCACTTTTTGGAATTTCAATGGATTTATCCCGATCTCATTTTTCAATATTTGCCGAATGGAGTATTGCGATATGTTCAGCTCACGAACCATTTGCAGGCACTGCGAGGCGGGTTTCGATCAAGTCGCTTCTTTACTTTTCGAACCATTTCTGCTGATGTTACTGTTTTCTTCCATCCCCTTCCTTGATGTCGGGCCACACTACCAGTATCACGGTAAGGAGCGATGGTACGAGACACAAAAGATTTATTCCCATTTAAAGGCTGGAGTGATCTAACGATAGCCACTTGTGGTTTTCCAGCCAAATATAAAGAAATCACACTATCACGCTTGAATTCCATCACGAATAAAATGTTTTCTGGAAAATTCTCACCAAAATGCTTTCGCACGATTGTAAACAATGTAATGAGCTGTTACTGGAATAAATTTAAACAGCTGTCGGACGAGTGGCTTAGAAATGACAGCAGTCTAAAGTTGGCTACAGTTTTTTCATCTCACTCTATAAATGCTCCATTTCCTTTTAATTTTTCACATACCAATATTTTTATCTGTATAAGATGAAGTGGGATATTTCGGTCCGCTTTTTTATATTTCCACATTTTCTGAAATTTTGCACATATCTTATATAAAGCATAGGTAGTAGACTATATAGTCCAAATATGACACGTTGTTATATTTATATCGGACTTCGGTCAGATACGAATTGGACAATATTGGCCAACTCTGTCGGAAAACCGACTAGTCTTACATCCCTATCCCTACAAATGTCATTGCAAACAGAGACCCCCTTCTCTCTAACCGACTGTATACCATTTTCATCAAATATTTGTAAACTTTGTGTAATGAAGCATCACTTTTCACATCCGCCTTTGAGCGCCAAGTCGTCGGCGTTGTTGTAACAATGTTCGTCGGTATCGTTTTGAGGCGGTAGTTTTTAAGTTTATGAGCAAAGCGAACATATGTTCGTCAAGATTTTTCTAAAACAAAAACAGTTTTTTTTTCTCTTTGGGGGTGAAACTCATTAAAAGTTGAAAGATTGGTTTCCTTCATAGGTTGGGTTTTTACTTTGCGCCCAAAAAAAGGGTGTAGGGAATGGAGAGGAGGAAATATTGTGAAACTTCCTGTTGCACACTTTGCGGTATGACACTTAGGAAAACATTGTTCTAATTTTAGGGTTGCGGAAATATAATATGTATTTTGATTTTATATATTTATAGATCAACTACTTGAACATGATATTAAATTATGATATGTGCGATGGTGATAAAATGTTTGCAAAGGGGGAGCGGGGGGCTTTACAAGAAAAGTTTAAATTCTGAATTCCCTGATATGTTCTCCCCCCAAGATTCAAGTAGTATAAAGTGTAAATGTAATCTTCTATTTATTTATTTTTTTCCTAAAATTGTCGCATCATTTTTTCTGTTTCAAAAAAAGAAAACATCAAAGCAATTGAAACAAAATAGAAAACATCAGAGACATGGAGAATTTTTATATTTGCCAACAATCTTTGTAATTAATTTTTGTTATGCTTTTTATTTTTCTTTATCAATTCCTCATTAATATCCTCAAAATTTCTTTTTTCGTACAATTTAAGGACATTTTCTTGTATTTAAAAAAATCGACAAAAGTCATGCAAATGAAACTAATTAAAAACAAAGCTTAGTAAATGTGTATCATTAAGAGACCCACCCCATGCATCCGTTCCGAAGCAACACAAAATTAAACTTGAAATTTAAATTAATAGCGGCAGCGGTATAATCGAAGCTGTGATCGGTCATATCGAAGTTTGCTCGCCCTCCACCACAAATAATTTTTTTAATTATAAATTCAGTGTTCTTTCCACCTTGGAACTTATAAAGGAGAATTTATACGGATTTGAATCCAACAAATTGGTAAAATATATTTTTTGGTCCTAATTTACAAAACTCATCTAAGAGAATCTGTAGGTCAATAATGGGTTGTAATATTGACAATGAGATTAGAATCAATTCAAAGATGAGCAGTTCAAAAATTGGTGATTGTACCGAGTCCAATTAAAAGCGAACCTATTATGACAATTGGACAAATTTTTCTAACTTTTTTAAATAGAATAGTCTTCAACTGGCGAATAGTGCCTTGAAATTGGATTTATATGTCCTTACTCCAAGCACTTTTTGGAAATTTAAAATAATTTGTTGTTGTTTTAACAGTAATAAATTTTGGTTCTAATTCCAAATTCAAAAATATTCTGAAGTGAGTCTAATAGGTTTGACAGGTACAGCATAGTGTGCGGGCCTGTATCGCACTCAGACGTTCGGTACATCTTCACCAATTCGTGCTCAATACGAATTCAAACGACTGTATCATTCTGAACATGGTTGGGCTAAAACTACCCTGTCTTGTTTATGATGCCGAATTTTTCCAACTGAAATAGAGTGGTCTCCGAAAATGACATTCATACTACAGTTCTTCTGATAGACTTCTTGATCTCTCTAGATCGTGTAGGTCCATCCTGACTGTCCTGTGTGGGGAGTCTGATCCATAATATGATGGCTGACTATTGCTTACCCGTTTGGGTGAAGCCAACCAAAAACATGTGCTTATGCTGACTTGCGGATTTATTCGTGGTGATATATGTTTTCTTACACATATGTCCCGACGCCATGATCGTACAATTATTCGCATACGCATACGATCTCTATACTGTTTTGAGGACGAGTAATTTCGGAAAGTCTCATTCTTGTATGATTTGGACTTCTTGTTCATGAATTCCACGGACGGCTGGCGCCCAACGTTTCAAACTTGGTAGTTCCTCGACATCCCAACATTTCTCGACATCCCTGTTTTGGCTATATCAAACGCTTTTCATAAGGCAAGGGCTGCCATCAAGAACGTGATATGTTTGGAAATATACAAACTGATATTTGGAAATATATAAACTGTTGATGATCGGCAACTCGATAGCTTCCTCTAATGCTGGTGAAGAGTAAAGCCTGAAAAGGCTTCGCTACTTGTGACAAAAGCAAAATCGGCTAATATGACTCCCCTTTACTTCGTTTCAATAGCGGGAGCATTTGGCCCATTATTGGGATATATGTGGGTGGCTAAAGACAGGTTGAGGCCTTTTGTCAGGTACTCAACTTCCGGCGCATCTACCTGTTTTGACATTACCATTTCGTAAGGCCCAAACTCTTACAACATCAATTATCGTAAATTTCTCTTTGGCGGGAAGAGATATAATACAATGTAGACAGTACTAGTCGGTCTCGCTCTCGTGTGGTTATAATAACCGCACCTTGTTTGGATCGTTCTCCGTTACGTCATTAAACGTGGTCTTATCATACTTCTTCCCAGAGTTCGACAAAGATTTAACCGTTACCTTTACCATTTCCAATATTGAAACACTTCAGTCTTCAGTAATCTCCACTGTAATTTAATTTATATACCAACATATCAAACCAATCCCAGGTTAGGCTGAAACGATGGAGCTCATTCGCTAGTCCCGCTGCCTCGCCTGGAAAATTTCCTTCTTCAATACGTTGTAACCATAATAACGTTGTAGGCTGCAACTTTCATTGAGCTTGCTTTCCTGCACCGTTACAATAAAAATATTCCTCCAAATTCAAAAATTCCACTATCTCATCTAATTAGCCTCGGAATCCGTTGCAATTTCATAGAAAATCGAGCACAATCCGGGAACCAAAATAATACAGGTAGAGGTATTCCGGGATATGTTGCAGAAAATGAAACAAACCGGAACATATGTACACTGAGTCGGCAGCATCTGCCCGAAACAGAGATGTTGTCGTTTCTGGTCAATCGGGTATAGTAAAACTGCGGTTCTAGGCAACGGGGTGTAATGGGATGTAGCTTGCATTTTTGAAGAGGAAATGCCAAACAAATTTAATACCTGAAACTTGCAATAGATTCCAATACCTGCAAAAAGAAAAGTACCGTCCACTTGATATTTTGAAGGCTTTTACTGCTTTCACTTTTATTTCTAATGATTTTCTTTAAATCATGGGTATTAAATTTCCATTATGCTGATATTATACCCATAAGGGTATAATGTAGAAATTGTACCCATTTCAAAATTACCGACCAATTCACAAAAATTCCTCCAATACAGCCCTAGAATTTTCATGATTTCCCTTTTCTAACGTATATTATTTGGCCTAGAATATAATTTTTGACCTAGCAAATCTAATGACAAATCTAATATACCCAGCCTCTTACAATATAGGGTAAAAGATATAAACATCAAAAGTTACCAGAAAAAGCATAACGAATGTAATAACAACATGACCGACAGACAGAGGGACGGACGAAAGGACAGACAGAGTCCCAGATTTCAATAACATCATTGTTGTTGCTGTGTTAGTTACAAAATATTTCCATTGATTAAATTGATTTCGTTCTTCTCCCACGCTTTCACTCTGGCCAGTGGGTTCTGTTTTCTGTTCAGTTCTGGCGCATTGACTTTGTTAATGAATTCATGGCATTTAATGTAATTAAAGAGAAATTAAGATGTTCTTTGTTGTTGTCGTTGTTGCTGTTGCCATGCTAGAACATCAATGGCAGCAACAACTTCGACACCAAACACTTTATTACCAAAGCATTTACTTATTCATTAGACCAAAATATGGATGGTACTTAGTCTACGCCACGCACTTGTTGGTGGTGTAAAAGTGTGGGGGGTACGTCGTCCGTTGGTAGGGGATGTTTCACTTGTTGGGATGTTGTTACACTGGCTTACGGAGGTTGGAAGGTATGAATGTAAAAATGTGTTTTAAAAGTGCTATGAATAAATCGATACCAGAAGGGGTGGCAGATATATAGCATCTTTATAACAGATCTTTCTTTAGCAAAAATATTTGTATGTGTGAAATTTAAAGAATGTTGGATGTTTTCGCGTTTTGTTTTCCAAAATCTTCAACCCTATGTTGTGGAGTTTCCAGGGGAAATTGTCCGATCTCTACCATCTTTATAACATATCTTGTGTTGATAGAAATATTGAGATATACCAAATCTGAGTGGAATCGGATTTTAATTTCGTGTTTTATCAGCTTCATGAACATTTAAAATGTTAACCCTTTGTGGGGGAGGTACCAGAAGGAGTGGACCCATATATTCCATCTTCACACCAGACCTTAGGTTAATAAAAAATATTGTGATGTGTGTAATTTAAAGAAAACCGGATGCATCTTTGGGAATTAATGGTCGTTTTGGTCATTCAAAATGTTAAACCTTTGTGGGGTACGTTCCAGAAAGGATGGGCCGATCTCTACCATCTTTATAACAGATCTTGTGTTGATAGAAATATTGAGATATGCCAAGTCTGATTGGAATAGGAGTCTAATTTTGTGTTTTATGAGATTCATGAATATTCAAAATGTTGACCCTTTGTAGGGGAGGTACTAGAAGGAGTGTACCGATATATCCCATCTTCACACCAGTCCTTGGGCTAATAAAAATATTGGGATGTGTTAAATTTGAAGGCAATCGGACATTAGAGTTATAATTATTCAAAATTTTTACCCTTTGTGGGGGAAGTACTTGATGGAGTGGACCGATATTGTCCATTTTTGTACCTAGCACTGATGCAAATACCCATCTCCGAACTCGGTCTAAGTTTGACAATATTACGATGTACCAAGTTTGGATAAAATCGGATACTCCATTCGAGAGTTATCGTGCGCACCAGTCCATCAGACAGACGGATGGACGGACGGACATCGCTAGATCGACTTCAAATGTCCTGAAACGGATATGGTCCAAAGAGACCTAGGTTCTAAAACAATTAATTCGATGAGGCACTTTTTTGCCGTATCAAATGATGTATACCCTCTCTAACCATGTGGCTAAGGGTATAATAACCTAAATAGAGAAACCCATATCATCTAATTTCATTACAAATTATGGCAGAAACCTTCAAAATACCGAAAATAGGAAGGTACAGTTACATGGAGGCTATACCAAATACCTGAATCGAACACCTTTCGCAAGGAGAGAACAGATCTTTCAAAAACAAGAAAGGTTAAATTTCAGCTGATTGGTTGGAAATTGTACCGAAAATTTGGAGGTACCGTTATATGGGGCCTTTATCGAAAAACTTTGGCAAGGAGGAGAGAACAGACCTACCGAGAACCCCAATTATCAGGTTGCATCCAATTTGGTTGGAAATTGTGACAGAAACCTTCAAAACTTAGAAAATCTGGAGGAACCTAAACGTCGGCTAACATAGCCCATTTCGAATTCCAAGCAGCCTGCATGTAATATAAACCTGTGTGCCAAATTTCAAAACTATAGCTTAAATATCGTAATTTCAACAGACAGATGGACTTCTCTAAATCGCCTTACAATTTTGTTCTAATCAGGAATATATATACGTTTGGGGTCTCCGAGGAATATTTTCAGCTGTTGTAAACGGATGGACAAATTTAATATACCCTCCATTGTATGGGGGAGGGCCTGTTTGCAAAAAATATTTTTAGGCTGTTTACAGAATAGCGAATGTCAAGTAGTGACTTTCAAATAGTCTGTAAACCTGTGTAAATTATTGCTCCCCAAACTTAGGTCATATTATCGAAAATGGGGGCCACCATTTTTTCGCAACTCCTCAGATTTTTAACAGCCAAACCAGCCTGCCAGCAACCAACCAGCCAACCAATCACTTAAAAAATAAGCTTTGTGATTGGAAGAAGACGGCTGTTAACGGCTGCCTGCCATTGCCTAGGAACAAGAAATCATCAACAACATAATTATCGCCAGTGTTCTTGTTGTTGTTGTCATCGACTCTTCGATAGAATATGGTGGCAACTAGTATGGAAATCGTGCCTGATTTGATGTTTGGTGTATTTCATCCTCTCCACATTTCGCCTGCTCGTTCTCCTTTTGGTCCCATCAACATCGAGTTAATGTGGCTTTTCATTTCAAAGGTTCTGCAGCTTTGGCGACACACACACAAATACTTGCTGCTGCTACTAGTTCTGCAGCTAGTGAGTGCTTTGCTCCCGATTTCTTTCTTTTCGAATAACAAGCCAGGGTGTTTGTTACTGCCATTAATGATGGGGACCGACCACCTCATCGACCCTACTTATAACATTCGAGGACTAGTGATGACGACGATGATTGTTGCCTTTTGAAGTATTACGAACTGTAATCGTTTGAATCTTTAAGTGTGTGTGTGTGTGTGAGAGAGAGTGTGTTCTGGTGTGAGTATAAGTGCGTCTATTTTTGAACTATAATTTATTTGCTTTAAAATGCCTGTTGCTGGCACTTTTAATTGCCACATTATTTATGCGTCATTAGTTGGCGTTATTTGTGTTTGGCGAAAATTGGTATTAGAAAATGCTAAGACGACATCAATTGGAAGGATATTTTAAAATATCTAGAAAATGATTGAAAATTGAATAACATTTTAATATTTTTATGATCCAGATAGAAAGACAATTTCCATAAAAATACATAAAAAACAAGTCTGCATCAATAGATACATTTAGTGGATGGGAAAAAAAGTTAAAATCAAAGCCTCACAACTTCCGACACAACAACAATCGGGAAGAACTGAAACCCTTTTGAGGATTTTTTTCTATTCACATACAATTTTTTGCATGAGAAAATGATAATGGGACATGAGCTATATTAAGCAAAGTAATTGTAAGACAAAGGCGAAGAGTCGAGTTTTTGGTTTTTCTGAGTTTTTGAATTTTTATAGCCTAAGCCTCATGTCTGCCGAGGGTATTATTATTTGATAGGACCATTATGTGTCTAATAGAAATAACTATTTCAAGACATTTGATTCCGATCTAGCCATATTTTTCTGGACGGCTTGTGCACAAGACGACCGTGGAAGGAATACCAGGTTTGATTCAAACTTTGCACATCGAACATTTTTGTGAAACTTAGATTATGTTCGAAAATAGACCATTCTTCCCTATATTTTTGAAAATGTTTAACTTTTGTGGAGGAGTTGCTAGAAGGATTATCGCTCCACTCTTTCTGGCATCTCCTTCACAAAAGTTAAACATTTTCAAAAATATTTAAAAAATTTAAAAAATATAGCGAAGAATGCATCCGATTTTAATATTTATATAAGACAATGTACTGTTTACAAGCCTAGACCAGGTGTGAAAATCGATAATATCGGCCTTCTACTTCTGACGATCGACAGCGAAAATACTACCCGATTTTCACATTTCAATAAAAAATAAAATAAATATCTCATCGACTTAACTTTTTTTTAATAGATTTAAGTTCAAGTTAAAAAATCCTATTGGTACCTTCCACAAAGGAACGACACTTTAAGCTTATTTTTTCCAATAATTGAAGGAAAAGTCCAGTAGATTATGAAAGTAGAGCTATAAATAGAAGACATGTGTATCGTTCTTTGAAAGTTTACATCGAAAAGTAACCTAAATAGGAGAAATAGTTCCCATCTCTTACACATTTTTATACCCTCAGCCATAGGATACGGAGGGTAAAGATCATTTTATACGGAAAGGATTCGATTTTGTGCAATCTTTGCAAATCACAATAATTTTTTTCAGTGCAAACGCGACCAGACTTGGTACCACACCCACAACGGCTCAAAATTTTGAATAGTCATGAAGCTCGTAAAACATCATATGAGCACCTTATACCTTTCAAACTTTACACATTTCAAAATTTCTTTCTGTTGCGGAGATGGTAGATACCGACCCACCCCTTTTGGTACCTCCCCCACAAAGGGTCAACATTTTGAATAACCAAAACGATCATAAAATGCGAATTGAGCAGCCTTTTGGTAAGCATTTTGGTGAGATTTTTCCAGAAAAAAATTATTCGTGATGGAATTCAAGCGTGATAGTGTGATTTCTTTATATTTGGCTGAAAAACCACAAATGGCCATCGGTATAGCACTCCAGCATTTAAATGTGAATAAATTTTTTGTGTCTCGTACCATCGCTTGATACCGTGATACTGGTGGCGTAGCCCGAGTCAGGAAGTGGACGGAAGATAACAGCAACATCAGCAGACATAGTTCGAAATAAAAAGAAGCGACTTGGTCGAAACCAGCGTCGCATTGGCCGAAAAATGGCTTGTAAGCTGAACATATCGCAATATTCCATTCGGCAAATATTGAAAAATGAGCTCGGGGTAAAGCCATTGAGATTCCAAAAAAGTGCAAGAACTTACACCGCAACAGAAAGACAGTAGACTCAAAAGAGGTAAAGAGTTACATCGCTTGGCCGAAAGTGATGAACTGCCGAATTTGGTTTTCTCCGATGAGAAAACATTCGTTGTCCAGCAGTTTGTAAACAAACAAAATGATCGTGTTTACTTGACAAAGAGCTCAGCTGAAAATGTGCACCTTCGGTTGGCCACCAGAACTCAAGCGTCGGTCATGTGATGGTGTGGGCCGCCATAACAGTCGATGGTCGCTCTCCGCTCGTATTAATCGACCGTGGCATTAGAATAAATGCCACATGCCAAATGTGTATGAAAGCCTTGGTCACGCAAACATTTTGGCCGCAGACCTGGCACATTCCAACAGGACTCAATACCATTGCGCTCAGCACGCGCCACCCAATAATGGTTACAAAATGAGGTTCCTCGTTTCATTTCCATCGCAAATCTCCGGATACCAATCCATTGCACTATTGTGTCTGGAGTATTTTGGAAAGCAAGATTGGCCCTAAAAAATACCACAGTTTCGATCACCTCAAGCAAGTGCTTTACCGGTAAAGGGCCAAAATACCGCAGAGCAACATTCGGACAGCGTGTGATGGTTTTATTGGCCTTTGGAAGGCCATAATTCGTCCCAATGGAGACCAATTCGAACAAATCTGAACTTATTCTAAAATGTTTTGCTATTTACTTTCATTCAATGAAATTTAAAAAAAATGTAGAAATTACGACGTTTGATTTTTTTCAGTTTTTTTATCTATCCCTGTATGTCTGTCTGTTGCAATCACACTTTCGTACGAATTAAGATAATTCTAAAATTTTGCACACGTGTGTATTTTACCAGTAGGTTAAATTCGTAAATGAACCATGTTGGTCCACGTTTTGGCATAGCCCCAATACAACGGTACCTCTCGATATTCGGTGTTTTTATGATTTTAGCAAAAGTATTTACCTGAATTGCCTAAATTTCGTATTCGACGATCTTAATGGGTAGTACAACCTATGACATACGCACGTCTTCGTATAGGCCCCATATAACAGTACCCCGCAAGTTTCGATATTTTGATGAATTTAGCGATATTGCTCAATAGAATTGTTTCAAATACCTTATTTGAAGTTCGTGATTACCTATTCAGTTCCATGTCTTCGAATAGCCCACATATCACGATCACTTCCTTTATTCGGTAAGGACATTATTAACCGGAATTGTTTCAAATGTCGAATTTGAAGTTCGGAATCGGTACCACAGCCAATGACAAAAAACTTATGTAGGTACTCGTCTTCGTATAGCCCCATATAACAGTTTTCATTTACCCGGTATTTTTCGATTTTTTTTAATATACAAGTTCCTCCCAAATCGTGGAGGGTATTAAAAGTTTTGCCCGTCCCGGTGCTTTGTTACTTGTTAGCTCTACTTTCATAATCTGCTGGATCTTTCGCGGAAATATATTTTGTGTTGCCCAGTGTATTTGAGATCCTTATCACGTATTATTTTTCTTTATCGAAGTCAAAGTACTTTGTATAATCCTTCTTTTTCCTCGCATATCTTTTTCATATATGTATACAAAAGTACTTATTAAATTTTCATGAATCTCGTTTCCTTCTCCTGAATAGCCAAGCCTCAATGTGTGCTATATTTCCAGACCTGAGTTCCAGAAGTAGTAGAAGTCTGTCAGCCACAATTTGTATGCTCTTTATTTAAATAGATTTCAGGAATCACAAACTTGTATTATTTTAAATCGCCTGTACCCAAAAATGTTTTAAAACATCGGTGCATTTATAACTGTCCTTCTATTCTAATATAATTAAATCAATAAAAATATATTTAGTATTTTCAAAAACAAATTGTTTTCAACGCCACCCTCAAACCCCTTTTCCAAATTACACTTAATGATGGCTGTCTTATGTCGTGATTTGCTTTCAGGCAATGAAAACAGATGACAGACAGGCTTTTTAGGCAACTGATTTAGGTGGGCAACTGTTCCCCCTTGTTTAACTCTGTTTGATTGGAGACATTTAACTTGCGAGCCTTAATCATGGTTAACAATTACTTCCTCATTTGATTGCAAGGTTTAGGCAAAGCAAGACTTGGCATGGCTACTGTCACGTTGCCAAAAAGAAATAACTTGGAAATGTATTGGCCTGTTGTTTTATTCTTCTTCTTCTTCTGGTCTTGGCAAGCAATTTCAACATAAAACAGAGACAATCATTTCATTTGGTATCCTGCAGCTTAAAATCTTTGCTCTTTTGCTGCTTTGGCTGCTTTTGGGGCCAACCATTTGTCTCCGATACTTAGCGTTGCTTTTTTATGGCCCATTTTGTAGACCATGTCAAAAGTGTAAAAATTAATTTGAATTTTCTTCTCATTTGCCTGCTTGCCTGCCTGCCTTCCTGCCATGAAATGGCAAAGAAAGAAAATGGAAATACTTGGCTCTTCTTGGCTTCCGATACTTAATGCCGGCAAATCATTTAGAGTGATGTTTGTTTTTTGCCATTACCCTATCACCCAAAGTGATGCCAATTCAAAGGAATGGGATTTTTCTTCTTCTCTTTTTTATGGTTGAAAAATCATTTATTTTTTTTCTCGTTTTAGTAGTTTCGTGTTTTTCTATTCGCACAGTCAATGAATAATTTCAATTTCATCAATTGTTCGTAAAATTTACATTCGTTATATTATATCTTTGTTTAATTGTTTTCGAATCCGATGTCATTGTTATATTTTATGCAAAACATATTAGTTTAAAGGGAAATTTGTTCAATATTTTTGAAATTGATGACCACTTTGACCAAATTTACTGTTTCGAAAAACCAAATATTTTTAAATATTTAAACATTTTTATATAATAAAAATTGTTTTTGTAATTATGAAGACCAGAAGAATCTTCTTCTGATCACTTGCTAAAACATCTTCTAGTTAAGACCAGAAATCCAGAGAAGCTTTATCATGCGACCACAGCTTCTTATAGAACTCTAACAATTCTTTTAGTAGAAGATTAGATGAGTTAATTTACAATAAAAAATATCATAAATTTTGGTTAAAAAAAAACTTTTTATTTTTATTATTATATTAGAAAATATGGCCAAGACCCTTGCAATTACTAAAATTAGGAGGAATCTTTATATGAAGGCTGTAAAAAAGCTATAGTTCCAGTTTTGATAATTGATACTAGTAATAATAATTGATATTTTTCTACATAATAAGAACTCGAAATGTCAAAATTTGGGGAACTTAAATGGACATCATGGCCAAAACGTAAAACTGCTTGAAATTGGAGTTATCCTTTAATGGAGGCTGCCACAAATAGTGTACCGATATAATCCATTTTCTAGACCAATAATTGTGGATTTAGTCCAAAAGTCTCTATCAAATTTCAAAGCCCTAACCTAAATATCTCAAAAATATATCCCTATGTATATGGTCAAAAATATATATATACCTTAAAAACTTTTGGCCTAAGGACCCAAAATCCTTGCAACTTTCGATATACAGAAGTTCACTTGGCACATGACTGGTAGTGAAACAGTTAAATTATAAGAAAAAATTGCAGCAAATCGGTCATTTCATTTTTCAGAAATAAACAAGGTTTTTTACACCCTTAGCCATATGGCTAAAGAGGGTATATATCATTTGATACGGTATATACATTTGATACGGTCAAAATGTGTCTCATCGCAATAACGGTTTTAGACCCTACATCTCTTTGGGCCAAATCCGTTTCCGAAAACTCTCTGTACGTACGAAAACTCTCTTCAATGCAGTCCAAACTTGGTGCATCGTAATATTATTATCAAATCAACATCGAGTTCGGAGATGGGTAATACTGGTCCACTCTTCTGGTACCTCCCCCACAAAAGGTCGAAATTGTCAAAAAATATTTTAATGCACAGAAAGAGAAAGCATAATCTGATTTTACTTCAAATTTGTAAATCCTAATATTTGTATCAGTCCGGTACGAACATGGACAAGATTGAATAATTATAACTCTTATAAAATGTGATCACAATATTTTTACTAAACCAATGTCATCACATCACAGTATCTTTATTAACCCAAGGTCTGGCGTAAAGATGAAATATATCAATCTACCCCTCCCACAGAGGGTCAAAATTTTGAATACCCATGAAACTCATAAAACGCGAAATTAACATCCGATTACATTCAGACTTGGCACATCTCAATATTTTCATTAACACAAGATTCGTTATAAAGATGATAGAGATCAAACCATTCCGACGATTATTAAATCCGAAATAAGCATCTGGTTCTCACACATGCCATTATTTCTCCTAAAGTTTGGAATATCCATGAAGCTCCTAAAACGCGAAACATCCGATTCCATTCGGACTTGAAACATTTCAATATAACAATATAAAAAGATCTGTTATAAAGATGGTAGAGATCGAAACATTCATTCCGGTACCTGTCCCACAAAGGGTCAACGTTTTGAATTACCAAAGCGATGATAAAATCCGAAATAATCATCCGGTTCTCACACATGCCATTATTTACTAACAATATCTGCTGTGAAAATGGGATATATCGGCGCACTCTTTCTGGTACTTCCCTACAGAGGGTTCAAAATTTTGAAACACAAAATGCTCAAAGAATGCCAAATAATAATCCAACTCTCTTCAAATTTCACACATCCAAGATCTGTTGTGAAGATGATATCTGCCAACCAGTTCTGATACCTCAACCACAATACTTATATCTGTAATTGAGAAACAAGTCGGCAATTCTATACAACTTGCTATATCGAAATATAAAATTGGATACAAATGTTCGATTTCCTTTAAATTTTGCACTTATCAATATTTTTATCTGTATTAGATGAAGGAAAATATTTCGATCAGCTATATCTGGTACCTCGCGCATATTTCCATATTTTGCAAAAATTTGCACATATCTCATATAAAGTGTAGGAAGTATACTTCCTATAATCCATATATATGGCACGTTGTAATATTTATATCAGACTTACGTACGAATTGGACAATATTGGCCAACTGCTTCGGAACCTCCCCCATAAAGGGTCCACAGTAAGAATAATCCTAACTGAAGGCTATACTTTTGTCGGCAAACCCGACTGATACTATTTAATGTTTTAACATGTTTTTATATGTTAAGATATATGAATTCCTGGTATTTGGGTAAGATCTGAACTTTCTATGTTTCCTAGGACCTATACAAGGAAAGGAGGGACCAAAAAGTACAAGTGATTTGTGTAATTCAAAATAACATTTCTTATTGAAAAATCCTGCAGAAGAAAGTCGGTATTTTAGAAGAAGTTTGTTAATATTTCAATTTTTTTTAAATTCTAATATAAATCCTTACCTTCCGCACTAGCCTGCAACTACATCATAATTAACCTCCTCAGGCTAGATTCAACTAGTTGTTCCTAATTCATATATTTTTTCGATTATTTACTCCCTATTTGCCCCCATTCGTATCGTTCGTTCGTTCTATTTACAGTAAGTAATTTCCTTTTTTAATTTACTTACGTATCCATGCATATTTCTTTCCGTTACGTCTTCCTTTGATATTACTTTTACTACAAGTGTTTCTTTTTTTCTACTTCGCCTTCCTCATCCCATCTACATTCCATTACTTTTAATCTTATTGAGTTTGTTAAAATAAACTTATATTTTTGCAGAACTCCGCCATCGACTGCTCCCCGTGTAGCTGGGTGGCACAACAACAGCCTTTTAACGGGGATTGCCAAAGGTATTCCGGGGTGTTCATAGCTCGCAAAAAAAGGAGTATCGATATGCTGCTGGGCTAGCCCTGCTTGGCTGTATAGGAAACAGCTTTAGATTAAAGTTAATAGTTTTTCGAAAAATAATTTCCGTTTTTGTTTTATTTTACATTGCAGCTTATTACGTTCGCATCGGTTTTGTTCGTTCGTTCCTTCGCTTTCTTGAACTTTTAATAATTTGTTTGCCAGTTTTATTTTGTGTTGATGTTGTTGCTGGTATTTGGTTCTTCAGTTCTTCACCTCCAAAGTTATTACCTTTGATGCTGCGATTTTATATCCGCTCAGGAAATATTACAGTCTGCAGGAAAATGTTTACATGGAAAATTGAAAAGAAATGAAAAAGAGGTTACATGTAGCTAGAAGTTTTGGTGAAGACCTGTAGCATATCAATCAGAAAAAAAATATGTTTTGTGAAATTTTACTTCGGATTTTTAGGAAAAATTTTAAGACAAACTGTTGTCTACAATCTTTGGAAAAATTTAGAAAAAATGTATTAACGAACTATTTTGGTGCGTGATGTTTTACATGCAAGTATGTGTGTGTGCATATTGGAGTTGTATATGTTATTTATACCCTCAACTGATGATTTACCAACACCATCACAATTTTCTAAAGTTATTCCACGCTTCATATACCTTGATACTTCGTGTGTTTTATTTTTTCCTATACAATTTCTTGGAGATGGAAAAATCAACAGCAACAACAACAGAATTGCATTTCATACTTTTATTTTGTTTACTTTCATTACTCCGTTTATCTACCCCATTCAGAAGATACTACCTTTAAGAGGATATTGCAGCCTTTCATATAAATATGGGGGAGAATATCATTTCCCCCGTAACATGGATTACTCGTAAAGTTTTCCACCTGCATTTAAGGAAAATTGTATCCTAAAGTCATTTATTTGTTGTTTTTCACTTTATTTTGTGTCAGACTTCACTTTGGGGGTTAAGAAACTTCAATGAATTTCTTGTTGGATTTGAAGCATTTTATTAATGAGACAGACGAATATCGAATTGCCGAAAGGATTAAGCAAATGAAGTCCAGAGATCACCCTCTGTCATCGTCTGAGTTAATAACATGTTAAAAAAAGTGAGATGATATTAACGGCTGGTACATACTTCTAAACATACGACAAATCTGCCTGAAACAAAATTGTAAGAAACTCGAAAAAAGGCCGAGGAAAAACTAATCAAAAACTGAAAACTGATCAAAAAATTTTACTTTCGTCGACATAAATTTAAATTTAATTAACAAAGACACAAACCAAGGTAATTTTTCGTCCGGTCCAGAAAAGGTTAATAAAGAGTGAGAGTGACAGAGAGAGAAAGAGAGAGAGAAAAGTAGTAAACCAGAGAAAAAACCAGTAAAGAAAGGTTTAAAGTCGGTCAGGACCGAATTTTTAAATCGGATAAAGATATATGGGAGCTATATCCAAATCTTAACCGATCTCGATAAAATTTAGCAAAGATATTCCTAAGCTGTTGTTGCAAATGGTCAGGGTTAATACCTTTATTGTTGTTTTTATAAAAACCACGTTTGTTTATTAGTGGAGAACGATGGTAATGTTTATCACGGAGTAAGGTAGTGAATGCCTAGGTTTCGGAAAGAGCCATCAATCCTCATCAGTTCCCTTGTTTTTTTGTCTGGGATATTCTCCCGAACAAACAAGCCAACACTGTTCTATTTCGAGGCTGTATTTGATATTTTTTCCTTAAATATCGTTGTTACGGAGTGCATGTTACGGATGTAGAGAACAAATATAACAAATCGGATGAACAATATATATGGCAGCTATAGCTATATCTGAATTGATCTTCACAAAATTCGACATACTAGTTTCTAGACTCAATTTGGTCGTAAGTGCTAAATTTCATCCCATTTGGGTTGATATTACACGTTTGGTGCACAAAAAAGGCAAATCGGACGAAGTTATATATGGGAGCTTTACCCAAACCTAAGCCGATCTCGATAAAATTTAGAAAAGGTATTTCTGAGCTGTATTTGATATATTTCCCTAAATATTGTTGTTACAGAGTGCATATTACGGCTGCTGAGGACAAAAATAAAAAATCGGAGCTATAGATATATCTGAACCGATTTCGATGAAATTTGGTATACTAATTTTAAAGCCCAATTTGGTCGTATGTACGAAATTCCATATTATTTGGACTGATATTATACGTTTGGTGCACAAAAAAGGCAAATCGGACGAAGATATACAGGAAGAGTTAAAAAAATGCAACCAACTTCAGACTGCTGTCATTTCTAAGCCACTCGTCCGACAGCTGTTAAAATTGTTCCAGTGACAGTTCATTATATTGTTTATAAGTGTACAAGAGCATTTTGGTTAGAATTTTCCAGAAAAAAAGTTATTCGTGATGGCCAAAAAATGGCTCGTGAGCTGAACATATCGCAATATTCCATTAAATTACAAAAAGTTCCAAAACTTACACCGCAACAGAATGAAAATAGACTCAAAAGAGCTAAGGAGTTGCTTCGTTTGGCCGAAAGTGGTGAACTGCCGAATTAGGTTTTCTTCGATGAGAAAACATTCGTTGTCCAGCAGTTTGTAAACAAACAAAATGATCGTTTACTTGCCAAAGAGGTCAGCTGAAAATCTGAACATTCGGTTGGGCACCAGAAATCAAGCGCCGGCCATGGTGATAGTGTGGGCCGCCATTACAGCCGATGGTCGCTCTCCGCTCTTATTAATCGACCGTGGCATCAGAATAAATGCCGAATATTAGCGCGAAAATATTCTGGAGCGTGTATTAAAGGCTTGGGTACGCAAATATTTTGACCGCAGACCTTGGACATTCCAACAGGACTCAGTTACAAAATGATGTTTCTCCGTTCTTTTCCAGCGCACAATGGCTACCAAAATCTCCGGATACCAATCCGTTGAACAATTGTGTCTGGAGTATTTTTGAAAGCAAGGTTGGCACTAAGAAATACCAAAGTGTCGAACACCTCAAGCAAGCGCTTCGCCGGGAATGAGCCAAAATACCGCACAGCAACATTTGAGCAGCGGTTTGAAGGCCATAATTCGTGCCAAATGTGACCAGTTCGAACAAATCTAAACTTATTTTAAAATTTGATGCTATTTCCGACAGTTTTTGCTTTCATGCAATAAAATTAAAAAAGTAAAAATTATGGTTGCAGTTTTTTTTATCTTTTCAGATTATCATTTTATCATAATTATCAATTAATTTGTAATCACAGATAAAAACACCATCTGAACAGAAACTAGTATTATAGATAGGACGAGGCTGAACCCGTTTGTGATAAAAACTAAAATAAATAAATTTTTAAATTATTTAAATTTTTCTATGGTTTAGTATCTCTCTTTTTCTTTATAAGCCCTTTCTGAACCGAATAAAAAATTACTTTGGATTGTGTCTTTGCTAATTAAATTTATCTTGACGGAAATGAAAATATTTCCAAGTAATATATATCCTCCACCATAAAGCTGTAAATAATTAACAAGTAAAAATATCCTAAGTTCGGCCGGACCGAATTTTAAATGTCCCACCATTTTGAAGAAACTTGAAAGATTTCAAAAAAAATTGGTAGAAAAATATATTTTAAATAAAACCCCTTATAAAGGGCTGATGTTAAGTAATTTTTGTCATAGGCTGTAGTACCCATTACGAACTTTAGTTACGAAATTTGAATCAATTCTGGTAAACACTACCGCTAAGAATATCAAACTACCGAATACAGGGAGGTATCGTTATATGGGGGGATATATATACTTTGTTGAGTCCAAAATTATTATTTCGATGAGTTACAAGCGGAGTGACGAACTTAATATACCCTCCATAATATACCCTCCATACGTGGCAGGGCCACGTCTTCGTATAGCCCCAATATAACGGGATTCATTGAAATTTTTCAGGAGGGTATAAAAAATTCGGCCAAATTAGGTTCATTTTGTTATATTTTGCCGTACGAATACAAAATTTGAAACAATTCCGCTAGAAAATGTCCCTAGAATCATCAAAATTTTGAAGATTTTCGCTTTAAAAAAGACCTTTAGAAATACGTCTAATATATAATGTTTAAAAAATTCCCCATATGAAAAACCCCTGTTCAATATCCATTTTATATATTTATGTTTCGTTGTTTTATCCACACTTCCTTCGTCCATCATCTCCAACGTGATGCAAAATCCTTTGAGTAATAAACTCCATTAAAATACTTGGCATGAAAGTATTCGCAGCGAATTCCTTTGCCAATAATCGTCAGCATTAAGTCGAAGACACGTTTGTTTGTTTTTAATCTTCGTCGCTTTACTTTAAGTTCTTGAAAATCAATTAATTACAAGCGTTTATTGGTCAAGAAGATATCTTAATACGTCGAAGAGAAGCCTTACAATTATCGTTGGCATTTTTTTAATGACATAATATTATTTTCGAGGATATCAGCAATCAATTGGAAAGGGATGATGGGCGTTACTGGAAACTTTGTTGATTAAATGGTTTAAACGAAAAGATTCTCATAAGAAGGTAATGGCAGGAAAAAATTTTCAGATGAAAACTGTGAATCATTTGCAAAATTTATTTTTGAGCGTTGCAACTAGGATTAATATCCGTATTTAAAATTGTATACCTCTCGTTTAAATTTCCAGTCTTCTGAGGTGAAAACACTTATGTTTTCACAAAATTGAAAAAGGAGACAGAAGGTGGCGATTATGAAAAGATATTTCATTACATATTTTATTGCTGCACATCTCCTTCGGGGCAATAACGACACAGCTTATCGCAATTTACCTGAGATATATCTAACCTTGGCAATTGACAATCTAATAATTTTTCATTTTATTTTTTTGCTCGTTTTTGTTCAGGAGGATAATAAAATTATGCTCGCATAAATGACAATATCAGCAGTGTCTAAGTATTTGCGAAATTTCATGGGAGTTAGACAGGGGCCGCGAGGTGAGAACTTTAGCTACTTGTGGAAAATTGTTTTTTCTTTCTATTCAGCAGAAAAAAAATACAATTTGCCTGAGGCCGTTTAAAGTGAATTATGTGATTTCAGGTGTGTGAGGTGATGATGCCGGATATTTTTTATAGCAACAATGGAAAATATAGGCTATTAGTGGAAAACAAATTTGAGACAAATATCAATTTTCTTATATACAAAAATAATAAAATTAAATGTACAAGATCAAAATTGGGAAAAAGGAAAGTCGCAGGATAATTTGACGAAATTGTAATTGATTGTCATTTGTCGTCAGAGTAGAAGAAAACAGATATAGTAAAACAAATATATTCTAAAAAATGTACAATTTTGTCAGAAGTTCTACGATTTTTGCCAAGAAGTTTTTAAAGATATTTAAGTATAGTAGCTTTGAGTAGAAAATCCTACAAAATTCATATATATGTCTGACCCGGAATGTCCTTGAAAACAAATATCACATTCGTCTGCTAACTATCGTCAGGGTCTTGTCAAGGCTAATGCATAAAACTGAATTATTACTGAAACGTTCTGGTGGTATTTTTTTTTTTCTATTGAGAACTCTAAATGCCATTTCAGCTAGAACTGAGGTGAAGCCTTCGAAAGGATTAAAATTCGGACATATTTTTACATGGAATTTTTTTACAGGAAACGACTATATGCTTTGAGAACCTACGTCATTAAAAGTTTGAACATTTATAAGTGAGTGAACCATGTCAATGAGCGTGGATTTTTTAAGAAATATTTTTCAAGGACCAAACGACCAATAATCCTAGATTTTTATCAAATAGTTTTCAAAGACGAAAAACCAATAAACCTAAATTTTTATTGAAAAGTTTTAAAGGACCAAAAGTTCAATAAACGTGGATTTTTAAAGAATATTTTTCAAGGACCAAAAGACCAATAAATGTGGATTTTTAAAAAATATTTTTCAAGGTCCAAAAGACCAATAAGGAAGGACCAGAAGACCAATAAACGTGGATTTTTTTTAAAGATTATTTTTGAAGGACCAGAAGACCAATAAACGTGGATTTTTTTAAAGATTATTTTTGAAGGACCAGAAGACCAATAAACGTGGATTTTTTTTAAAGATTATTTTTGAAGGACCAGAAGACCAATAAACGTGGATTTTTTTAAAGATTATTTTTGAAGGACCAGAAGACCAATAAACGTGAATTTTTTTAAAGATTATTTTCGAAGGACCAGAAGACCAATAAACGTGAATTTTTTTAAAGATTATTTTTGAAGGACCAGAAGACCAATAAACGTGGATTTTTTTAAAGATTATTTTTGAAGGACCAGAAGACCAATAAACGTGGATTTTTTAAAGAGTGTTTTCAAGGACCAGAAGACCAATAAACGTGGATTTTTTAAAGAGTGTTTTCAAGGACCAGAAGACCAATAAACCTGAATTTTTAAAAAATAGTTTGCAAGGACCAAAAAACCAATAAACCTGGATTTTTAATGAAGAGTTTTCAAGGAGCAAAAGTCCAATAAACTTGGGTTTTTCAAGAATATTTTTCAAGGTCCAAAAGACCAATAAACGTGGATTTTTTAAAGAATATTTTTCAAGGATCAGAGGACCAATAAACGTGGATTTTTTAAAGATTATTTTTCAAGGACCAGAAGACCAATAAACGTCGATTTTTTTAAAGATTATTTTTGAAGGACCAGAAGACCAATAAACGTGGATTTTTTAAAGATTATTTTTGAAGGACCAGAAGACCAATAAACGTGGATTTTTTAAAGAATATTTTTCAAGGACCAAAAGACCAATAAGCGTGGATTTTTTAAAGAATATTTTTCTGGGTCCGAAAGACCAATAAACGTGGATTTTTTAAAGAATATTTTTCTGGGTCCGAAAGACCAATAAACGTGGATTTTTTAAAGAATATTTTTCTGGGTCCGAAAGACTAATAAACGTTTATTTTTTTTAAAGAATATTTTTCAAGGGCCAGAGGACCAATAAACGTTTATTTTTTTTAAAGAATATTTTTCAAGGGCCAGAGGACCAATAAACGTTTATTTTTTTTAAAGAATATTTTTCAAGGGCCAGAGGACCAATAAACGTTTATTTTTTTAAAGATTATTTTTGAAGGACCAAAAGACCAATAAACGTGGATTTTTTTAAAAGATTATTTTTGAAGGACCAAAAGACAAATAAGCATTGATTTTTTAAAGATTTTTTTTTATTTTTTAAAGAATATTTATACGTATATCAGCGTTTTGAATGTTTACATTGCAAAGTAATCTAACTAGAGGAAAACATGTTCTCTCCTCTTCCACATTTTTTGAAGTTTTTAATTACAATTTCTTGGAATCCGTTTATTTTAGGTATATTGTGTCTTCGGCAATATCACAAATAAATACACGAGAGTTATTTTGGTAAAAAAATGTAACACTCAAGCTAGTCAACAAAGGTGTCTCTTTGGGCCTTTTTTTGAAATTAGGTTAAAATAACTTTTAAATGTGGTCGAGCCGGTCAAAATAATCGGCAAATGTATTTGCCATAAAATTCTACAATAGGTCCCAGAAAACAGCAAAAGTCTTAATCTAACCTAACGCCAGGAACTCATCTATATTTTAAAGACATTTTAGGGTTAAAGCTGTACTGTATGTGAGTTTGTGCAAAAATTTCTTACAAAGCATTATTTTAGAAAGATTACTCCAAAGATAAAAATATTCTTCATAAAATTTTATTTATAAGTCACCAACGAAAAGAAGTCTCTATTTTCAAATCTATTTCCAAATATATTTGGATCATCGTTCCAAAAAAAAAAAACCGAAAATATATTTATTTTTATACAGCTAAATCAGCTATTTGGGAGGAAATTGCAACGTTAAGACAATGTCGTCGAAAAGTACGGTTAAAATGAAAACAGTTATATGGGGGCTATACGAAGACGAAGTACCTATTAGGACCTTCAACTACGAAATTTAAAACAATTTCATTGAATAATGTCGTTAAAATCATCAAAATACCGAAAAAGGAAGGTATACGAAGACGTGGACCTGCAAATACAATTTTCTGAAAAAGGTTTTAGTATCCATTACGAACTTTAAATACGAAATTTGAAATTTGAAAATTCCGGTCTAATTCTAATTACATAAAAAACCGAAAATTGGGAGGTACCGTTATATATGGGCTATATGAAGGCGTGGACCTGCATAAGTAATTTTTTGTCATGGGTTGTAATACCCACTAACATTTCCAATACAAATTTTGAACCGATTCTGGTCTTTAATGCCTCTAAAATCAACAAAATACCGAATATTTAGAGGTATTGTTATATGGGGGCTATGAGAATAGGTGGACCCACATGACATTTTCACACATTTTCGAACCTAACCAGTCTGCTGCCAAAATACACGTGTTTGCAAAATTTTAGCCTTCAATCTCAATTTGTTCAAAAGATGGCGTGATTACGACATACTGACACACAAACAGAGGGACTTAGAATTTCACGCTGATCAAGAATATGTATACTTTGTTGGGTCTGACATGAGTATTTCCAGGCGTTACAAACGGAATGACGAAGTTAATATACCGTCCATAGTATGGTGGAGGCTATAAAAACTAAAGATTTAACCCCGAGTCTGCTAATCCTAATCTATTCCAAAGTGAAATAAATCTCCCCTTACATTTTTAGGCTTAAAATTCAGCAGCAATTATTTTTATACCAACATGACATAGCCCATTGTGCACTGGCATTTCCAGCCCACCACTTTTCATCTTCCAGCAATAATCATTTTTATTGCCTATTAAAAGGCGCGTCAAATGACATCTAAACTTGATCTATGGCTTTGCGTTCACATATCCCCCCCATACCATGTCAAAAATACTCGCGGTTCATTGGCGGCGGCTGCTATTACTCCGGGGATTGGAGGCTGTAAATATTTTACCTTCAAATAATCATAATCGTCATTATTACTTCTATACAAAGGCGAACAACAAAAACAATGCAGGAAAAAATCATCCGAAATTGTTAACAATTTTACTTTATTACCTTTTTTCGATCCAAACACACATGAGCGGCGAGAGCAAACGCAAAAAAAAAGCTAAAGCTATCACAGCCACTGTAGCCTATATCCTGTGCCAAGCCACCAGAAAACAATTTCACAGGAAGTTTCTGGTAAAAGGCAATAAAATTGACAAATTACATTGTTTGAGTGAGAGCATATGGATGTGTGTGTGCGTGCGTGTTGATACATGTGTGTGTGTGTGTGTTTTTGTGTCGGCCGCTTGTGTGTAAGAGCATTAGCACCGAACACAAAGTAAAGTAGTAAAGCAATATTTTTTTAAGTATACTTTTAGGAGCAACATGTGTTGTATGCTTTTCGGCGTATTTCAGTAAATTCGTAAAATATTACCGGAACTTTTTTTTTTCACTTTTGGGTTTACTGTTTTTCTCTCGCTTCTTTTTAGGTATATGTTGCTGCAGACCGGCAATGTAGGCTGGCGGCGGGTACATAGTAAATAAAAAAGTGTTAGATGTTGGTTTACTTTGGTGTTTTGCGTAAAGACGCCGTGCTACAAACACACACGAGTGCGATGTGGGGGTGAGGACCACAACAAAGTGAGAATAAATGGAGTGGGCGTCAAGTGTTGAACGAAAAGGGGTAAGTTGTTATATAATTCTTTATGTCCCTTTACTTTCTTCGTTGCCTGCAACGTGATTCTTTGCGGAACAAATTGTTTGTTGCCTTTCCTTTTCCCGAGCCGAACAACACACAATGTGGCATACTTTCAGGCGTTTGACAAATATGTTTTATATTTAATGTTGTTACCGGTTTATTATATTTTGTCGTTGTTAGTGTTACAGCAGCCTACAGATTTATATTGACTTCCGCGGGTGAAATAAAGAAAAATTGGGGACAATGCATTTCAAAATTGAGAATATATTTCAGTGTAAACAAGGGGACGTTTACAATATTTTAATTGTAAATTATAGTAACTAAGGTAAAAATTATCTAAAATTGCGGATCGAAGTGAAATATACTATAGAGTCTCATAAACAAATTAATTCATATCTTTCGCTGTAATTTTAATAATACGAGGTTTGCGAGTCATCCTCGTATCGCCTAACGTGCATGGATTTCAAGAAGTATTAAACCGAAATTAAAAAAAAAAAACGTGGAAAAGGCAGATATTACAGGATGATTTAAAAAAACTGCAACAAAGTCAAACGCCATAATTTTTAATTTTTTTTTATAAATTTTATTGAATGAAAGCAATGAATGTCGGAAATATCATCAAAACATAGAATAAGTTTAGCTTTGTTCGAATTGGTCACCTTTGGCATGAATTATGGCCTTCAAATGAAACCGTGACATGCTCCCCGAATGTTGCTCTGCGGTATTTTGGCCCATTCCCGGCGAACCACTTGTTTGAGGTGATCGACACTTTGGTATTTTTTAGTGGCAGCCTTGCTTTCCAAAATACTCCAGACACAATAGTCCAACGGATTGGTATCCCGAAATTTTGGTGGTCATTTTGCGCTGGAAATAAAGCGAGGAACCTCATTTTGTAACCATTCTTGGGTGGCACGTGGTGAGTGCGATGGTGCTGAGTCCTGTTGGAATGTCCCAGGCCTGGGGCCAAAATGTTTGCGTGCCCAAGACTTTAATACACCCTCCAGAATGTTTCGGCATTTATTCTGATGCCACGATCGATTAATACGAGCGGAGAGCGATCATCGGCTGCTATGCCGGCTCACACCATCACCATTAGCCGGTGCTTGACATCTGGTGGTCAACCGAAGGTACATATTTTCAGCTGTCCTCCTTGGCAAGTAAACACGATCACTTTGTTTGTTTACTAACTGCTGAACGACGAATATTTTCTCATCGGAGGAAACCAAATTCGGCAGTTCACCACTTTCAGCCAAGCGAAGCAACTCTTTAGATCTTTTGAGTCTATTTTCTTCCTGTTGCGGTGTATGTTCTTGCACTTTTTGGAATTTCAATGGCTTTACCCCGAGCTCATTTTTCAATATTTGCGAATGGAATATTGCGATGTGTTCTGCTCACGAGCCATTTTTCGGCCTCTGCGACGCGGGTTCGGATCAAGTCGCTTCTTTACTTTTCAAACCATTTCAACTGATGTTGCTGTTTTCTTCCGTCCACTTGCTTGACATCGGGCTACGCTACCAGTATCACGGTAACGAGCGATGGTACGAGACACAAACGATTTATTAACATTTGAATGCTGGAGTGCTCTAACGATAGCCACTTGTGGTTTTCCAGTCAAAAATAAAGAAATCACTCTACCCCGCTTAAATTCCATCACGAATAACTTTTTTCTGGGGAAATCTCACCAAAATCCTTTTGTACGCTTGTAAACAATGTAATGAGCTGTCACTGGAATAATTTTAATAGCTTTCGGACGAGTGGCTTAGAAATGACAGCAATCTGAAGGTGGTTGCAGTTTTTCATCACACCCTGTATTAACATGATACAGCCTACATTTTTCTATGTAGAGCTTTGTACGATTTGTACGATTTCGTATAACACCCATACAAGGGTATTTCCCGATATTCGGTATTTTGAAGATTTTAGCCCCATATTCAACGAAATTGTTTCAAATTTGGTATTAAGAGTTAATAACGGTTTCTACCTCTGGTGGCTGAATAGATATACTCTGTATAGGTCTACGTTTTCTTCTAACCCCCTTCATAGAGATATTCGGTATTATTACGATTTAGGCCACATTTTCTACAAGATTGGTTTAAAATTCGGTATTTGTGTTTCATAAGGTGACCTCCAAGTGGCGTCAAAACATTAACATATTAAGTAGGAATTATTGAATATTTTAAAATGGCCATAACTCCTTAAATATTGCGTTTTCGGCGTTTTTAGCTATTATTTGTGATCACTTTTTAGGCATGAATTATTGAATATTTTAAAATGCCCATAACAACTTAAATATTGAGTTTTCGGCGTTTTTAGCTATTATTTGTGATCACTTTTTTAAGTAGGAATTATTGAATATTTTAAAATGGCCATAACTCCTTAAATGTTGAGTTTTCGGCGTTTTTACCTATTATTTGTGATCACTTTTTTAAATAGGAATTATTGAATATTTTAAAATGGCCATAACTCCTTAAATATTAAGTTTTCGGCGTTTTTAGCTATTATTTGTGATCACTTTTTTAAGTAGGAATTATTGAATATTTTAAAATGGCCATAACTCCTTAAATGTTGAGTTTTCGGCGTTTTTACCTATTATTTGTGATCACTTTTTTAAATAGGAATTATTGAATATTTTAAAATGGCCATAACTCCTTAAATATTAAGTTTTCGGCGTTTTTAGCTATTATTTGTGATCACTTTTTTAAGTAGGAATTATTGAATATTTTAAAATGGCCATAACTCCAAGATTTCCAAATAACAGTACCCGCCGTTTTTTTGAAGATCCTAGCCACATTCGATAAAAATCCTTGTAGTCGAAAACTGTTCCTGTTTTAGAATGGCCCCATATAACCGTTCTATCCACTTTATTGTATTTTAAAACTTTAACCACATT
Source organism: Musca domestica (assembly GCF_030504385.1). Taxonomy (NCBI): domain Eukaryota; kingdom Metazoa; phylum Arthropoda; class Insecta; order Diptera; family Muscidae; genus Musca; species Musca domestica. The sequence continues at coordinate 491,959 of NW_026712233.1, forward strand.
CTTCAATGTCCCTCGCAGTTTAGAGTAGAAAGCATATTAATCCACATACTTTTATTAAAAAGTGTTTTTACCTAATGGTGGAGGTTATTGAAATTCGGTTCGGCAGAACAACGTTCATTGCTTGCTTTTAATTTAAACCTTGATTTTTTTGGGATTAGTTTTGCAGTGGAATACGTTTCTATGACTTGGAAAAAATTGGCTCAGCGAAATTTGTCTTTAGAAAAGTCAACTTCAACCTTAAATTTCGTAATGTGGTCTTCATTACAAGCAAGAGTTTCTGAGGGCCTTTCAATCACGAAAGCTCTTAAACATCCCCTATTGATAAAATACAATCTGATGGCATTAAATATAGCACATTCTAAGAATATTTTACACGCAGAATATCTTCTAAGCGTTTTCTGTTCTTGAAATCTTTTTGAATCTTATATACATTCAAAGAAGACCTCCTGCAGACCTAAATTTAGGTTACCCTTTTTTTAATTTTCCACCATCTATACTTAAACTAGTTACTGTTATCAAAAATTTAAATTTCCCAATTCTGGCTCCACTCAAATATACCTTTAGTGCTGCTCCCTTTCTACCCCTTTTCCGTCTCCCACTAACCCCTTTGTTTAATTTAATATCCATTTGCAATTATAAATCGATTAAATTAAAATGTTTTCAGGTGGCTTCAGGATGAAATAGTGTTGTGTATACCTACCTTTAGACTTCCTGCTCCCTCAATGAAATTTACATTGATTTACTTTCACACACATATACCCATGCATACATACATTAGTGTATGTGTGTGTGTAAAAATGATTAAAATAACAAGAATATTACGCATATCATGACAAGAGAATGAACAAAATCACACACACTCACACACACAAGTAAAAAAATATTCCTGATACTTTAATCTGTCCTCCAGGCTTTCTCAACACTTATTTCCCCCCAATTCATTTGCGTGTGTGTGTGTGTTCGTATGTGTGTGGGTAGCAGTAACAACAGCAACAACAAGAAAAATTGAAGCATTTTGTGGATAAACTCAAACGAGTTTTTAAGTAGAAAAATGAAACGTAAACATGTGTTGTGTCGTTTCATGAAGATGCTTTTATTATTATTTTTTTTTTTCCTGCTTCCAACGTTCCTTCCCTCTGCTCCTCGTGTTCCATTTGTGGGCTAGGGACTAAACGAAAATGACAAAATAAAAATTGGATTGAAGTTAACTACATCCATATGTGCATAAGTGGAATTGTGTGCGTACGTAGGTGTGTCTGTGTGTGTGGGTGTACTTGTGTGGGAGTTGTTACAGCTTATGATAGGCTATTGGTAGTAGTGGTAGTGGTACCCCATTAAATATGAATCCAATCAAGTTATACCACGTAGTTAAGTATATTATCCCGACCCAAGGAGGCCATGCTAATTGATTGCTGTTTGCAATAAATGCCAATTGAAAAATAATTATACCTGGCGGAAGAAATTGAAACTGAAGAGAAGAAATATGGGAAAAAAGTTTCGTTTTCTCTGAAGCCCACCGACGCAGCCAGAGTGGGGCCCGGGTCCCCCCTCGGAATAGTATTGAAAAGGAGGGTATATTAACTTTGTCATTCCATTTGTAACATCCCTTAATATTCGTCGTAGACCCCATAAAGGGCATACAGGGTGAGAAAAATAAACTGCCACATAGTCAAACGTCATAATTCTTCCATTTTGTTTTTTTTTCAGATTTTTTTGAATGAAAGCAAAATATGTCGGAAATAGCATCAAATTTTAGAATAAGTTTAGATTTGTTCGAATTGGTCACCTTTGGTACGAATTATGGCCTTCATACGGCCAATGAAACTTTCACACGCTACCCGTATATTGATCTGCGATATTTTGGTCCATTCCCGGCGAAGCCCTTGCTTGAGGTGATCGACACTTCGGTATTTTTTAGTGCCAACCTTGCTTTCTAAAATACTTCAAACACAAATGTCCAACGGATTGGTATCCGGGGATTTTGGTGGCCATTGTGCGCTGGAAATTACCATTTTGTAACCATTCTTGGGAGGCGCGTGCTGAGTGCGATGATGCTGAATTCTGTTGGAATGTCCAGGATCTGCGGCCAAAATGTTTGCGTACCCAAGGCTTTCATACACCCTCCAGAATATTTTCGCGATAATATTCGGCATTTATTCTGGTGCGACGGTCGATTAATACGAGCGGAGAGCGACCATTGGCTGTTATGGCGGCCACACCATCACCATGGCCGGCGATTGAGTTCTGGTGGCCAACCGAAGGTGCATATTTTCAGCTGACCCTCTTTGGCAAGTAAACACGATCATTTTGTTTGTTTACAAACTGCTGGACAACGAATGTTTTCACATCAGAGAAAACCAAATTCTGCAGTTCACCACTTTCGGCCAAGCAAAGCAACTTTTTAGCTCTTTTGAGTCTATTTATTAGCTACACCACAAGGTGGTCAGGGTATTATGTCTTTGTGCATTTGTATGTAACAGGCAGAAGGAAACGAAATAGACCAATAGTTCCTTTTGATGAACTGCATAGAATCACATTCTGAGTCGATTTATGCATGTCCGTCCGTCCGTCTGTCCGTCCTTTTGACCATGTATTTTTGTAAACAAAGTACAGGTCGCATTTATTGCCCGATCCAGATGAAATTTTGCAAAGATCTTTTGTTTGGACGAACCCTATTGAAATTGAAGATAATCGGTCAAAATTTAGATATAGCTCCCATATATATCTTCGTCCGATTTGTCTTTTATTGTGCACTAAACGTCTAATATTTGCCCAAATGGGATGGAATTTTGCATATACACCCAAATTAGGCCTGAAAATATGTATGCCAAATTTGATCGAAATCGGTTCAGATATAGCTATAACTCCCATATATATTGTTCATCCGATTTGTTATTTTTGTCCACCGCCGCCGTAATATGCACTATGCAACAACAATATTTGGGGAAATATATCAAATACAGCTCAGAAATACATTTGCTAAATTTTATCGAGATCGGTTCAGATTTGGATATAGCTCCCATATATAACTTCGTCCGATTTACCTTTGATTGTGCACCAAACGTCTAATATCTGCCCAAATGGCAGATTGACTCAATTCGGTCTAATATCGACCGAATTGAGTCAAGAAGCTAGTATGTCAAATTTGGTGAAGATCGGTTCAGATATAGCTATAGCTCCCATATATATTATTCATCCGATTTGTTATATTTGTTACCCACAACCGTAATATGCACTCCGTAACAACGATATTCAGGGAAATATATCGAATACAGCTCAGAAATATCTTTGCCAAATTTTATCGAGATCGGTTCAGATTTGGATATAGCTCCCATATATATCTTTATCCGATTTCAAATTAATTGTGCACCAAATGGGCAATACAAGAATTGAAAAGATACAAATGCTTCGGCATATTTAGTCCTTTGAACTTTAAATTATAATTATAATCATAAAGTGGTGTAGGGTATCGTAAAGTCGGGCGGGCCGACTTACTGGTTTCTTCCTGTTGCGGTGTAAGTTCTTGCACTTTTTGAAAATTCAATGGCTTTACCCCGAGCTCATTTTTCATTATTTGCCCAATTGAATATTGCGATATTTTTTTGGCCACTGCGACGCGGGTTTCGATCAAGTCGCTTCATTAATTTCGAACTATTTCTGCTGATATTGCTGTTTTCTTCCGTCCACTTCCTTGACGTCGGGCTACGCTACCATTATCAGGGTAACGATCGATGTTACGAGATACAAAAGATTTATTCACATTTACATGCTGGAGTGCTCTAACGATATCCACTTGCGGTTTTCCAATCAAATATAAAGAAATCACACTATCATGCTTGAATTCCATCACGAATAACTTTTTTTCTGGAAAATTCTCACCAAAATGCTTTCTTAAATAATTTTAACAGCTTTCGGACGAGTTGCTTAGATATGACAGCAGTCTGAAGTTGGTTTCAGTTTTTCATCATATTTATCTACGTCCGACAATATTCGGAATCTACTTCAGAAGTCGAAATATATTTAAATAATCGAACATTGGCTGAGGGTATACATCTGTCGACAAAACCGACTGATACTTTTTAACTTACTTTGTAGGCATTTTAGGAAAATTTTGCTTGAAAATATCATATTTTGTCGTTTGGCCCCCCGAAATGGTTTCAAAATGCATTTCTCACTTCATGACTGCTGGAGCCAAATTGATATCATTCGAGAAAGTTTTAATTCCTTTCCCGGGTGTAGCCTTAACTGACAGATGGGAGAATAATAGATGGTTGTACATTTGTGTTAATCCAGAAATGTCAGTTTGACCAGTTATGCCAGAGGTACAAACTCTGAAATGCAGCAATCGAAATCTTACCTTTGCTTAAGTTGATGAGGCGAACGTTTAACACCATTCACCATTTGGAAAGAACTTTAAAAATTAAAAAAAAACGGAGAAAAATACCCTTCAAATTAAACCCCTTATATGGGGGTTATACGGAGACGTTTCTTTCCTTAGAATCCAATTATGCTCATTTTAACACCAGGAAAACACCTGCAATGCTAAACATCCAACCTTAAAACCACTCTTTTAAATTCCTTCCTCGGAAAAGCTTTTTCCAAGAAGCAATACACTCCTTCCTACAAACTTCCAAAAACTTTAAATCACTGGCTGCATATTTGAATAAAAAAAAACTAGTTCTAGCGACGAAGCAAAAAAGCTTCAAACTATGGCTAATGATTTAAGACACTTTTATATTCGGCGCAAAAATAAAACGAAATTTGGTTACCCACCAAAATAGTTTGGCAAAGCAAAACCACATATCCCGGCCAGTAAGCCCCTGCACTTACTCAACTAAAAGCTTGTGAGGCAACAGTAAAGCTATGCGAATTTTTGTTTTTCGGGTTTCTGTTGTCTGGACTGCAACGGCTGTTGCATATTTCAACAAAAGATGAGTTATAGTTTGTGGACCACTGCGTTAGCCGTGCACCATCACGAAAAAAGGGGGAGTCGGTTATAAAAACTAACAAAATGTTGTGAAGTGGAAAAATTTTGTTGCGGTTTATTGTGCAATAAAATTAAGATTCGAACAGTGGTTAAAATTTTGGAAAAGTTTCAATAAAATTAATATGGAACAAAAATCTTTGACATTCTTTTTAAACGCGTCCCTTAGTTTTTTGTTTGATTATCATAAAAATAAAACAAAAACAATTTCCTATTAATGTTTTTTTTTAAAACCACTGTGACATCCTGTGTCTCCAATTTTTTATTCATTTGTGTAACATAGCTATTTTAAGGCTTTTTCAACATCTTAAGCTTGCGACAAAATTTCAAACTGTTTGAACATTGTCAGTGCTGAAAATACTAAATTCCAGTCTATTTTGTTGAAATATTTTGTTATAACCTTAAAAATACTCATAATTTAGGGATTGCAATTCCATGAGAGCTATCCCAAAATCTCGACCTTAATTGAATTGAAAAAAGATTGTCGAAAAACTTAAACTCGGCCGGTGCCCTACATGATATTGTGAACTTTTATCCAGTAAAAACATCAATTGGTAAAGTACATCCAATTAGGCTGGGAGTTATCGTTGGAATCCCATCGTCATGTGAAAACTTTATTTACGTCCAAATCGCGTATTCTCAAAATCTCTGAAATATCGATGTGAATAGAAATGTCAAATTGTAGCCGATTTGGTAGAAAATTTGGACCGAAACCCTAAAAATAAAGATATATTGGGGTCTTACCAAAAAGTGGACCTACATTAAATATTTTTTGCGAGAACCCACAAATGTAATATCTAACTGATTAAGTTGGAAATTGTTGCCGAAAGTTTTTGAATCTGCGAAAATCAGAAGTGACCATTATATAAATATGTGAGGACTTAAATTACCGTTCGTCTGTTGTCATTACACTAGAGTCAAATTCAATCACGAAGCTTAATTTTTGAACAGATCAGTCTTTCGTCTGCAGGTAGGTCTGGTTCGAAGATGTGGTATATCGGTCCTCGATATTGTATTGCCCCCATATAACGGTACCTCCGATATTCGGTATTTTTGGGATTTTAGCTACGTTTTTCAATAGAATTGTCAAAAATTCTACACAAGGAATTCTTTGTACTTCACCTCTAGGACGAGAATAGTCCATATGGTCCACGAGATCGTATATCCCCCACATACCGGTAACTCTCGATATTCGATATTTTGATGCGTTTAGCCATACTTTTTCAATGGAATTGTCCGAAAATCCAAACAAGGTGTTCCTTTTGAGTACTTTACCTCCTGCAAGAAAATTGTCTATATAGGTCCACGAGATCGTATATCCCCCATAAAATTGTATGCTTTAAAGTTCGTAATGGGTACTTCATCCTATGACAAAAAAAAATTGTGTATGCAGGTCCACGCCTTCCGACTGCGAATGAAACCGTCACACGCTGCCCGAATGTTGCTCCGCGGTATTTTGGCCCATTCCCGGCGAAGCGCTTGTTTGAGGTGATCGACACTTTGGTAGTTTTTAGTGCCGACCTTGCTTTCCAAAATACTCCAGACACAATAGTGCAACGGATTGGTATCAGGAGATTTCGGTGGCCATTGTGAGCTGGAAATGAAGCGAAGAACCTCATTTTGTAACCATTCTTGGGTGGCGCGTGCTGAGTGCGATGGTGCTGAGTCCTGTTGGAATGTCCAAGGTCTGCGGCCAAAATGCCCAAGACTTTAATTCACCCTCTAGAATATTTTCGCGATAATATTCGGAAAGCCGAAAAGGGATCCCACAAGTACATTAAATATCCAATTTAATGCTTTGAAACTTGTGAAATACAGGGTGAGATTTTTTAAACTTTATTGAATAAAAGCAGAAAATGTCGGAAATAGCATCAAATTTTAGAATAAGTTTAGATTTGTTCGATTTGGAAAACTTTGGCACGAATTATGGCCTTCAAACGGCCACACGCTGCCCCAATGTTATTCTCCGTATTTTGGGCCATTCCCGGCGAAGCGCTTGCTTGAGGTGTCCGACACTTTGGTATTTTTTTGTGCCAACCTTTCCAAAATACTCCAGACACAATAGTTCAACGGATTGGTATCCGGAGATATTGGTGGCCATTGTGCGCTGGAAATGAAGCGAGGAACCTCATTTTGTAATCATTCTGGCGCGTGCTGAGTGCGATGGTGCTGAGTCCTGTTGGAATGACCAAGGCTTTATAACCCTCCAGAATATTTTCGCAATTATATTCGGTAGTTATTCTGATACCACGGTCGATTAATACGAGCGGAGAACGAGCATCGGCCTACACCGACCAAGCCAACAGAAGGTGCACATTTTCAGCTGACCTCTTTGGCAAGTAAACACGATTATTTTGTTTGTTTATAAACTGCTGGACAACGAATGTTTTCTCATCGGAGAAAACCAAATTCGGCAGTTCATCCTATTCGGCCAAGCGATAGCTCTTTTGAGTCTAGTTTCGGTGTAAGTTCTTGCACTTTTTGGAATTTCAATGGCTTTACCCGAGCTCATTTTTCAATATTTGCCGAATGGAATGTTGCGATGTGTTCAGCTCACGAGCCATTTTTTCGGCTACTGCCGAAGAGGGGGCACCGTCTATGTTTATCATCGTAGTGCTGATATCTACTGTTTATCTGTGGCCATCTTCACGGCTTAAATCATTACTAGATTTTATCGAGCAGCTTGTTGGCATATTTAAGCGAGGTTACTTTTTTCCTTTGCTTCCCTTAAGTCATAGAAGAGCCTCTTTCTCAAATTCTCAGACCAAACTATATGTTTATTCTCAGTTTCCAACCAAGTTTCCTCACAAAAATTGTTCAATGTAGGTGTTGCCAGGCCCCATGTAATGGGACTTTCAAATTAAATAGATTTCGAGGGTATCCTATTTGGACATAAGTCAAGTTTTCAACCAGGCGAGCTTAGCATTGTTTTTACTTGGCGTTTATTTATTGAAAAAGGCACTTCTCGGAATCCACCCGCCTAAGAAATATATTTTTGACCATATTTTTGATAACTTTCTTTATTTTTGTTCATTCAAAAGAGTCTAATACAATCCGTCTAGCGTCGGAGAGGAACTACCACCAACCAGCTTCATATCAAATAAGCTAGGCATTTATGTCCTTGTTCATAAAATATATGAAATGAAATCATCCCACCAACATGTAAAAACAGTAAGCCCAAGATTGGTGTTGTCAAGAAATCTGAAAAACAAAGAATTTATGTTTGGATTATTGACAGCGTCAACCAGTTTTTGAAAACATTTCTTTATCGAACTGTATGGCTGTTGGTGACATGATGTATACTTTAAATTTGCGTACGAAACCAGATTTTAGAAATTTATTCAAAATAAGAAGGGTTCAACCCAAAATCAGTGAGAAAAATCCCCTTGAAGCGCAACAATTTAAAAAAAAATTGTCCTAAAATTCATACAGATTTCTATATAAAAACTAAATTAAGGCTAAAGAAGAATTTGTATATATTCCCCCTATTTTCCATTTCCCCACAATGACACTGGGCATTCTGTAATGCACAATAATGGAAATGTTTAGCCTCCAAACTCAATGAGTGTCATCTTTATGATCATGAGTTATGCCATGCCGCAATAATGCAAAGATACTCCAACAGAAACTCTTCATCACCAAAAAAGAACCACAACAACATAAAGTGGTTTTGAAAGATATAATATGCCACAAAAAAAAAAACAACAACAACAAAACCTTCTCAAGAAGTCCATTGTCATCAGCAAAGAAAACACAAAACATGTGCAGGAAGTGTATTTTGGCCAACCCCTTTTTTTGGCAACGACACCAGAGGTCCTTGGGATTCAAATTTATCCTCCATCCATTTATTCCATTACAGTCTATTGCAAAACCTGTCCGCAGGCAACAATTGTCATTTAAGTGTCCTTATGATGTTATGTTTATTTTGTTAGCTGGCGATTTCTTGGGGGCCATTGTATGGTTGTCGTTGTTGCTGTGTTTTTTTCGTGGAGTTTGCATTTTTCCGGGGGGTTGTTGATGTAAATTACCAAAACAACAAAAAAACTGAAACAAGTTACAACAAATCGGCACAAGGGCATTATGCAACCCTTTTGTTTTGAAAGTGCTACCCTTTTTCTTGATTTTTTATAAATTGCTTTTGTTCTTTTCGTTGTTGAATTTGGTGAAAGCGAAGAGTTTTTATCGTTAACTTAATAAAATTATTTTTGGTTTATTTAAAGATTTAATCTTAAGGAAATTTTCAACGAATAGGAACTCCGTCCAAATTTTCATACACTTGGATAATTTTCTACATTAAACAAGTTAAATAGAATCAGTCGGTATTGCCGACAGCTGCATACTCTCAACCAATGTTTTATATTTCAATATATTTTGACTTGCGTTATGATTATTCAAATTGTTGACTCTTCATATGAGGAGTTCCGAAGAAGTGGGCCAATATTTTGCATTTCGTATCTAACTTCAGTCTGATAAAAATATGAAAACCTACCAGATTAGGTTTTTATATCGACTATTTGCTTTACTTTATATGAGATATTTGATATTACGAAAAGTTCGCGTTTTAATTCGCGAGTTATAATTATTAAAAAATCTTCACAACACATCTTGTGTTTATAGAAGCATTGGGATGTGCCGAGTTTGAAAGTAATCGAATGTTCATTTCGCGTTTTATGTGCTAAATGGTTATTCCAAAATTTTGACCCTTTGTGAGGGAGTTCAATCCGTTCTTAATACCAGAACTTGTTTTACTAGAAATATTAAAATGTGCGAAATTCGAACAGAGTCGGACTCTTAGTTCAAATATCATAAACGTTAAAATTATTCAAAATTTTGACCCTTTGTGGGGGAGGTACCAGAAGGAATGGTCCGATATCTACCATCTTCACACCAGATTTTGCTTAAGTAGAATGTGTGAAATTTGAAAATAATCGGATGCTCATTTCGCGTTTTACGAGCTTATTTGGTTATTCTAAATTTTGTTGTGGGGGAGGTACCAGAAGGTGTAGTCCGAAATTTTCCATCTTCACACCAGATCGTTTGTTAACGAAAATATTGGGACATGTGAACTTTGAAGACAATCGGACTCGTATTTCACATTTTATAAGAGTTATAATTATTCGAAACGTTTACCCTTTGTAGGGGAGGTACTTGAAGAAGTGGACCAGTATTGTTCATTCTAGCACCTGACCTGAAGCAAAATCGGATTATCGTTTCTCTTTCTGTTCAGAAAATTTATTTTGTGAAAATTGAGGAGACACCAGAAGGAGTGGGCCGATATTGCCCATCTCCGAACTCAAATGACATATACCCTCTGTAGCCATGTGACTGAGGGTATAAAAACAAGTAAGAAGCTGCTAAGTTCGGCCCGGCAGAATACACCATTTGGAAGGAGCTTGAAAAATTCCAAAACAATCCATCCAAAAATACGGCTTAAATGAAAACAGTTGCATGGAATTTATCGAAGACTACTACCGAGTCAGAATTCCAAATAGGAAATTTGAAACATTTCCGGTGGATAATGTCGCTAAAATCATCCAAGTACCAAGTATAGGGAGGAACAGTTATGTGGGGGCTCAACGATGTTTGAACATTTTTTTTGTGATAGGTTGTAGTGCTCATTAAGACCATCCAGAACGAAATTTTAAACGATTCCGATGAATAATGTCGCTAAACAATTCTCTTCCATGGGTTAAAGTACTCAGAAGGAACTTCTTGGCTACAATCATCAAAATATGGAATAACGGGAGTAGCCGTTATATGGAGAATATTCTATATCGTGGACCTATATAGACAAATCTCCTTCAAGGTGTAATGTTCTCATTAGGAAATTTAGCTTAACTCGTCAAAATACCGAATATGGTATCCCCGATATACCGAATGTATTTTGGTTTGATTAGATGGGCATATATGATATGGTAGTCCTATATAGACAAATCTCTTCCAGGGTTAAGGTTATCACAAAAAACTGCTTGTGTAGAAGTTCGGACAATTCCATGAAAAATGTGGCTACAATCATCAAAATACCGAATATCGGGAGATACTGTTAAATGGAGGATCGTAGACCTATATAAACATTTCTCTTTCAGCGGTTGAAGTACTCACAAAGAACGCCTTGTGCAAAATTTCAGACAATTCCATTTAAAAATGTGGCTTAAATCATTTGGGAGCTTTAAGATATCGTGGACTCATCTTCGAACTTGATCTGCCTGCAGCTCTGCGGATAGAGATGACTAAATCGTCTTATAATTTTACGCTGAACAAGAATATATATTTTTTGTTTTATTCCAAATGTAAGTTTAATATAATTTTTTTTAATTAATTCGATGAGTTACAAACGGAATGACGAACTAAATATACCCTGCATGCTGGAATAAATTGATATGGATATTTTAGAAACTACTGAATAAAACATACTAACATTTTGTTGATGATTCACAGAGGCTTTTCGTTTATTGAATTTGTACAATATAAATTAACCATTTACTTCTTTTTGTTGCAATTTTTCTTTTTTTGGTCCATCAATATTTTCAAACATTATCACCACATATGCGTATCGATCGTACGGTAAAAAATGTTTTTCATAACTTAAAATTATTTTTTAAAAAATTCAATACATTTTCTTTTAGTATAACAAATTTATTTTTATTTTTCACTGTTTAATTCTTGTTTACATCCAATTTTAGATTTAAGTGACAGGTATAGATTTTTGTTCTGTGTGTATGTGTGTGTTTGCTGTATTATGCAATACATTAAGGAAGCTTAACAATTAAACGCATACAGTTTATTTAACAGAAATTAAAAAAAAAAACAAATAAAACGTAAATACTAATAATGTGCCATATTTATAGACAGTGGATCACATCGCAGTGCTTCGCTGACTTCTAGCCTTTAAAAGGTTGAAATGTAAAAATTAAGTTAAAAATTAAATCTGGAAAAATTTTAAATTTCAATCATAACATTTGCTGGGTAATACAAATTGGCATATACCATCTCATTTTTTTTAATATAATACTTCAAAATATATATTTTTGGACTGATTTTACAGAGTTTTGGAAAATCAAATGTTCATGCTAACTAATTCTAACCAAATATCTCTATATCGGATCCAATTCACACAATTGTATTTCATTCTTAAAGTTGTGATCACATTATGGCATGATTATGAATTACAACCCAGTTGAAATTGTGTTTTCCACAGAATATAATTTTTAGAAATTTCTTAAAGGCCAAAAAACACTATCACACACTCACCAGTAAAATCCATGGCTACAAAAACAAACTTAACTTTGAAAAAGATTGAAAGAAGCTTGGATAGTTTCTGGTATTTAATTATCATATTCTTAATCGGAATACCTTCAAAATAAATATTTCAAAGAAAGGCCCCTGTAAGCCATCATCTACACCAAATATGCCTGATGAGCCGGTTAAACAACGGCCAAACGCGTCGCATAGTGGTGAGTGTGTAATAGTATCTATCTGACTTTCCTCTTCACTGCAAATTTCAGATTATTAAACTCGTCCCGAAAGAGAAATAAACAAATATAATTGATTGTATTTAGACAACCTGTGATCCACTGTATGTTGGTGCGTTTGCTAAAACCCTACTAAATAACAAAATATAAAATACTTTTAGCAAAGATTACAATACAAAAAATGGACAGCAGTGTACAGCTTATTCAATAATAAACAAAAATACATATGTTTGTGTGTGTGTGTTTAGAGTTCTGTAGCTATTTGCGTTTCGTTTAACATTAAATTATTCACTTTTTGTTTCAATTTGTTCTTCTATTTCTCTAGATATTTAATAATAAAGCTTAACAATATTTCTCCAGTTATTTTAATAAAAAACAAAAAACAAGGTCAAGTTGATCGCTGCTGGTTAAAAAAAAAAAAATAATAAACTACATCACTCTGCTCTGAATAAAGTTTTTAGCATCAGTTTTGGATAGCCCCTTAAAATTTTTATATACATACTATTTAATTTGCTTCTCAATTTTGTAACTAACAAAAAAATTTAAATTTCTCGAATTTCTGGAATCTCTTAGAAAACAATTTTCTGAGTAAATTTGTTTCTGAGTAAAGACGTGGGCCAAATTCACTCATTCGATATGGAAAAAAAATCTCGATCTTACTGGAAATATTCAGTAGAAACGACACTCGGTATTATGAATGCTAGAGTTCTACCACCATTTTCATTTATTATCAAAGAAGTAAGCAAAGGCTATAGTCGTGCTGGGCCAATCATGCCCTACAAAACTAGAATATATTGGAAAACCTCCTCAGGTCCAAACCAGAGTTTATTGAGATAATATGCTAGACAGTCCTGCACAAACGTTACCCTTGACAGGAGCATTTGCCCGATATTTCCCTCTCTCTGTCGTGCTGACTGGTATTCAAAAAAAGTTTCACATTAAGAAATACAATTTCCCAAATGCTAGACTTCTGCCCTGTCCTTAACTCTCTCCTCATGCAAAATTCTGGTTTGATTGGTGTTTGTGACCCATAGAGCAACTGTAAAATAAAGAAAATTTAAAGCAATAGGCCTCTATTCTGACACTAACTCTAAAATTTTGACAAAAAAATCACTTTTTATTGGCATATTTTTGTGCGATTTTCTTAGATTTTATCCTTTTCGGGCAAGAGGCAAATCCTAATTTGGTGAGAATTTTCAAAAACAATACAGCGGTTCTAGACTTATAAGCGAAATAAATAACATCAATTCCTTGTACATATACAGGGTGAGATGAAAAAACTGCAAACCAACTTCAGACTGCTGTCGTTTCTAAGCCACTAGTCCGACAGCTGTTAAAATTATTCCATTGAAATTCCAAAAAGTGCAAGAACTTACACCGCAACAGAAAGAAAATAGACTCAAAAGAGCTAAAGAGTTGCTTCGCTTGGCCGAAAGTGGTGAACTGCCGAATTTGGTTTTATTCGATGAGAAAACATTAGTTGTCCAGCAGTTTGTAAACAAACAAAATGATCGTGTTCACTTGCCAAAGAGGTCAGTTGAAAATGGGCACCTTCAGTTGACCATCAGAACTCAAGCGCCGGCCATGGTGACGCCGATGGTCGCTCTCTGCTTGTACTAATCGACCGTGACAACAGAATCAATCCTGAATATTATCGCGAAAATATTCTGGAGGGTGTATTAAAGCCTTGGGTACGCAAAGATTTTGGCCGCAGACCTTGAATATTCTAACAGGACTCACCACAATCGCACTCGGCAATGGTTACAAAATAAGGTTCCTCGCTTCATTTCCAGCGCACAATGGCCACCAAAAATCTCCGGATGCCAATCCGTTGGACTTTTGTGTCTGGAGTATTTTGGAAAGCAAGTTTAGCACTTGAAAATACCAAAGTGTCGATCACCTCAAGCCCGAGAATGGGCCAAAATACCGCAGAGCAACATTCGGGCAGCGTGTGACGGTTTAATTGGCCGTTTGAAGGCCATAATTCGTGCCAAAGGTGATCAATTCGAACAAATCTTAACTTATATTAAAGTTTCATTCTATTTCCGACATTTTTTTGCTTTCATTATGGCGTTTGACTTTGTTGCTGTTTTTTTATCTCACCCTGTACATAGATAGATCGACTCAGGTCGGCCATATATAGCTTCTTATGTCGGCGACCAATATTTTGAGGTGCTACATAATTTTTGGCCCAAGCAAACTTATAACACCCCCAATACATAGTATTGTAGGGTTGTATAGGATAGGAATTCTTTCGATATCGAATGCAGGAATTTGACCCCAGGATGATGTTATTCCAGAACAACTATTATTGAATTTCTTCTTCTTTTAGAGACTTCCTTCTTTTCCAATATGACTATATACATCATACATATTCGTTGCGGCTATGCGATTTCACTTTCAAAATCTTATGGTATGAATTCAGTTTAGCTAATACTCATAATACCATAAAATGTTCTACCAAGTGATGTAGTGAGAAATATTTTATAAATAACGAGGCGTACACAAAAAATAAATGCTAGCGGTATATAGTAAACAATATTTACGTATTATTAAATAAATATATATGTAATGCATGTAGAAATTAAGTAATGTGTAATTGACTTCAACAATGCTGCAGCAGTAAAATGCAGTAGGTATGCTGGACTTTTCAAAATCTACTGATTATCTCAACTCAATAGAAGTAGATTACGAGTCTCAATTTTATTGCGCTAATTAATTAACTAAACAATTAATTACTTAATTAATCAATATTTCCACATTAATGAAGTCAACCAAACATTACTTCTTTCACGCTTACATTCAAAAGTGTTGTGGGTATTTTTATGTGTAATTGATCACTTCGTTTTCTTTTATTAGATGTAAATTAAGGAATTAACAAAGGATAGCAACAACTTATTGCTTATCAACATTGTTGTTGCTGTTGTCATTGTAATCGTATAAATTACACATCAATACAAAATATACATATATATAAGAATAAATTAGTAAAAATAGTGGTGCTACAAAATTTAAGCGAAATCAGTCTAAAATATAGATATTTGCAAGTAGAAAATAAAAATACAAATTTTATTGTAGTCAAAATTTAAAAAAGTGGCATTATACGAGGATATTTTCCACTGGCTATGACAGAGCTTGGTGTAAATATTCGGTTTGGCTTCCATTACGTATTTTATTAGAAAAATCAGTTTAGACATTATGTTGTGTTCCTCAAAATTACAAAAATCACTCACATAGCGAGGATGGAAAGCCTACTCAGTTATATAAAAAGTTTACTAAGAAATGGGCATATATCGCTAATTCTTAAGGAGTATCGTTGCCTCTAAAAAAATAATAGCTATATCGATTGCAAGGGCAATCGTACATAGCCCTTCATTTTTTTGTTGTTATTGTATAAGTGTAAAAATGCGCACTGATTCAATTTACAACCTAAGCATTGGTCTGAACACATACCCACATTAGGCTTGTAAACTGAGTTAAATGAAATGGTCCCGCACCTAATAAGATGTTTACCCAATTAGAATTTTTTTTTTCAAATCATGGTCCCGTGCTCGAAATCTGGACGAACCTTTCGTTGAGACGTCTGAAGTGTCCCATAGGCTTCCAAAAGATAAAAAATGCCAGGAAGTTACTATAATTGCCCCTGCGATATAGCCTTGAAGTCCTGTCTAAGGTTACAATTTTCACATTCCCAGTGCCTTTAGAATCTTAATGTCTTTAAAAAAATCCTGTACGGATTTGAAAATCTAATAAGATTTTTAACCCATTGGAATTTTTTTTCAAACCTTGGTCCCGTGCGTCTGAAGTTTCCCATATGGGTCCAAAAGTTCAAAAATGTAAAGAAGTTATTCTAATTGATACTTGCGATATAGACTTGAAGTCCTGTCTAAGATTACAATTTTCACATTTTTTAGAATCTAAATATCTTTAAAAGTAACTGTAGGGATTTGAGAATCTAATAAAATTTTTACCCCATTAGAATCGATCAAATCAAAAATGTATGGAAGTTATTATAATTGCCACCTGCGATATAGTCTTGAAGTGCTGCCTAAGGTTACAATCTTCAACTTTCCAGTGCTTTTAGAATCTAAATGTCTTTAAAAATAACTGTACGGATTTGAGAACCTAATAGGATTTTTACCCCATTGGAATTTTTTTCAAACCTTGGTCCCGTGCTCGAAATCTGTATGAAGAAGTGTCCCACATGGGTCCAAAAGCTGCGATATGGACTTGAAACCTGTCTAATGTTACAATTTTCAAATTTTTAGTGCTTTCAGAATCTTAATGCCTTTAGAAATAGCCGTACGGATTTAAAAACCTAATGGATTTTTTACCCCATTGGAAACTTTTTTCAAACCCACCAACTAAAGGTATTAAGTAGGAAGGACAACTTCATATTTAATTTTTCAATATTTTTTATTTCCAAACCATCATTCTAAGAATTCCATTTCAAGAAATACTATAAAGAACGACAATTATTTCCATGGCGTCGATTGATATAGGGAAGCTATAAAAACCAAAACTTTTTAAAAAATAGGTTTAGCTTATTAGGCGTTACAGATACGGGGAAATATTAAAATTTCTTCTCCCAGCATAGGTCGATTAAATAATTGAAATACCCTCATAATCTCAAAATTATTGTTAACATTTCATATGTTAAATTCACAATTGATTGAGTTTTGATAATACGGAGCAAATCATCTGATCTTAACGGATAACCTTTTAAATAAAAAAATGTATCAAAAATGTAAAAGGGACGGCGGAATAGAATTGTAAACACATTAGGGTTTTATCTGCATTCTCTCTCTTTTACAATACTTTTTAGCAATATATTGTTAGGATATCCATTGGGAAATTCTTTAGATAAAAAATACAAATTTTGCAACAAAATCATCTTCAAAAAAACTTAAAAAAAGATTTCTGAATATTTTGCAATTTTTTTTTTTTTTTTGTGTATATTCTTTTAAAAATAATTAATATAATTATATCTTAATAAATACAATGTTCAATACATTAATATTCCATTGTTTCTAAAACAAATTTGTATGCCTCAACTCTAAATGCTTAGAATGGCCTACTCTGTACGATGTGTTTAATAAAGAAAAACAAAGTAGTTTTTAATATAAATTATTTCTTTTTTGGAGACTTTAATAATACGCCACTTAAAAAACTATCTACATTTTTGACTGGATCACTTTAGAACGACTTTTGTAGCACCGCTTTGTGTTGTAATCCAAATTCGACTTAAAACTAAACAAATGGACAAATATTTCATTAGTTGAGTTAAGTGTATTTTGTTTTTCATTTGTAAACTTTGCAATTTGACTCGAATAAAGATACTTGGTTTCTGTTCTTAAATTAGTACTGCGGTACTTAGTGTACCAACTATATATAATGCTAAAATATATATATGTAAGAAGATCTTTAATAAAGTTTCTGTTTGGTTTTATTGTGATAGAACGTTTTCTTTTTTTTCTGTAATGTACTTTTTGCTTATTGTTTGTTTGTTTCGTATCGGTTTTCTTTGTTTTGATTTGAAGCAGAGCTTTTGTAAAGTGTTTCAAGTTTGTTTCAATTAAAGTAAAGTTTGTAACAATTTTTGGTTTTCTTTGTAGTTTTTTGTTCATTTTTTTGTGTTCTTTAGACCAAAATGGAGCGTGTAAAGTTTGAATTTATCGAAAGAGATAGAATAGTTGATAGCCCTATTGAATAAAAGTAGTTTTGTGTGTGTTCGCAGGAATTATTCAATATCTAACTCAATACTCTATGGGATTAGGATCTATAGGTTTGCGGGAATATTTCAAACCCAAGTTATCGCTAATTTCATCGATAACGTCCAGAGCGTAGTCCAATTGTTCTTTGGTATGTGCCGCCGACAGACAATAACGTATGCGACCCTCCATAATGGGTGTGGCAGGAAAACCGACGCCAACAACAGCAATATTGCGGGTAGTTAAGGTACGTACAACAGCTCTGTAAAATAGTTAATACATTTTTGTTAATAATTTGTTCAATTATTTTTCGATATTAGAGTTATTGTTCTTTACATAAATATATCCTTGTTAGTGAAACATCTATAAAAATGGAAATAGATTGAATAGTTAAATCAATGGCTCGTGTTTAGCCATCTAAGATTCGTAAATATTTCAATGGGTTTTGAATCTTCTGATTTAGACCCATGTTTACAGATTTTTTTGGTGTTGGAAAATAGGTTGATATTTTATTTATTCTAAAGTATAAAAAATAAAAGGTGATAGAATTGAAATTAATGAATTTATTATAGCATTCGCCAATTCCACCTAATCATTAGTTTTATTACAATGATTTATTACCAGCAGGTAATGTTTTGGTGTGTTTTTATTATGGACTTTACCAATGTTGTCACATGGGTTTTTTATATGAAGTGGATGGAAAGATAAAAAGTGCATTTATTTTTTTTTTCAATATTTTTGTTTTGTGATTATCACTGTGAAACAATTGTGGGGTCCTGGTAGTGAGTTATCAAATCCACTTCAGCAAGTAGAACAAAATAAAAAAGAGTTTAGACCAAACGAAAGTTCGCCTATATTTAAAAAATAATAAAATCTGAAAAAATTTGCTCAATTCTAGATCCTAAGCTATTCGAGATGGGTCATCAATTCACGCTTAGCCTCATTCTTGAGTTTTTATCTTTCTTCCCAAACGATTTTGAGTTTTCAGCTAGTAGAACACCTACTTGAAAAAAATAGTTCGGAACTCTTTGGGTCCTAAGGGACCGGATATGGTATTCTTCCTTTTCTCATACTTTAACATATGAAAAAACGGCAACCAACTTCAGACTGATTTCATTTATAAGCCACTCGTCCGACAGCTGTTACAATTATTCCAGTGACAGCTCATTAAATTCTTTACAAGCATACAAAAGCATTTTGGTGAGAATTTTCCAGAAAAAAGTTATTCCTGATGAAATTCAAACATGATAGTGTGATTTCTTTATATTTGGCTGGAAAACCACAACTGGCTATAGTTAGAGCACTCCAGCATTTAAATGTGAATAAATCTTTGGTGTTTCGAACCATCGCTCGTTACCGTGATACTGGTAGCGTAGCCCGACATCAAGGAAGTGGACGTAAGAAAACAGCAACATCAGCAGAAATGGTTCGAAAAGTAAGGAAGCTACTTGATCGAAACCCGCGACGCAGTGGCCGAAAAATGGCTCATGAGCTGAACATATCTCAATATTCCATTCGGCAAATATTGAAAAATGAGCTTGGGGTAAAGCCATTGAAATTCCAAAAAGTGCAAGAACTTACACCGCAACGGAAAGAAAATAGACTCAAAACTGCTAAAGAGTTGCTTCGGTTGGCCGAAAGTGGTGAACTGCCGAATTTGGTTTTTTCCGATGAGAAAACATTCGTTGTACAGCAGTTTGTAAACAAACAAAATAATCGTGTCAGTTGAAAATGTGCACCTTCGTTGGCCACCAGAACTCAAGGGCCATGGTGATGGTGTGGGCCGCCATAACAGTATTAATCGACCGTGGCATCAAAATTAATGCCGAATATTATCGCGAAAATATTCTGGAGGATGTATTAAAGCCTTGGGCACGCAAACATTTTGGCCGCTGACCTTGGGCATTCTAACAGGACTCAGCACCATTGCACTCAGCATGCGCCCCCCAAGAATGGTTACACAATGAGGTTCCTCGCTTCATTTCCAGCGCACAATGGCCACCAAAATCTCCGGACACCAATCAGATCTTTGGGCCATATTCGACAATTCGACAATATTCGACAATTACAATTTCAATGTTACGAATTACATCAAATTATTCGAATTTCAGCGGAAAATGGTAAAGAGCAGGAAACCTTTCAGGCAAATCTTGATAGCATTCATTCTGATGCAGTCGCGAATGTACACCCTCATCTATTGCAGCTGAATTTATGGGATTCAGCTTTTCCTGGACTTGGTTATAATTAGCGACGTAGTCCAGGTGTAACCCTGTCCCTGCTAATAACAGTAATATTTCTCCCACCCCATTAGGTTTATTTCCTCCCCTTGTACTTACCCAATTTTGGAGAAAAGATACACCAACATAGGCACAACAGGTGAATCTTCATGACCATAAGTGATGACACCCATTTGGGCCAAACGTCTGCGGAAATAGCGGGTGTTGCGAGCCAATTGATTGATTTTCCGCCGACCGAGATCACTGCCGTCAACGCCCATTATAATACTCATTGAAGTGTAAATTTGCTGGGCCACTGGCGGAGACATGGTGGCTGCATAGCAATGGGCATGACTGTTTGTGCGTAAGAAGTCCACCAATTTCTGAAAATTAAAAAAAATTAGTTTCTTTCTTCTATAAATGATAACAAATTTATCCTACCTTTGATCCTGCAATATAGCCACCAGCACTACCAAAACTCTTTGTAAATGTACCCATTAGAATATCAACATCTTTGGGATCACAATTGAAATAATCCACAACTCCACCGCCATTGGGTCCCAAGGCACCAATACTGTGAGCCTCATCCAAATACAAATATGCCTTGTATTTCTTTTTCAAGGCAATAATTTCGGGCAGGCGACAAATACTGCCCTCCATACTGTATACACCCTCACAAATAATGAGGATTTTCTTCCATGGTTTGCCGCCATTCTTGGGATTGCCATAGACTACGCTCTGTCTCAAAACACGTTCCAAATCTTTCATGTTGTTGTGTTTGAACACCTTGGTGGTGGCGCCGGACAAACGTAAACCCAAAATGATAGAAGCGTGATTCTTTTCATCACTCAATACCAGGCAACCGGGTGACAGCAACGAGGGTAAATTCAGGGCATTTGTGGCAAAACCCATGCCGAATACAATGGCATCCTCAACGCCCAAATAACGGGCTGTCAACTTTTCCAAATCCAAATGCAACTGGGTGGTGCCCAATTCTACACGTGGACTACACAAGGCCAAACCCCATTCTCGGCATGTTTTCTCCGAATCATCGGCACAGGGACCCGTGGCTGCAGCAAATCCCAAATAGTTGTATGATCCGAGATTGAGACACGTCGTCTCGGTGCCGGTGAATTCAAATGACCAACCATAATCGGGTGTGACACGATCTTTCAGGGTCAATTCGGCCCCAGGCACACTACATATGGGACGATTCCAACAATCTCGTATTCTTCGATACACATAACGAGAATAGAAACTTTCAAAGGCATCATAAAGGCTAACATAGCCGTCACGATTTTTCTCCTTGGCCACTTTCGGGACAAACAGCAACTGATTCAAATAGCCCAATATCATGAGCAAATAGAATCCTAAATATGTAAGGCAGGCTGTGCGTAGGGGAACTTCCTCGAATGAGGTTTTTTGGTAATGTTCTTCGGCTGGCGGCAGGATGCCATCGGCAGCTGATGGCTTTGATTTGACACCATATTCTGTGCTGGAATTTGTTGCTGAATTGTAAAATCCATTTGTGGTTTTCTGTAAAAGAAAGGAAAGGAGGTTAAAAGTAGGAATGAAATTGAGATATGCAATTATTACTCTTTTCATTTTAGGCAAATTCTTTCGTGGAGGGTAAAGGGGCGTATTTTTTTATTTAGCTATCAAATTCCACAAAAAGCCATGAAAAGAAAATATAAAATATATTGTTTATTATATTCCAAATAGGTTTATATGAACCCAGAATCCCAACAAATAAAATGTTTTCAAATAAAAGCGAAACTTTATTGCATGACTTATTAACTCTGTTGGGTTTATTTGAAACTGAAAACCTCCAACAATTGCGTTATGGGGGTTTATTTTCAATTCTTATCTTTCGATATAAAAAATAATACCCCCAAAAGCAAAACAAAACTAAAAAAAACAGTATGACAACAATGCATTTAAGCGATTACATGAGCGAGTCCAGGTAAATAATGAATCAAAATTTTGTTGTTTTTCCAATTTGTGAATATGTAGGTACTACTTCACCCCACAACGTGTTATGAATGTACAAAATCATTTTTCGGTATCTAACAACAAAAATGTGACATAATAACAACAAATCCATATGAATCGTTATAATGACAACAACAACCACAACAAAAATATTATCGTCGTTATCATTATTGTACACCGAAACTGGCGCTCGTGGAGTGACTGTTTTAGTCCATTTATATATTCTCTCGTACATAATACGTATGTGTGTAGACGTAACGAAATCCAAAAACACGCCACAACTTCGAACGAAAATATTTAATTTAGATACGATTAAATTTTGTGCATCATCATAGGCGTAAAAGTCTATATGCCGCCACAGACAGGTGTTATCAACAGTTTGTGCAATATAACGTTTGTTTGAATCATTTTATGATCTGGTCTAGAGATTAGCCTAGCGTAGGTGGTGAGAGTTCTGATTCACTTGTCTGATGTTTATTACATCATAGAACAACTAGCCAGCCAGCCATTTAATTTTGACGTGTCATCTTAACTGGGTATTATTTTAATTTCTTAGTTGCTCTAGGGAAAATGGGGAAATGTGCAACATTTCTAACACATGCTTTTTATGTTGGATAAATGTTTAGCATTTTCATTGTTCCCAGCTGAATTGTTAAGCAACAGAATACTCATTTGGGCTGTGTATTTTGCACATACGACTGAAATTAGCCTGACTATCGTAATATATAGTCACTGGTCGTATGCTGCATGGTTCTTCATTAAGCTTATATGAGTGTTTTGGGTCGAAAACGCCAGCACCGGTACCTTCATCCATCTTGGAGCCAGACCGTGCAGAAAAGGTTCATCACTAACCCATGCGTGCATATCAGGTCACGTTAATAACACCAATACAATTGAAGCCGACTCACAGCATATATCCACTGGCTGAAATTCACAGAACATTTAATACAATTTTGGGAGTGCTCTTGAGAGCTCCGGTTGTAAGGATGCGGCTCTGCACTGTCTGTCTGGCTGGGGTGCGCACGATAACTCTCAAATGGATTATCCGATTTATTCCAAACTTCGTAACATCGTAATATTATTGTCAAACTTAGATCCAGCTCGGAGATGGACAAAATCGGTCCACTCCTTCTGGTACCTCCCACACAAAATGTCAAAATTTTCAAAAATAATATAATTTTCTGCACATAAAGTGAAAGGATAATCGGATTTTTCTCAAAACTTTGCGAATCCTAATATTTTTATCAACACTTGGTCAGGTGCGAAAATAGACAATATCGGTCCCCTCCATCCAGTACCTCCTCCACAGAGGGTGAACATTTTCAATAATTATGACTCTTATAAAATGTGATGTAAGTGTCCGATCGTCTTCAAATTACACACATTACAATATTTTTATTAACCCAAGGTCTGGTTTGAAGGTTAAATATATATCGCTCTAATCCTTCTGGTACCTCCCCCACAAAAGGTCGACGTTTTGAATAACGAAAACGATCAGAAAAAAGAATCTAGTTTTCTTCAAATTTCACACATCACAATATTTTCAGTAACCCAAAGCCTGGTGTGAAAATGGGATACCTAAACATTTTAAGTATCCATGAAGCTTATAAAACGTGAAATTATCATTCGATCCCATTCAGACTTGGCGCATCTCAATATTTTCATCAACACAAATTTTGTTATAAAGACGGTAATGATATACATATCTGTGAACCCTTCTGGTACCTCACGCACAAAGGGTCACAATTTCCAATACCTAAATCCGTCAAAACTTGCGAAACAAGTCGGCGATTCTTTACAACTTGCATTATCTACATTTTTCTCTTAACCAGAAATCTGATATGAATATGTAATTTATCGAAATTTATTATTTCCATAAAATTGGATATAAATGTTCAATATCTTTCAAATTTTGGACATACCAATATTTTTATCTGTATTAAATAGAATACTTCGGTCCACTATATTTGGTACCTCTTGTATATTTCCACATTTTCCAAAAATTTGAACATATCTCATATAAAGTATAGGAAGTTGTCGATATATTCCAAATCTGGCACGTTATAATATTTTTATCAGTCTTAGGTCAGATACGAATAAGGCAATAATGTCCAACTGCTAATGGAAATCTTTCCCAAAGTCGAATGGATTATCCCTTCAATTAGGTTGGAAGGAAAGCCAGGGGCATAGGGAGCATTGTGGATCGACTCTAGTTTCCTTCCAGTTTGATGTAAATGATGCATTAACCATGCTACATTTCTAAGGTTGGGATGGATCAAACGATCAAGTTAAGACTAGAACAACGTTTGAACCAAATCAAATTATATTTAGCTAAAGTTGCCATATATGTTCTTCGTCCGATTTAATATTTAAGCCAAAGTCTTAATTTCCACTCCATAACAATAATGTTTACAGCATAAACAACAGTTTGGTCAAAATCGATTCGCACATCTAAGTTCTCTACAATTCCAAATTTAGACTGATCAAAGGCACACAATTTCCCAATATAAACGTATGCTTGTCACAGGAAGGTCTGCTAAGTATCCAACTTTTGCTTTTTTTCATTGGTTCTAACTATATAGGTTACAAATTTATAGTAAATGGTATGTCAATGGATCAATATTTCCAAATTTCTTTTACCATGTGCGCCAGAGAAAAAATGTTGCTTTTTTGTGGATTCGTCTGACATGTTTCTAGAAAAACTAGGTTCTTCAAAAAGTCGTTTCCAATAACAATTGGAATAGAGCAAACATAAACAAATGGTATCAGAGATCTTTTAAATTCATTAGCATGTGTATGTTAATGGCACAATAGTTTTTTTTTTTTTTTTTTTGTTTGTGGAATACTTTACAACAAATATGGGTACTTCAAAAACCAATAACAACAACAAATCCCAGCATACCATTGGAAAAAATCAAACACAAAACATCACACGTTTTATGTTTATTTGAAAAGTAATATGGTGGCTACAATGCATTTCTCTGAATAGAAATTATAGTTAAATGCCTCACTGGATGTAGGCACCAAATGAGCGAACGAAAGATCGAATTAATTGATGTATGACCACACAGTTCACAACACACAACTCGCCAATGTGTTAGAATTGTTTCTTAATAGATATCAATGGAAGCCAATAGAGCAGCAGTTAAAAGTTGATAAAATATTTCAAATCAAATCATAGAAACAATGTGACCCATGACATACAAATATTGCAAAGCAAACAATGTTAGGAATCTTCACAATTTCGTAGTAACAATCTATGTGAGTGTGATATGTTTCGAATATTACTAATATTCTGAGTTGCCTATGTAAACATGCACGCCTCCATGTTTTTGTTCTAAACGAAAGACCGCAGCTAATCAAGAATAAACAAAGGTGCAAAGTCCAAACTTTCAATTTTTTCGGAAATACATGACAAGACAAGTTTATGTGACATCGGTTTCATAATTTTTGGTTAATTTGAAAAAAATTGTGGTTCTTTAGATAGTAAGGTTTAAAATGAAAATAATGCATAACGATAAAGTTATGCAAAACAGAATTTTTAAATTTTCGTTATCTCAAAATACAATCCGAAAAATGCAAAAAGTGAATATGAGTTGTTTTGAAACTAACTGACTTAGGAATGATCGATTGTGTGTTCCTAAAAATTCAATTTTCAATTATGAGAATTTTATTTTTTCTTATTTGAATACCAACTTTAATTGAATATTAGTTAATTATGCAAACGCTCCTCAGTCCCCAAGGAAACTTAATCCATTCTTAATATTATTTTTTGTATCCCAAGCCACTACTCCATAAAGAGAACAAAAGCACTTTGGACTTCTCCCATTTGAAATATCTCTGATCTGAGAGAAAACCCTAATTTTATTTCAAATACCTACCAACTTTTTTACTAACGAAAATTTCAACAACTTGAACGTGTTCACATTTAGTTTTCGTATATCACACTATCGTTAAGATTAGATAAGCATTTCGGAGAACTATCTGCTTTTTTATGGTATGACAAATACTAATGGATTTCGTAAAAAAGTGCTTTTGGCGCATTACAAAAGAAGACAGCAGAAGGGCACCTATGCAGATTGTCAATGTTCCGTATGGGACTATCTAACTGTATAATTTTATGACCCATAAAAGAATTATTCGATGATGATTCACACCGATTCCTTTGATCTATCTATATTTTCCATTACTGATAATGAGATACGATCGAACATTTTAGCAATGCAAGTAATGGTCATGAAGGCATTCAAGATAAGTAAATAAAAAATAACAAATAAATGTTGAAAGAAACATGGCTAAAAATAAGTTAAATCGGGGGTACTGTTATATCAGGCCTATTCCCATAAGAAAATTCCGTTTACAAATTTGATCAAATACCTTAAATCTGCGGGTCTTCAAATGTTAATGTACTCAATGAGAAACTATAATACCAAATTATATTATCAAATCCATTAAATCGGAAACTGTTATTAAACTGGGAACGGGGAGCAATATATTCCCATTTTCAATCCTGTAAAATTTGTCGACAGAATATGATTGTGAAAAAAATTAAGCGTTCTGGACTTTTTCTTTTAATTTTGGAGGAATTACCACAGACGCGTACTATGTACTGACGATTTTGTACTGTTTACGAGTACGCGCGACCCAAAGAGCGGCTCCCCGGTCGTATTAATCGACCTCGGCATCAGAAAAAAATGCCACATATTATCGCGAAAATATTCTGGAGAGTGTATTAAAGCCTTGGGCACGCAAACATTTTGACCGCAGAAGTTGGTCATTCCAACAGGACTCAGCACCACCACACCAGCACGCGCCACCCAAAAATGGTTACGAAATGAGGTTCCTCGCTTCATTACCAGCGCACAATGTTCACCAAATCTCCGAATACCAATCCGTTGGACTATTGTGTCTGAAGTATTTTGGAAACCAAGGTTGGCACTAAAAAATACCAAAATGTCGATCACCTCAAGCAAGGGCTTCGACGGGAATGGGCCAAAATACCGCAGAGCAACACTCGGGCAGCGTGTGACGGTTTCATTGGCCGGTTGAAGGCCATAATTCGTGCTAAAGTTGACCAATTCGAACAAATCTAAACTTATTCTAAAATTTGGTGCTATTTCCAAAATTTTTTGCTTTCATTCAATAAAATTTAAAAAAATGTAAAAATTATGGCGTTTGACTTTGTTGCAGTTTTTTCCATCTCACCATGAATTTATTAAGTTTGTCTTACAAAGACTAACAGGACTTTAGAGATGCATAATTCAGAAAAAACGGAATGATGAAATTAATATTAAATTAATGTACCTTTTGTTAGTTCAAATTCAAAATCCGTGTCAAAATTGTCCTCCTTAGCAAGCCCTAAATTCATCATCATCATGTTGGTATAAGGCCATTTTAAATCAGGCTGCCTACTCATCACAAATAAATGGTTACATGTTTAAGGGACAAATAATTAAACATGCACTCATTTCCATCAATCCCTTAAAGTTCTTGTAATTAACAATTTAGCCTCGTCGCATATGCTGATCATATGAAAAATTACCTCCCTCATGTGATAAGATAGTGGACTGACATTTATATTGATTACTGTCATAAAATGAATTATCAGGTTTTACAAGAACGGCCGGCAAGTAGTGGAACACCTGCATGTGAATGGGAAAATAAATGAAAAATAAATACCTACAAATAATTTCTTGGGGCAATTAATGTCCTCTTTTTACATGAAAAATCGATGTCAGTATGTAAACAGTACAACAATATATGTGTTGTTAACAACCTTTTGCTCATATTTACTCGACCAACAGAGAAAGCCAAGCTGCCGTTAGAAATAAACTCTCCGTGGTCAATTTACTCCTAATTACTCTCTTTGCGCCCTAATTTGTACGACAATAAAATAAGGGGTGCGAGAGTTGTGGAACAACAGAAAATGTCAAAAAAAAACAACCAGTGAAAACGGAACTACAAATGTTTGGGGAATATCAAGCGGGAAGTGTAGTTCCGTCAATGCAATTCAATATTCATTTCATGTTTGCTTCCTTGCCCACCAACAAAATCATACACACAATGTCCACGCATACACACACACGCACGCACGCCAGCAATCATAAACAAAATTCCAATTAGATTTTTGGCATTTAACACAAGCCACGAGCACGCCCTAAAGCAGTCAGCGCCAGCAACAGCAGTGACGACAGAGGAACGTAACCGCAAAAAAAAAACTCCAACATACAGTTGCCAGACCACAATTCTATTTTCAAAATATTGTATTATTCTCACTTTGTCTTTTTACCCCTTTCACGAAATGTTCAAGATTATGGAATAACTTTTCACCAATTATCATGGGCTCCATAAAATTACTCACAGATATTTGATTATAAATCGATTTAATTTCGGCACAACACAAACATCTGATCTGGCAATAATAAAAATACAATCACACCACTACTACCATGACCGCTAACTGCGGCAGCAGCACCAATTATTAATTTAATGATTTTTTGTTCTTTTCTAAATTAAGATCATAGAATTTTTATGGTCAATGCATTGCATATATCACAACTAGCTTCGAGTATTGTCTTAATTCAATATTTCGCACTCGGATCGCACACACACTTGCATTATTAACTGCACCTCTTAAGATTCTTAATTCACATTTCCTTTTTTCATCCATCATCATCATCGTTTTATTACCTTGAAACCATTGCTCATGGTGTTAGCCTTGAGACCATTTTTTCGCGTACGAATCTCTCGATAGGCCGGAGTATTATATTTCTTCAGATGCATTTCTTCCTGCTCCTGGTCATATTTACTTTGCAGGTGATTTGCCTCTGTTGACATTATGGTATCGTTTTCATTAAAATCACCACCATCTGGATTTCCCATTTTTGTGAGTTTTCCCTTAGACTTTTTGCTATGTTTCACACTTCACTATTGCCTCGGCTATTTTGTTTCAGTCGCTGTGCGGCCTGCCTTTGCGTAGTCTGGCACACTAGGGATACGTAAGTCGACTGTCGACAATTGAAACGGTCAAACTAAATTCGATTTTAACATAATCGATTTTCGCTGCCCAACCGTTAGTGTTGTGTAGATCGATTTGGCTATCAGAAGGGCTGATCAAACTTTATATCATGTTTCCATTGTAATATGCATTAAAATAAACTTACAAACTACTATTTTTTTAAATGTACTTTATTCAATAAATTGAATCCATTTCTTCTAAAAAACTTGACATGTTCAATAAATGTTCAAATTCCACAGAACTGAAACTGGTCAAAATTGTATTTATCGATACTTAAATTCAAAATATTAAGTTTTTTGGTTTCTTAGGAAATCCAAACTCATTGACAAAGGGGGACCTCGGATGAATAAGAAAACTCAGAATATTATACTATTAAAAAAATAGGACTTTTTTGTTTTACATTGATTGAAAAAATATAAAAAATCTTTTTAGAAAATGCTGGGTGGAGAATTTAGAAGATATTACATATTTATGGATCGAAAAAGAAATAGAAAGCGAATAACGTATAATAACAGACAGAAGATTAAATCGTGACTTCGATATGAAAATACATCCATACAATTATATCTGTTTTTAATTGCCTTGAAGCAGCTCGCATGAACATCGATGCTTTGCAATATTATTTCAACGTAGACTCATTCCAAATAAGGGAACCAGGAGCTGGATTCTTGTTCTATGAAAATATGACCAGGCACGGTATTTTTTATTTTGTTAAAATAATATACTGTTCAAGAACCTGCAAGAGTCTTCTAGTTTGGCAATTTTTTCCGATTTCATAAAGGGAAAGTCGGTTATCGTACTAAAAAATTTTACATTCTTGCATTTTTGGAACAGACTGTTAACATTTCATAACCGTTTTTATTTCATATTTTTTATTGAACAAAAATGTAGCCCGATCTCTTAATTTTCTGTAACATACCTCTTCAAAAATCGGGTGGGGTAGTCTTGCCGAAAATTGCAATTTTTTATGCTTTTTTTTGCTTCGGAATCTATATACTATTTATCACCGGTTTTTTAATGTTTTAAGTTTATAGAATAATTTTGACGTTTAAGGCTTCCAACCAAGGCGTATTCCTTAGTACCAACCATGGTACAATGAAGAGAAGGTAGGGCAACTTTGAAAAAATTGCAAGTATAGAGGTCTACCTGTTTGGCTTGTAATGTCAGAATTAGTATCAAAACAATAAAAAATGAAACAACTTGTTGCATTTATTTTGAATAAATAATTGAAAACCGCGATAACTGAATGAAAGGTCAACACTTCTTTTCAAAATCATGCACTATATATCTCTAAAGGATTATTTCGCTATAAAAACTCTAGATTTTGACGATGCTTACGTTGAAATAAACATTTTGAAAACACCCGAATTTCAATGTTTTCTGAACAATTTTTTTGTTATTGAAAAGAAAACACATACATAAACAAATAAATATGACATATTAAGCCAAGAAAATAAAAAAATTGAAATCATATGGTATCATAGCCCTACCTTGATATCATTCAGAAAATATTCAAATTCGGGTGTTTTCAAAATGTTTATTTCAACGTATGCATCGACAAAATCTAGAGTTTTTGTAGCGAAATAATCCTTTAGAGATATATAGTACATGATTTTGAAAAGAAATGTTGATCTTTCATTCAGTTATCGCGCTTTTCATTTATTTATTCAAAATAAATGCAACAAGTTGTTTGATTTTTTATTGTTTTGATACTAATTCTCACATTACAAGCCAAACAGGTAGACCTCTATACTTGCTAATTTTTCAAAGTTGGCCTACCTTCTCTTCATTGTACCATGGTACGAACCATGTTAGAAGAATACAGGTAGTCGTATCGACACAGCTGCTGGGACAATGAACTGTCAAATCAATTTGGAATTTAACAATTTGAATGAAAAATTATTCAAATTTGTTAAAAGTAGTTGAAAAATACAATCCAATCAATGATGTATAAGAAAACTTAAAAAATATACTTATATTGGGAAAAAAGTTGTTTTATGCAAAATTTAAAGAAGAAACATTTACGGCAATACTAATGCCTTGCAAATGCTAAAACGGTACAAATATTTTCCTTTAGTATGTAGATTCCACACCGGGTTTAAAATAATTGTAGAGTAAATGCGGATTAAGCAATAAATTAGAACAAAGATGATTTATGACAGAAAGCAAAGACTGGGCGCCATCTATTGTAAATATTTCTTGTCTCCTTAGTACGGAACGACTTTTATTTATATAGGCTTTCATGTCAATAAACAAACAGCTGTCGAACAATGCAAACCGGGAATATTAAAAATTTACGCCTGCATTATTTATTGGAAAATTTTAAAAATCTAATTAGAAAATAAAGACATTAAACGGAATTAATTGTGAGATGTTGTTATAAATTTAATTTACACACTCATTCATAAATTATTTGAAATTTCATTTAGATTTGTCATTCTTTGCTGAGTGAGAGAGCTTTCAAATAGAGAGCAAGAGAGGCATTGGAAAAAAATACACACACACACCAAACAAAAAAACGATTGACTGAATTGGATTCATTTGCAAAACTTAAGTGCAAGCATCATCATTCACTACGACGACGCAAGGGCGATTGCTGTTAATCAAACTGGAAAGAAGCAAAGGCATATCTATATTTTATAAATAATAAAAAAAAAACCAAGTGAACAGTATTAATTTGCGAGTGTTTGTTAATGAATTGAAGAAACAAAAACGACTTTTACAAGAAAAGAAAAAAATCATTCAACAAAAAAAATTGTATGGTGAAAAAAGTCCTGAGAGCTTAGTGTCAAGTTGAAAAAAATAAACTGAGAGGAGAGAGTAAAAGGCAAGCGAAGTGTCAAATGAAAATTTGAGTGAACAGTGTGATAAAAAGGAAAACATACGTCACTTTGAAACCCTGTTTATTTGACACGGGCAACCAACCAACCACATACACAAAGTCCTTCCCATAAATCCTTGATTCCTTCAAAAATAAAAACCAAAAATGGATTTTAATTTCGGTGATTTGAAAAAGGAAACCAACTCTGCCGTTGAGAACATTTTTGACCGTGCTGACGATGCCAAGAAACACGCCCAGGATATGTTGGGCAGCATCGATGACGTTCTAGGAGGTGGTGGTGTTGAAAAAACTGACAATGTTAAATCGGACGGTGTGGTAGATCCCTTGGACCCCCAAGCTTTTGTACAACGTATGTCAGCTGGAGCCAAGGAAGCCCAAGAAGAACTGGATGCCAAATTCTCAAAGAACACCAATGATTTGGAAGATTTCCTAGGCCAGACCACAAACAGTGTAAAACAAGGTGTGGCTTCGTTGACCAATGATTTCATGAATGCCGAGCGAGGTTTTAAGGACAGTGCTGGAGATGCTGCCAAGGAAATCGAGAAGAAGGCCGCCCAGGCTGTGGATGATATATTTGGCCACTTTGGTGGCGGTGATAACAACTTCAAGCCTACAGCCCCTGTTGAGGGTGTAGCCACAAGTGCAAATAACCAATTTACCGACTTTGACGACGATGAGGATGAACCGGCTGCCATGACAACCTTTGGCAAAACAGCTGCAACAGGCATTGCGGCTAGCAACAAGGATTCTGACAATGATTCACCTTCCATTTCTTACAATCCATCTCCAGCCAAAAAGTTACCATCTGATGCCCTCAAGGAGCAAGACAATGAGAAGTTTATTTCGAGTGAAGATCTTTTGGGCGATTTCAAGGATGAACGCACCGCAACACCAGATTCTCAGGCTTCCGCCAATAACTATTCAGCACCATTGGCCAAATTGCAAGAACCCAAAACGACAGATTTGGATGCCGATGATTTTGATGATGACTTTGTTCAGGCTGAAATTCCAAAACCAGCAGAAGAGAAATTCGTTCAACCTTCAGCACCAGTTGTTGAACCGGCACCAGTACCAGCAGCAGCACCAGCGGTGGCTAAACCAGTTCCTGTTCCAGTGGAACCGGTAAAAGAACAGCCAGCCCCTGTGCCAGAAGCTAAAAAGGAGGCACCAGTTCCAAGTGCACCGGCACCAACTGCCCCCACTACGACTGCTCCTACTCCAGTAGTTACGAAACAATCCTCGGCACCCAAGCCAACAACATCGAAGACGGCACAACAACAGCAGCCAAGTATTGTATCGGTTGAGGATATTTTCTATAAATATGGTTTGGGTAAGTACGAAAAATTTTTTGAATATTATGTTTTTGTTTTCAATTGTGTCAAGTTTTGAGTGATGAGAAGTGGAGAAATCCAAGCCGAGAAGGAGATTTTTAGGGGTCAAATGCTAAAAATCATAAAAAAGGAATGATAAGAATGGGAGATTAATGAGGAAAAAATCAGTTTCATTGTCCCCTCTAACCACAAATCCCTGTAAATGATTTACCGAGGAAAATGTTAGATTCTTTGTCCCCTCCCAAACCCTCTGTACATTTGTATGCGTGGGAATCATTTATTTATTTATTTTTTATTTATTTATTTTTTTTTTTTTGTATTATTCGGTCACCCTCAAAATGTGCCTCAATTAAATCGATTGTGAAACGCAGATATGTTTCAAAATAATGTTAATGTTAAGTGGGTCCAGGATTAGATTTCATGTTTCCTGGATTAAGTATACGATTCCCTTATATGTCGAATGTTTTTTTCGACTTAATGTTAACACTACTCGCTCGCTACTTGGATTAATTATCATTTGGAACTAAAATGGTCCTGATTAAAATTTTGAACAATTTTTTACCATATTTGAAGATATACCTAAACGTCTACTTATTCTGATATATTCTTTACAAAAGGGCTAAAATTTTGGAAAAAAGCAAACTTAATATCGATCAAATTTCCATTGAAGATAGACAATAGGGAACCCACTCTTAAACTGGGGTCCACGATTTGATTACATATTTCTGGATAAGGTATGCGATTCCCTCATATGTCAGATGTTTTTTTCTGACTTAATCTTAATACTACTCGCTCGCTACTTCTTGGATTAATTATCATTTGGAACCAAAATGGTCCTGATTAATATTTCTAACAATTTTTTACCATATTTGAAGATATACAAAAACGTCTATTTATACTGATATATTCTCCACAAAAAGGCTACTATTTTGGAATAACGCAGATCTGGTAGAAACGATTTTGTCCAAACTTTTATCGATCAAATTTCCATTGAAGATAGACAATAGGAAACCCACTCTTAAACTGTAAACGTAAACATTTTCACAATACAAATCTGCAGATCTTTGAATTTTCTGGCCCTGTTTTAGCGTGTGCTCTACGAATCCTCTCTTAACCCTCCCCCCCTCTTAACTTCGATTTGTAGATTTCTGGAAAATGAGATCAATTAAAATATAGAAATTTTGATATTAAAAAGAGTAATTTAAAATTAAACAATTTTGAACGATTCATAGAAAATTATCCACTGACGTCTTAGATCAGTAGACATTTTGGAACCTTCCCACGCACAATTATTAAAGAATGCCTCATAAATCCTTCCCGGTATACGATTTCTCATTCTCTCACTTCAAAACCCATTAATTGTTTTCTTTTTTGTTATTATAATGTTAAATACTTTTTACAGCTTTGTTCTTATCAAATGTTTATTTATTCTCATTTTGTGATAAATACGTTTATTTTTATTCATTTGCATCTCGTTTTTGTATGCGTTAAGATTTTTTCTATATACATGGTTGGAACAAAAGTATTATTTTTGTTTTGTTTAATTAGCATTGTGTTTTTACGTCTTAAACCATCGTCTCCCCATTATTCAATCTACAAGTTAACAGAATAATTCAATCTAATCGTGTAAACTTAAACTTAATGGAAATGGGGAAAAAGTATTGCACTCCGATTTTCCCATAGCCTCTGTTTAAGATTTTCATGTGGACTTTTGAAATTATTGTTCGTTTTGTCTGAAACCAAGTCTTTCTTAGTCTGGTTATTAAGTTGCTACTCTGATCGTGGTTTAATGTATAAACTTATTGGTTGTTTTCATTAATTTGTTGCGTGCTTACCATTAGTATTTTCCCCTCTTTTTTACTTATACATTTTATATAAGTAGAGTGAAATGGTTTTTGTTATTATCGTTGTGAATCATATTTCCATATGAGTGTAGTTGTGTTGCCGCGCCGGTTGGACTGACTGCTTGCCAGCCGACATTATGACTTTGGTATGTTTGTGAATAATGATGTCATACAATCAGCCGGCAAGCAATCCGCCAACCAAACCAGACCAAAAAAGAAACATTTTGTCTTATGCCAACACTCTTTTTTTTATTTTTACAAAATGTCATGTCTTGTTTTATTCTATTGTTATTTTTTGTGTATTTCTGAACAGGGGAGGAGGGTGTTGGGTCACTTGCCTGCCTCCCTGTGCCAGTGTAGGTACTAGATGCATTTAAATAACAAATCCACCACCCGGTCTTTAGTTTTTGGAAACACTAATTAAAGACCCGCAGACTGGGTTCTTTTATTTGTCTATAAAAATGCCGGTTTTACTTTATAACTTGATTTTTGTGGAACTCGCATTTGTCATAGATGCCATTGTTGCTGTCGTTGTTCTATCATTGTTATTGCCATGAGTCATGGTTTATTGTATTCTCTCATCATACATACAACTACAACAACAACAACAACTAGACAGTGATTTAGTTTATTTCTTCTATTTTTAGTTAACTTATTTCATTATTGATCTCGAAATACACATAATGACATCGAAAAGGGTTTCCCATAAATAGATCTAAGCATTAAGTGGATTGCTTTCTAAACGGAAACTATTTTGACCTCGCCTGACCTTTCGATGGAAATCTAAATATATTTCGCTTCTTTCTCGGTGTGGATGGTTTGTTAGTTGGTTGGTTCCACACTAATTGTGTTCATAACTCCATGTCATTGACACTAGCTTTACCAAATTACTCATCGCTTTGCACGGGGCATTGTATTTGTTGTGTTTGTTAAAATGTTGGAAATAATCGTATTTTTTGTCACATCACTTACCTTTATTCTACGCAATAGCATTATTTTTTCTCTGTTACCTTCCGGTTTTATCACCAATAATAAATTACACGTGTAACGATTTGTCTCATATATCCACGAAAGTTTGTGTGGCAATAAAAAATAATTGTAAAAGTTTTGTTCTTTTGAATTGTATTGTTTTTGTTGTATTCTGTCCAGGCTCTAAATTCACGTTTGGGGCAAGGTTAACCCAAAAGTATGGCGGCATAAGCTTAGTTTTTCACTTTTAACATAAGACGTAGCAAAAATTGTTGGAATAGCGTTACAGACTCAATTGTTTAAAATCTGTTCAAAATGTGTATAAAAGGCCCCAAAATGGTTTGAATCAAAATATTAAACAATAAATCCATCCCATCCTAATATTTTCAATGTAGATAACCTTTTTTCGTATACCCCACACATAAAGGTACCTCCTATTTGGTATTTCGAAAGCTTTTGTACCAATTTCCAACCTAATAATTTACAATTTGATATTTTGGGTTCTCTGGGTAGATTAACTCCTCACAAAATACATTTTTGGTGTAGTCCCCTAACTAAGTCAGGCCTCAATTTAAGTCAGTTGAACTTTGTATACCCTCCACCATTCATAGTATGGAGTGTATATTAACTTCTTCATTCCGTATGTAACTCATCGAAATACTAATTTTAGAACCAGCAAAGTATATATATTCTTTATCAGCGTAAAATTCTAAGACGATTTAGCCCTGTCCTTCCTCTGTTGTAATCGCGCTACAGATAAAACGAATTAAGATAGGAAGCTAAAATTTTGCACAGATCTGTCGTATAGCCCCCATATAACGATACCGCCGATATTCGGAATTTTTATGATTTTAGCCACATTTTCAATGGAATTGTCTGCAATTGTACACCAAGAGTTCTTTATGAGTAATTTACCCCCTGACAGAGAATTGTCTATATAGGTCCACGATATCGTATATCCCCATACAACGGCACCCTCCGATATTCGGTATTTTGATGATTTTAGCCACATTTTTCAACGGAATTATGTGAAAATCCACACAACGGTACCCCCCGTTTTTGGGTGTTTTTTTAGCCACATTTTTAATGGCTAATTAATTTTTAATGTCTGAAATTGAACACAAGGAGTTCTCTATGAGCACTTCACCCCAGTATTTTTAAGGTGTCCATTCCAATTTCCAAACAATCAGCAATTATTTGACATTTCGGTTTCTAATTGGGGACGCATCAAAATATCATCAATATAACGATAGCCAGTCCCTATAACCGATTCTTGAATATGACTTTAAAGTTTGTGAGATATACACAGAATGTATTCCTTCCTAATTTTAATTTTTTTTACTGTGTGGACCTCCCAAGTTGCGAAATATATTTCTAGGCCGCAAAGAGTGGACATACATTTTGTAGAGAAGAGGTACCCACTTACAATATGTGGTTGATATCGTTCTTGTAACAGCTACACATCTTTTGAAATCTGCTAATCCGATTCTAACTCCTCCTTTCGAAGGGAGTATCCGATTTGGTCCAAACATGATACATCGTAATATTTATATCGAACATAGATCGAGTTGGGAGATGTGCAACATCGGTTCACTCCTTCTTGTACCTCCCCCCATAAAAGATCGAAATTTGCAAAGAAAATATTTTAGTGCACAGAAAATGAAATCTGATTTTGCTCCAACATTGCAAATCCTATGATTTGCATCAGTACTAGGACAGGTGCGAAAATTGACAATATCGGTCAACTCCATCCAGTACCTCCCTCTCAAAGGGTCAAAATTATGAATAATTGTAACACTTATAAAGTGTGATATAAGTGCCCGATTGTCTTCAAATTACACACATCACAATATTTTTATTAATCCAAGGCCTGGTGTGAAGATGGAATATATCGGTCCACTCCTTCTGGTAACTCCCCTGCAAAGTGTCAAAATTTTAAATATTTACAAAGCTTATAAAACAAGAAATTAACATCCTATTCCATTCAGACTTGCCACATCTCAATACTTCTATCAACACTAGATCTGTTATAAAGATGATGTGTTTTAAAAGCGTTTCCGACTTTTTTAATAAAATTTTTTAAACAGGTGTCTTTCCCAACATTTTTTTGAAAAACTTAAACAATGAATGAATTTAGTTTTAAACAAGAATTCGCACAAAATCGCAAGACGAAAAAATGACACAAAATAGCTTTCTATTTAAATAGAACGTAGCCCTTTTACCTTACATCTAAAAAATAAAACAACAGTGAAAGAAGAAAATAGTTTTCAGTCTGAGTGTGCAGCACGAATATAACATTGCGTGTAGGGTATTGCCATTGTTCTCCATTCTTAACGCCCCAGATATGATTGCCTTAAGAGTTTTATTGTTTTTTCTCCTTCACCATTTCTTTTTTCCCTCCTTATTGTCATTGACATAAATTTCTTTATGTCTCCATTCATTTGGTGCGGTATGTCATTTCACATTGCTGCAGCTCTAGAGCGACACTGCTACAGCATTTCACTGTCGCCGCCGCCGTCACTATAAGATAGCACAAGAAATATACGGCTAGAGAAGAAGAAATGGACAACTTTTCTTGCCTTCATTATTGACAGCGATGACGACGACATGACATCGTTTTTTCACTCATGGCACAATGGAACGATTGCGAATTTTTTGTTTGCAAATATATATTGAATTTTTAGTCTTATTTTGTAAATTTGCATATATTTTGAAATGAACTTAAATTTTTTAAATCTGAAAAGATTTTCACCAACATTTTGTATAAATTTATCAAAACAAATTCGATTTTTTAATTGCTATTGTTTTGAGGAGAAAATTGGTAGTTATTTTGCAAAATATGATTTTTTTGTCAAACAACGTGCCATTGTGCACAATAGATAAGCTCCCCTTTCATTCTGTCTTTCATTGGAGATCATTCATAGAAACATACATATGCATGGGTTAGCACAAATCGCCGCACAAAAATAATGGACGTTGGGCTGAGGAAAATCCAAAAGTGATCCACAGCGTCTGACCTCCTTCTCTCTTTTGGTTTCTTTGCTGACTTTGCATGAGGTGCCATTGGACTTGCATGGTTAGCAATGAAATAAACATAGTTGTGTGTGTATGTGTCTGCATTCGGCTGCAGGGATGTCGATGATGAATGAAGAAAAAATCAAATATTGTGTGGTCATCGAGAAATATATAAAAAAAAACAAAAATTTAAATTGTTGACAGAAAGTTTTTGCAATTTTGTAATGCTTTGATCCCCTGAGTCTATACGAATGACTTCATCACTGGGTGTTCTTCTGCCGTTTTGGATATATCCTGTTTTTAATGAATATTTAAAGAATTGAATAAAAATATCCCACAGACGGGACTGTAATTTATTAGTTTGTGTCTTCACGCATTTTCAATCCCGAATTAGATGTGATTTGATATTTCGGTTTCTTAGTATAAAATCGATTCCTTGAAAAAAAAATCCCATAAAGATAATGATAGTCTTCATGTATATTTTTATATGGCTCTATAAATCGTTTTTTTAGATTTTATGTCTAAATTTTTAACAGCACCGACAACGATTTTTAGATGACTACCAGCGGTTGCTCACCTATTGCCATTGGTGGGACCATCCTTTCACAGGTTTCCTACGTTCTTGATCAAGGAGGAGTTTGGACGTAGCGTTTCCTAGGTGAATTTGACTACATCCTGCGTGCCTGACTACTTTCTGCTCGCTTTCTTTGCTCAAGGGTGGTTACATTGGAAACCGATATAGAAACTAGCTTGTACATATCTCCTCCGTAGAGTGAACAACCCTAGTGATGATGGAAGTTTCTCATCCAACGTTACACATTGCCACCCCTTACAAATAGATCATTTTCCATTATTTCGGCACATCCTACTCCTTCACAATTTAGCTCAACATCAGTGAGATTCGAATAGGTTCGAGTGAACTGCTCAAAGTTAATGATTCCCTCCCCATGCGTAACCGAATTGTCTTAGAATATTGCCAGGTTTAAGCGTGGAGCAACGAGCTGAATTTTTACGAGAAGGGCAATAAAGAAATTTTCCGATTTTTGTCATTTTAAATGTTTTACTCCTATTTTCCAACTGAATAGACATATTTAAGACTAAATCCAATTCCCCTTTTTATACCCTCAGCCATATGACTAGAGAGTCGTACGTGCCTAGTCGAAATAACGGTTTGGAACCTAGGTCTCTTTGGACATTTGTAGTCGATTTAGCTCCGTCCGTCCGTCTTTCTGGCTGGCTGGTGCGCACGATAACTCTCGAAGGAAGTATCCGATTTGATCCAAACTTGGTGCACCGTAATATTATTGTCAAACTTAGATCGAGTTCGGAGTGGACCGATATTCACTCCTTCTGGATTCTCATTTAATTGATAAAATTTCTGTCAGAAATATTGAATATAGAGTACATGTATTAAGGCCCACATGACGGCTCGGCCGTTTTAAATATTTTGAATATTAAACTGTAAATTGTCGTTTTAAGTTCTCGGAAGGGAGAAACCTTCCTTGTTTACTTTGTCCTATTCGTTCTAAGTGTATATCGCGGCAATGTACGTTAAAATTTGGGTCCGAGCGAACTTGGTTTTAAATATGTTGCAATTTGAAAAGCATTTTATTGTGTATTCACAAAGATACTCACTTTAATGAAAGTTATCAATCTAACTTAATAATCCCAAATTCCATTAAAATCTTCCGAAAAATCCCATCTTTGCGAATGTGCATCACTACCCTGTTTTATTGCCTTAAAACCAACAATGATTGAGTTTATTGATTGTCTTTGGCTTTTCTTTAAAATCGTTTGTTCATTTAAATCGGACTGATGGAGATGGTGGTCTGTCATTGACATTTCCACCTCATCCTCATTATTCTCTTTGCCTATCTGTCCGTGTCTATCGGCATCCTTGTTTTCTTAATGTAAAATGGAATGCCAAATAAGAAAATAAAATTGCGCATACATACATGTTTATGTCTTATTGACATTTATCACAGATTCCGATTTGTTTTCCTTTGAATAACTGTAATCTATTTTACTTGGCGTTTCTTTGGCAAAGGCCTAAAATAACTTGAAGTTTCCCCAAAAGCACTTGAAACAATTTTTTCAATTTTATTTTAAATTCTTGTAAAAAAACTGCAGAAGATTTTGAAACGTTTTTATTTCGCGAACATTTATTGTGAACTGATATTGTATGAAATTAAAAATTTAATAACAGTGCTAATTGAACGCATTTCGTGTTTGCCATGTGATTTTCCACAATATAATAATAATGATAATTACTGAACATTTGTAGTGATCGCATCTGACATACATAATTATAAATGTAAACACGTTAAAGTTGAACAGAACATGGAGACATTTTAATTTCGATGCTCTATTTGTGGGTGATATTTATATGAAGATAATGTTTTTTTTTTAATAAAATTTAAAGTACAGTGATTTTCTAGAAGTTGAAATATATACAAAAATTGTGTACGATATTGCTCAACATTTAGTTTACGTATTCATTCTTTCCTTCTTTTTTTTATCAAAAATGGAATTTCCTGGGATATTTCCTATAAATAATATTCAGTAATCAAGTAATTCCAATACTATTTTTTAAATATTTTTCCTTAAACGACAATTTAGTGATTGTGTTGACCCAGGTTATCCAAAGTTGCAGTTTGTCATGTGTATTCCCCAACTCAATCATCGAGATCTCTCCTACGACTGAACTCTCCTACGACAAGAAATGCAACTGGCGATAGCACCCTAGCCGACACTTCGTCGCCATCATCCTCTTAACTTGATGTTAGGATATAAAATAGCGTTGTTGCAGCATCTTCTATGTGATTCGACTTTTAATTAACCAACTTTTGATATTAAATTCCACTTTAGAATGTGGAAAAATATAAAGTCGAACTCTGTACTCGAATTTCGGCTTTGAGATCATCGCTTGATCATCAATTGATTATATTCATGGATATTATTAGTTTTGGGAAATCCAGAAGTAGATTCTATCATATAAACAAAATTCCCGTTTTTTAACACTAATCTAGTAGCCCTACGATTGTAGATTTTCTCGGTCCATCGAATTCATTAAATCAGGACAAAAATTGATTTTCGATTTTATAACCTACACCACATGGTGGTAAGGGTAATATATATTTTTGTGCATTTGTTTGTAACATGGAGAAGGCAGCGAGATAGACCCATAGTTACTTTTGAGGAACTTCATAGAATCACTTTCTGAGTCGATTAATCCTGGTCAGTCCGTCCGTCTGTCCATGTATTTTTATGAACAAAACCTATTCTGAACCTAAAATTTGGCATACGCATTTTCGAGTACTATCTGATGCCCGGTGCCAAATATCATTCTTGTGGAGCGCATATTAGGCATGTGAGGGACCGCGAATCGGCTGAAACATATATATGGGAGCTATAGCTATATCTAAACCGATTTATACCAAATTTGATGTACTTGCTGCTAAAATGCAAGTAATTTGATATTGACAGGTCGCATTTATTATCTGATTGAGATGAAATTTTGCAAACAATATTTGTTTAGCCCAAGGACGAACCCTACTGAAATTGGTGAACATCGGTTCAAATTTAGATATAGCTCCCATATATATATTCAACGGATTTCGGCTAATATCAGTCAATATCAAATTACTTGCATTTTAGCA
The DNA here is from genome assembly GCF_030504385.1 of Musca domestica. Lineage (NCBI taxonomy): Eukaryota > Metazoa > Arthropoda > Insecta > Diptera > Muscidae > Musca > Musca domestica. The sequence goes on from NW_026712233.1 coordinate 535,012, forward strand.
GCAAGTACATCAAATTTGGTATAAATCGGTTTAGATATAGCTATAGCTCCCATATATATGTTTCAGCCGATTCGCGGTCCCTCACATGCCTAATATGCGCTCCACAAGAATGATATTTGGCACCGGGCATCAGATAGTACTCGAAAATGCGTATGCCAAATTTTAGGTTCAGAATAGGTTATAGCTCCCATATATATCTTTATCCGATATCAGATTTATTGTGCAAATGAACAATACTAGTCCAAATGGACTAATTTTTGGCACTTCCGCTCGAATTCAGTTTAGAAGCAAGTACATTAAATTTGGTGTGGATCGGTTCAGATATAGCTATAGCTCCCATATATATGTTTCATTCGATTTGGGGTTTAAAGTCCCTTCCACGTTTTCGTATATCCCCAAAATGTCGGTAGCTCCCGATATTCGGTATTTGGAGGGTTTTAATCATATGTGGGAGCTCCTGCGAGTTACTCCTGTGTTGCAAATTAGAGTATGTGTTGGAATGTTCGAAATATACAGTAATTTTCTACTGTAAAAATGAAGACGAGTGGAATAGAGTATAATCGAATGTTTTACCACCCACGAAAATTCTCACGCTCCTATTCGAGCTGAGAGTTAAACTCGCTCGCAATATGTAAAAAACTCTAGATCTCATTTACTCTTTATATTTTACAATTCTAATTCTTACTGGGCGAAAATTCGACCTAATATCGCTCTGCGGTCAAACCGCATAGCTCTACATAGGGGTAGAAGCCGATTTTAGAGTTTTTCTTCATTTTGAGCCAAAATGGCTATAATTTGATATTGTGGAGACTTAGTGTGCAGAAAGATTCAGCGCAAAATTTGTCAGTGTAGGTCGAGATTTTGGAACGGCTTCCAATTGTGGTTATTTTAAGAAAACAAATTTCGCAATAATTGAAATGAAATTTATGTTTCTAATGGAGGATTTTTTCGCAAAACTCCATGCGTCCGGCACTCCTAAAATATGAAATATTATTGCGTATTTCAAAGTAACAAATGACGATGTACTTTGTTTCGTATACCGTACCCCTTTTTTTATTGCTGTCATTATCATATCCAACCTCCGCTCCCTTCGTTGTCTACTATTATTCAATTCAATACTCTGCTCTTTATAGTTTACCCCTACAAAATACCAAGCGAACGAACCTCAAACAGCAGTCATATGGATTTGTCATTCATTGAATACTTCCAGTATTGCATCACAATCTATCCAGATGATTTGTTTATATTTTCTATTAGCATTGCTCTCAATACACAGCAGGAACCTGCTCTGGTGATGGCAAATAGCGATGATGATGATGCATTGCTAGATTCTGCAGCAACAGTGTCTATGGGAATAAAGCTCTTTTTATTCCGATTGCTTTATAAATTGTGGAGCTTTTCTGGAGAGCGCAGGTCTGATGAGAGGAATAAACAACCCCGAAACGCATATTACGTGTTGTGCTCCCCAGAAATTTATAGTAAAATCAATGGCTGGTGGGCCAAATGGCTATCAAAATTGATGGAAGGTTTTTTTTTCGTTTTTTTCCTCCTTTGCGAATGCCAGAGGAAAATGAAATGTCAAAAAGGGAACTATGAAATATGAGTGTGGGGATTGTTGTGTTTCTTCTCTTCTGGGGGTTGCTTTGCACCGCCAACGTGTCTCCAAAAAAGCCAAGTGGCTGTGGCGGCGGCACTCTTTTAATGCAGATCCCAGCTTTGCGCATTATTGTATATCCAAAGTGGAAATGGTTGGATGGTTACGAAGACGACGACGATGATGGCGACCGGGCTAAGGGGGTCAACACTATAGTCTTCCTTGTCTAACAATCGTTGAATTGAATCGCAATTACGAAAGGACTTGTGTAGATACAATTCGTACAATTTTCTAGTTGTCGATTGCAAATACAATTGAATCCGAGCCCCATGCTGGTGATTTCAGTTACTCGTCGAGGCATTAACGTGTGATACACAATCAGCACAATCGTGTTTTACGGCTTTTTTCAATATTTTTTTGTCGGGGGAGACACAACAATATTGCGTTGTGTAATTTTCAATTCCAAAAAAAAAATTGCAATTGTTTTAAATTGTAAAAAAAGAAAAGTGTCGGAATAATTTCCAGAATTATTTATGGAAGTGTGAAATAAATTTTTAAAAATATATTAAATTTTAGCAATCCCTAAGAAGCAAAGAAGTATATACCTACACAAATATATACTGTGTGTGTGTCTAGAATTTAGACATTGACAACAAACAAATAGGCCATACAACAAAATAAGTTAAAATCACATTGACATCTCAGTTTTTGAGAATTTTGAGGATATAAAAAATTAATTAGAAAACAACAAAAAAACAGCAAAAATGGTGGATACCGTCGAAGAATCAGCACAAAATGGTGTTTACAAGAAACGTCCCTTCATGTGTTCCTTATTAGATCCCAGTAAGTGTTTTTTTACATCCAGCATACAATATATTGAAATATACTCTCTTTTAACCTCTCTCTCTCGGTCTCTTGACTGCTACCTTACTCAAGCTAATACTTATTTCCTACCTTATCCCCCTCAAAATATACTTCCTGTAATTTGAGTCATTCCTGTTTTTTGCCTCCTATTTTTCTTTTTGGGTGTTAGCAGCCGCCAGCCTTTTCATGTAAAAATTTTGTTGTAATTTTATGTGGGTGTATGTGTGTTTGCGGTAGTAGTCCTTCGATATCATTAAATTTATTGTAATTTTTTTGTAACACTTTCTTTTTTCTTTGCTTTTATTTTATTTAATTTTTTGTGTTCTCTGTGTTTGTCGCTTGTTGCCTAAAATCTTTTGTTCCGTTTCTGTGCGCTTTCTACATTTCTGCGTTTCTTTTTTTAAAAAAATAATCAATATCTAACTAATTTCAGACGCTTGGTTTAAGCCGGAGCGCTTACATCCACGAGGTAAGTGTATTAATGTCTTATTGGTGTTGTTGTTATTGACGTCCATGTCTAATGTACACGCCTATATGTCTACATACATACACGAACATGCATAAAATATTAGCAGATGACTAAACTTTTAGCCAAGATTGAGGCAACTCAATTAAGGTTTGTCTGTCTGTCTGTCTGGTGGTGTTCTCAATACTGTCCACCGCCCTACCCACCAACCTATCTACCCCGCTTCACTCCTGCAACACTATCGAATTGTTTTTGCCATGCAATATCCTATTTTAGTTCAATGACCACTTAAGGTTTTCCTTTTTTCACGAATCGAAATAATTCGATAAGAAATTTAAGAATATCAAGGAAGGAAGGAGGTTTTCCTGGGCAGGAATTTCAATGGATGTCTGAGTTCCTTTGGTTTTTGGAGAAAAAATGAAAAACGATTTCTTTTAGGTCAGTGTTCGGTTCCACGAAATATTAATAATTGATCTTGATCTGGATAAGAATAATAAATAAATCCACGTCATAGTTTTAAAAAATACTCTACGTTATGTGGATAAATATATTATTCACGATATGTGCTTCGCTATATTATTCACGCTATGTGGATAAAAATATTATCCACGTTATGTGGATAAAAATATTACTCACGTTATGTGGATAAGAATATTATATCCACTTTTATGGATAAAAATATTATATCCACTTTTATGGATAAAAATATTATCCACGTTATGTGGATAAAAATATTATCCACGTTATGTGGATAAAATATTATCCTCGTTATATGGATAAATTTGTTATCCACATTATGTGGATAAACTGTTATCCACGTTATGTGGATAAACTTTTATCCACGTTATGTAGATAAAATATTATCCACGTCATGTGGATAAAATATTATCCACGTTATGTGGATAAAATATTATCCACGTTATGTGAATAAAAATATTATCCACGTTATGTGGATAAAAATATTATCCAAGTTATGTGGATAACATATTATCAACGTTATGTGGATAAAATATTATCCACGTTATGTGGATAAAATATTATCCACGTAATGTGGATGAAAATTGTTATTCACGTTATGTGGATAAAATATTATCAACGTTATGTGGATAGAAATATTTTTCACGTTATGTGTTAAAATATTATCCACGAGATATCATCCACGTTATATGATAATTACACCCCTTCGTGCAAGGACATTGTATAAAATTGCAACTATTTTGTTATAACTTGCAATTATTATCCTTCATTTTGCATTTTAAATGGATTTCTTCTCACACTGACATAGAAAACAGGTCGGCCAACCCCTTTATAATTCGTTTTATGACGACTATATGTGGGTGTAACACCCCTCTTTGCATATGAACGAACTATGATTTGTTTTATCATGCACATCCATACATTTCTTTTCGCAGAAATTTTTCTATGGATATTTTAAATATGTACATGCATTTATGCACCCACTTGCATACACATATATCCATACATATGTATGTATGTGAAATCAAAAACAAAAATCGATTGTTTTTACCCCCCCTCGTTAGTTAACAAATCTACTAAACCAACAGCCTGATTTACATGCAAAAAGAAAACAGAAAGGAAAAAATATACAGCAATTTAGAGAGCTTTTAAATTTGCACAAAAGAAAAAACTAATTAAATTTTTAAAACGTAATTAAGGTTTTCCATCATGACATGCAACCCAAAAACACCACACACTCTCTTCCCCTTATTCGTTGGCCGTGTCTCTATTACTTGCCCGGGAGGGGAGTCATGTGGAATTTGAACTTGTAAGGAGAGGAAAAAATGGCAGGTTTTCTTTAACATTCTCAAATTTCAATAGTTTTATTACTGGCTACCCGACTGGGTGTTGAGTTCGTTCATTTGGGTTGGCTTTCTTCTTTCGCTTGTGCTCTTTTATTTTTGCTTTTTTGCAGTTTACATTTTCGCTTGGCTAACAATGTGAACAACCTTTTTTTGGTTGTTTTTGTTGTCGATGGTATTATTTTCCAAAATGACGTCATTTTTTTTCCTGTCTTGGGATATTTAACATTATGCGGATGTTTTTTTCTATTTTTTGGGTTGTTGTTATCCATAAATTATGTTTGGCTATCTGGTTTTTTGGGGGGTTAATTTTATTGCTGTATTTCTGTCATTTCCTTTTGTGTGTGTGTGTTCTTCGTTGGCTAACTTCCAATATGACGTGTTCCTGTAAACAATTTTCACAGACATGGAATTAATTTATTTTGTCTGCCAACACCCAATGTTTAAGTTGCGCTCAGGTGAGATTAAATTTGTTGGTTTTGGGGTCTCTACGGACTTCGTAAATAAATTTATTAAAAAATATTGAATTAATTAAGGAATAGTATTAACGATTCTATATTTTCATTCATGGTTTACGAAAAGTTTTGGGCTCTAAATTGCTTTTCGTAACATGCATGTCGAATCAAATGTTGGTTCAAGGTAGCTTTACTAGAAAAAATAGCAGTGGGTTCGCCTGCTAGTGGGTTCGCCTGCTGACCTTGAAAAAAAAGTTTTCAAAAAAAATCTTAAAAAATAATAATTTTTTCTTTAGGAGTTCTGGTAAACATTTCCTTAAAAAATCCACTATTTTGTACCGAGGGGTGATTTTTTTAATCTATATTTTTTTTCCAATCTGTCCTTAAAAATGGGTTTTTAAAGAAATTTTTAGAAAAAAGATAGGTGGTGAGATAAAAAAGCTGCAACCAATTTAAAATCCATAATTTTTACATTTTTTTTAAATTTTATGAAAGCAAAATGTGTCGGAAATATCACCAAATTTTGAATAAGTTTAGATTTGTTCGAATTGGTCACCTCTGGCACGAATTATGGCCTTCAAACGGTCAATGAAACCGTCACACACTGCCCGTATGTTGCTCTGCGGTATTTTCTCCCATTCCTGGCAAAGCTTGCTTGAGGTAATCGATACTTTGGTATTTTTAGTGCCAACCTTGCTTTCTAAAATACTCCAGACACAATAGTCCAAGGGATTGGTATCCGGAGATTTTGGTGGCCATTGTGCGCTGAAAATGAAGCGAGGAAACTCATTTTGTAATCATTTTTGTCGGAATGTCCAAGGTCTGCGGCAAAAATGTTTTCGTGTCCAAGGCTTTAATACACACTCCAGAATATTTTCTCCATAATATTCGGCATTTATTCTGATGTCACGGTCGATTAATACGAGCGGAAAGCGACCATCGGCTGTTATGGCGGCCCACACCATCACCATGACCGGCGTTTGAGTTCTGGCGGCCAACCGAAGATGTACATTTCCTTCCGTCCCCTTGACGTCGGGCTACGCTACCAGTATCATGGTAACTAGCGATGGTACGAGACATAAAAGATCTACTCACATTTAAATGCTGGAGTGCTATAACGATAGCCACTTGTAGTTTTCCAGCCAAATATAAAGAAATCACACTATCACGCTTGAATTCCATCGCGAATAATAATGGGCTGTCACTGAAATAATTTTAACCGCTGTCGACGAGTGCCTTAGAAATGACAGCAGTCTGAAGTTGGTTGCAGTTTTTTCATCTCACCCTAATTTCGTCCCCTTTGTGCAATTTCCCATTGATTTTGAAATAATCAACATCCAAGGAAATTAAATCACCTTTTAAGACAGAGTATTTTTCAACTTTAAAAGTTTCTCTCACACATGTTAGAAGGTCAAGCCGCAAAAACGCCCTAACAACTAACTCCGACAGTTAGACTCATACGTGTATTTATGTAAATACATATATATGTATATATGTACTACATTACCTACCAATCTTACCTTGCGAATGGTAACGGTGGTCTTTGAACAATTAGCCAAAAGCCAAGAATTTGCTAATGAGATATGGTCGGTCGCTCTGTAATTACCAATGCGGAAAATTATAAAAGAAACTTGAAAACCAATTTGAGAAACCAAACATCTAAGCGAATGGGCTGGAGATACAGTTAGCAAAACTCACCGAAGACACCTACATTAAAATCATCACGAAATGAAGGAAAGCAAGAAAGACATGCAACTCGTCCGCCCAACCAGCGAGCCACACACAATAAAAATTAACCGGCCGGCACTCATTTTTTTTAACGAGCTATAAGATGGAATAAATGAATATTTATAAGAAATATATGAAACAAAAATAATGTGGAAAATTTTGATTGATTTATATGTGTCTAAATATGGCGATATACAACATACTTGAAATTGAGTCATGGTGTCGGGCGAGGAGTTTCGAATATGTCTGTTACCATGTGAAATGTTTCAATGGTTGGCTGGTGGCATATAATAATCACGTTTTGTGATTTGCTATTTGAATAGGATTTGAATACATTGTGGGAGTAAATGGCGATGGATTATTTTATTCATGCTTTGATGACATGGATAATTAATTTAATTAATTTTATTACACTTTCGAGTCTAAGAAATAACATGGATAAGTCTTTGTATAATTTTTTAAGTCAAAGATTATTAAACACAGTCTAACACCACAGCATGGTAGAAGATTAATAGAGAGAAGACACATTTTTCCCTATTCCATCAACTTTTGATCTAAATATGAAACCGTTGAAAGTTCCATCAACTTTTCATCTAAATACGAAACCGTTTGAAAATTCATGGAAATTACCAAACACAAAAGCATACATAAGATCTCAGTAAAGGAAATTTCTCCTATTCATAGAAGACCCTCTCAGTAAATATTAAGGGGGTCGTAAGGGGGTATCCAAAGAATGCTTTGAGAAGGCATTCCTATCAGTAGAATACCCTAAAATACCTATCCATAGATAACCTCTATGCATTGAATACATTAAGAAGGTCTCATATGCATAGAAAAATGTTTGAATGTGTCTTATCCAAAGAAGGACTTAAAAATGTATGCTTTGGATAAGACACTTATTAAAGGTCTTCTTTACTTCCCAAAGGCCACTGTACGTAAAAGATCTTTTTCTTAAGAGATACTAGAAGCCTCTAAGTTAGTTTTCATTTTTTCATCGCCTTTTTTATACCCTCCGCCATACATAGAATGGAGGGTATATTAAGATCGTCATTCCGTTTGCAACTCATCGAAATAATAATTTTAGATTTAACAAACTATATATATTTTTGATCAGCATAAAATTCTAAAATCATCCTTTTGTCTGCAGGCAGGTTAAGTTCAAAGGTGGGATATATCGGTCCACGATAACATATATCCCCCATTTAACGGTACCTCCCTATGTTCAGTATTTAGATGATTGTGGCCAAATTTTTAAATGGAATTGTCTGAAAATCCACACAAGGAGTTCTTTTTGAATAATTTATCCCCTGAAAATGTATTGTCTATATAGGTCCACGATACCGTATATCCCCCAGGCAACGGTACCTCCCTACATTTGGTATTTTGATGATTTTAGCTACATTTTTCAATGCAATTGTCTGAAAATCCACGCAAGAAGTTCTTTCTGAGTACTTTACCCCCTGGAATAGAGTTGTCTATCTAGGTCCACGATGTTGTACAGCCCCCATACAACAGTACCTTCCGATATTCGGTATTTTGATGATTTTAGCGATATTATTCACCAAAATTGTTCCAAATTTCGTATTTGAAGTTCCTAATGGATACTACAGTCTATGACAGAAAATTGTCTATGTAGGTCCAGGTCTTCGTATAGGTTCCATATATCGCAACCTCCCTATATTCGGTATTTTAACGATTTTAGGTACAATATTCACCAGAATTGTTTCAAATTTCGTATTATAAGTTCTAAATAGGTACTGCAGCCTATGACAAAAAATTCACTATGTAGGTCCAGATCTTCGATAGCCCCCAAATAGCCGGTACCTTACTATATTCGGTATTTTAACAATTTTAGCGACATTTTTCAACTGAATTATTTAAAATTTCGTATTTGAAGTTCCTAATGCATAATTTGTCTATGCAGGTACAGGACTTCGTTTTAAGATTGTAAAAGAATTTTTAACGGATTTTATTTTATTTATTTTTTGTGTGGAGGGTATTCAAAGTTCGGCCCGTCCAAACTTACTTTTTTTGGGCTTTTACTTACAAAATAACTTTCAAACACCTTACTTTAACATGGACATGTTATATGAAGTGAGAACCTACCTAACTGCTACCAAGAACTAGTTCAAATCAGTTATTTTGCCTTGTTTATTTTATAGGGATTATTCATTAATTTTTAGCTCAATACAAAGTAGAAGGAATACTGGTAATGCAAATAGTATGTGGAAGTCATTACTAGTAATGCGAAAGGTGGCAAATGCGGCAGTCAACTATTTGCTAGGTTTCTGCCAATTTTAACCTTTTATTTCTTTCTTATTGCTTGAAATTTTAGAGTACTGTTGCCTGCAGAGCCCAGAAGGGTAAATAACATGTCAAAAATTAGCTTTTTCTCTTTTCCAGACCACTTATTCATGAATTTATTTTTGCACTTTGTTATCATATTTTTACTAATTATTTTGTTGTGTGGTTATACCACCTAATCCCTCGTACCACCAAACCTTTGCCTCCATCCGTCAGCAAACATGCATTAATTGCATGCTTCTTCTTAATTCACTTGCTTTGGCAAACAATTGCCAAGTAGGTGCAAAAATCTCACACACCCTCACATGAATATCTAAACAAATGCCAGCGATAACATAACTATTCTGGAATGTTGGCAACACACAAGAATAATTAATTTCCTCTGGACTTAGTTAAATGTCCGAAAATCACTTTGGCTAACATTGACCTAAGACTTGATTTCCTTTTAATTAGAAAAGAAATTAAATTTATTATTCCAAAATTGAATTTAAAACAGACAATGGTCTCATCGTTATAATTCTGTTGGCCCAAAACACACTCCCACCACACCCCACACCCCAACCCTGGGATTGCAATTTAATTGTTCGTTGTCGTCATCCATCCAACTAGTTTGAGGCAGCCAGCATGTTTGTTGGCAACTTGTTTGAATTGTGCAAAGCTTTTTTCGCCGGTATTCTTCCCATTGGATTTGTTGTGTGTTTGTTTACTTAACCTTGAAATGGTGTTGTTGTTGTTGCCAATAAAATATTCTACGCTTTTAGCTTTCACTTGGAAATGTGCCTTCCAGAGATTTGGAAGTGAACAAAAATATTAGCTGCAATAAAAATGCTTGCGATTTGATGATGACAACAATTGCAGTGAGTGCTAATCGCCAGAGGGAGACTCATTTCGCAAATTTCATTAGAACAGTTAGACCTCAAAAGATACGTTAGGTAGTAACACAAATTTTGCATTGATACACAAAGACGCTTTTTATCGGAATTTTGCCTTTACATTAAGAATTCAAGAAATTGGACAAATCGTATTACTTATTATCGTATTCCATATGTCCAAACTATTTCAAATTAGCAAGGGCCCTCCCCCACACATTGTATGGAGGGTATATTAAGTTCGTCATTCCGTTTGTAATTCATCGAAATAATAATTTTAGACATAAAGTATATATATTCTTTGCGTCTACTTTACCATCTGAAAGAAAATTGTCTGTATAGGTTTACGATATCGTATAGCCCCGATATTCGATAAAAATTGCGTATGCAGGTCCACGTTTTCGTATAGTCTCCTTGTAATGGTACCTCCCAAATATTCGGTATTTTGCTGTTTTTAGTGACATTATTCACAGGACTTGTTACAAATTTCGTATTTAGAGTTCGTAATAGGAACTACAGTCTATGACTGAGAATTGTGTATTCAGGTCCAGGTCCTCGTATAGGCCCCATATATCTCAATAATTCAATATATTCTGTATTTTAATGATTTTAGCTACATTATTCATCGGATTTTTTTTGCAAGTTTCGTATTTGAATATTTTAATAGCTTATGACAAAAGTTCCCTATGAAGGTCCACATCTTCGTATAGACCCCAATATAAGGGTTATATTCGGTATTATTAAGATTTCAACAGAATTTTGAGCGGATGTTATTTTTTTGAAATTTCCAAATTAGTTCTAAATACTGGAATTTCAATGTTCCTAATATCGTGTTCCTAATGGATCTCCCAGCTATCCAGCAAAAACAAGTAAATATTGATCCATGGTTGAGCTACAATTTGGCATTTATAGTTAGAATGTCCAAACAATTTTTCGAAAAAAATAAATTAAAACTTCTTCGTTTGCTTTCTTTCTTATTTCAGCTCTTTTCAGATCTTTGCCTAGTGCAAGGATAGCATATGTAGATTTACTCTTTCTCGTATCTTTCTCACAAAATAAGAAGGATGTCGGCACTGACACTAAAGTATAAATGTAGATTAATAGTTAAAGTCCATTGGTTGGCAATGTTGCCTTGTAAAACTTTCTTGGTCTTTTCCGTTTTTTAACCAATATTAAAATGATTTATTGGGGCGTTCAGAATATTACAATTAATTTTAAATACAGGGTGAGATAAAAAACTGCAGTAAATTCAAACGCCATAGTTTTTACATTTTTTTTTTAATTTTGTTGAGTGAAAGCAAAAAATATCGGAAATAGCATCAAAGTTTAGAATAAGTTTGATTTGTTCGAATCACCTTTGGCACGAATTATGGCCTTCAAACGGCAAATGAAACCGTCACAGGCTGCCCGAATGTTGCTCTGTGGTATTTTGGACCATTTACGGCGAAGTGCTTGCTTGAGGTGATCGACACTTTGGTATTTTTTAGTACCAATCTTGCTTTCCAAAATACTCCAGACTCAATAGTACAACGGATTGATATCCAGAGATTTTAGTGGCCATTGTGAAATGAATCGAGGAACCTCATTTTGTAACCATTCTTGGATGGTGCGTGCTGAGTGTGATGGTGCTGAGTTCAAGGTCTGCGGCCAAAATACTTGCGTGCCCAAGGCTTTAATACTCCCTCCAGAATATTTTCGCGATAATATTCGGCATTTATTTTGATGCCACGGTCGATTAATACGAGCGAAGAGCGAAGAGCGGCTGTTATGGCGGCCCAAACCATCACCATGGCCGGCGCTTGAGTTCTGGTGGCAAACCGAAAGTGCACATTTTCAGCTGACCTATTTGGCAAGTAAACACGATCATTTTGTTTTGTTTAAAAAAACTTCTGTACAACGAATGTTTTCTCATCGGAGGAAAACCAAATTCGACAGTTCACCACTTACGGCCAAGCGAAGCAACTTCTTAGCTCTTTTGAGTCTATTTTCTTTCTGTTGTGGTGTAAGTTCTTGCACTTTTTGGAATTTCAGTGGCTTTACCTCGAGCTCATTTTCCAATATTTGCCGAATGGAATATTGCGATATGTTCAGCTCACGAGCCATTTTTCGGCAACTGCGACGTGGGTTTCGATCTAGTCGCTTCTTTTCTTTTCGGACCATTTCTGCTGATGTTGCTGTTTTCTTCCCTCCACTTCTTTGACGTCGGACTATGCTACCAGTATCACGGTAACGAGCGATGGTACGAGACAAAAAAGATTTATTCACATATAAATGCTGGAGTGCTCCAACGATAGCCACGAGTGGTTTTCCAGCCAAATATAAAGAAATCACACTATCACGCTTGAATTCCATCACGAATAACTTTTTTTCTTGTAAATTCTCACCAAAATGCTTTTGTACGCTTATAAACAATATAATGAGCTGTCACTGGAATAATTTTACCAGCTATCGGACGTGTGGCTTAGAAATGACAGCAGTCTGAAGTTAGCTGCAGTTTTTTCATCTCACCCTGTATATTATCAAAAATAGGTTGTAGGTTGATCCTTATTTAATTACTTATGTCCATTCTGTCAGTAAATATGCAGGAACAACAACAACAAGGAAATTTATTTCAGATAACTCCTCCTTCGTCTAAATCATGATACATTTTGTATTCTCTCAATAAACAACAGATTAGTGCTTAAACATAAACATTATTTTAAAACTCGTAGCATACTTTAAGGAGCAACATTATGTTTTTATAATTAATTAAAAAAAACTGCCAAATTTTCTTTGGTTGTTTTTTGGGTATTTTTTCCGTTATTTTTTTAAACCGAACGAACAGCAACAGAGTTGTACTCACTCTTTGGCTGGTTGTATGATTTGTTTGGCACTTGTGACCACAAGCTCTCTCGCAAATGTACATCGATTTTAATTTTCGCCTAGACATTTATTATTTTGTACAATTTGATTTCAATTTGGTGGTTTTACTTAACACCATTCCCACCACATTCTCTTGCCGCCATGCTTAACCACCATGTGTGTATACGTGTGTGAGGTTTTTTTTCCGCGGATTAATGTGGTTGCGTTGTTGTGAGTGCCTGCTTTCCTTCTTCTTTTTTTTTTTTGTATTCCGAGGGTTTCTAATTTTAGTCATTCAGCCAAGCAATTTGCTTCTGTACGAAAATAAATGCCAACATGAAGATTTTCTAGTCGCCTATTTGTTTGACCGTCTGTCCTGTCCTGTCCGTCCACACCATACCTACCACACATTCATCCATCCATTCCTTTATCGGTCTGTCTGCATATTTTACAAAAAGCCAATAAACTTATAGATTTATACAAGTTTATTGACTCTTCTCGATAAATTGTATTGCAATTTCATCATACAACGACATTGGGCCGAATCAAAATCAATTTGTTGGGTCCCCCCCTTGCTGAACAAAATTATTCAATTAAACACGATCTAAACAAGTTTGATTAAATTTGCACTGTTTTATTTTAAACTAAATAGTTTTTCTTTAATTTATAATAAACAGCAATTCCATAGACATAAATACCTGGGAACCAAGCCAGAGGTCACAAATTCTCAAAACAAAGTAACTGTCTGACTGATTTTCTCCTCAGGGTATGCAAGTGCATGCATCGCAAATCGTTTGTGAGGAATTTTATTTAATCATGATTTGCGGTTTTTAGCTTTTAAGTTAAAATAACCGATGTTGTAGTTGTTGCCTCTCAGTTTTTTACGATATTACACTGATGATTAATAGTTGCCATTATTTTGTAGAATTCACATTCACATTTCATTTGGTATTGAGAGGTTTCATTCAATTTGATTCTCAATAGTAATAGCAACAATAACACAACTATTTATTTTTGTGTGTTTGCTTTTTTGTCTTGTTTGTTGTTGTTGTAGAGTGTTGCGAGTGTTTTCTTGCCTCTCCAATGGACCTTATTAGCCGGAGTTTTTTAATTTAATTTTATTTGATTATATGTCATCGTCATCAACATTTAGTGTGCGGTATGAGGGTTGGTCAATAAGGCAAGGCAAAGGAAGTACTCAGACCCGATATTTACTTATGTAAGACTGAGTTTTTTTTATGGAAAATATTGCCGGAAAGTGTCCAATAGAATATTATATGGCAAAAATTGGGAGCCTTTTTTATTTCCAGTAAGTCGTAAATTCCCAATTCACCATTACCCAGCAAGCCCTATGAGTCGAATAACCCATTAACCCTGGGAACACTCGAAAAGTTGGCGTTTTTTCAAGAAGTTTACTCTCCAATCTTGTGTTTTATGTGTGAAAACTTACGAGTACTCCTGCTTGAAACATAATTATAACATAAATAAGGGATTTTGTGTTCAAAAACAACAAACGTTTCCACACTATCGTATGTTTGTTGTTACAAATTGCCGACAATTCTCTGCAACATATTTGTTTTTTTTTTTCTTTTTCTTCGTTTGCTGCTGTGTGTTGAGTATTTACCTATACTTAGAAACAATACAATAGTATGACAAAAACTAAAAAAATACTAGCAAGAGTACAGTCTGCTCATTATCGAGCGAATTTTGCTCACATATGATTTGTTGGTGGAGATGGGGACAATGTGGTATGACAAAAAACAAAGGTATGCGTACGAGCGTATTTTACTCACTTTCATATTCACTCTAAGTCGAGTGGCCTAGAAAAAAATTATATTCGACTTACTTTTTCTACTCGCGATTTTCACTCTCTAGTAGGTTTATAGGTTTGTTTGTAGGTAGATACGACTACCAGTAATTGATTAGGACATTTATGTGGTAACAGAAGTTTTTGTTAGCTTGTCAACAAAAACGAATGTGAATGGGAAAAATGTGTTTATCAATTTTTAATTAAATTTAAATATCTTTGAAAGTAATATTTAGAATTTTGATTTTTTTCGAATTCACTTTGATATCGTCATACAGAAACAGACCAGACCCCAAATAAAGTAAAAAACAGTAGTCAGTGTTGAATATGCGATGTTCTGATCGTAGGTAATCCACCACAACGTGCACTCAGCACCTGTGCCGTTATTGTTTAACGGATAGAATTATTTTTGTTTACTGATGGAATTATTTTTGACCTACGAAGCCAAGCACATATTTGCTCATTTTCACTCGTAACCGAAACCTGCTCGCGACCAGAGTTGCTTGGAGAGTGGGAGTTTTTTACGGAGTCTACTATTTACTCTCTTTTGTGGAAGCACTCTCGAGTTACTCCTGTTTCAAAATCCGATTGGGAGCAGAATGTGTCAAAATAAAAATGATTAATTAAAAGACTAACAATCGGTATAATTAATTTTTTGAACTGTTCAATTCAACATTATGAGCTTCGGGTAGCCAAATGCGGGTTTAATTAAAAATCTTGTTGGAATATTAACATTTCATATGTAAAGAGAATATTTAGAGCTTTAAAGTTAAATTTTGTCGCATTCAGGTTCATTTTTTTATACCCTTAGACCGTTGGTCTCTTTGGACCAAAGCCGTTCCAAGACATTTGGAGTCGATCTAGCGATGACCGTCTGTCCGCACGATAACTCTCGAAGGAATTATCCGATTTGGTCCAAACCTGGTACATCGTTATATTTTTGTCAAACTTAGATCGATTTCGGAGATGGGCATTATCGGTCCACTCCTTCTGCTACCTCCCCCACAAAATGTCAATTTTTTCAAAGAAAATAATTTACTGCACAAAAAGAGAAAGGATAAACCGATTTTTCTCCAACTTTGCAAATCCTAATATTTGTATTAGTGCTAGGACATGTGCGAAAGTGGGCAATATCGGTTCACTCCACCAAGTACCTCCCCCACAAAGAATAATTATAACTCTTATAAAATGTGACATATGAGTCCGATTGTGTTTAAATTACACGCATCATAATATTTTAGCAATCCAAGGTCTGGTGTGAAGATGGAATATATCGCTCCACTCCTTCTGGTCCCTCCCCCACAAAAGGTCAACATTTTAAATATTCATGAAACCAATAAAACACGAAATTAACATCCGATGTCAGACATGGCGCCTCTCTATATTTTCATTGGCACAAGATCTATTTTAAAGATGGAAGAGATTCCACCATTCCTTCTGGTCCCTCCCCCAATAAGGGTCCATAACAATTATAAAATCCGAATTAAGAATTCGGTTTTCTTCATATTTCACACATACCATTATTTCTACTAACACAAAATCTGCTATGGAGATGGGATATATCCGTCCATTTCCACAAAGGGTCAAAATTTGAATATCCATGAAGCTAATTAAACGAGAAATTAACATCTTTATTAGCTGAAGTATGAAAATGGACGCGCATGCATATAAAGTAATATAGTCCAAACCTGGCACGTTGCAATATTTATAACATATTTATTTAGGTCCGATACAAAATGGACAATAATGGCCCGTCCTTTCAGCACCTACTCTACAGAGTTTCTACAATTTAAATAATCATAATAGGAGTCAAAATATGTTTATATAACCGAACATTGAGAGTATATTTGCTATCTGTAATATATTACAGTATAAGTACGATATAAATATAGTTTATATATTCTAGATTGTATCGTAAAGTTTACATTCTATAAAGTATAGCGTTTCTTTAAAGTTTAAATATTGTTGGGCGCGCTTAAAAGTCTACTTAAAATTATCACTTTACATATGACTCTAACAAAATGTGGAAACTGGCCTTTACCTTTTTAATTCCATAACGAGTTAAAGTTAAAATTGCATTTTGGCTATGTTTTATTTCCCTTTTAAAAGAAATCATAACTGAACTTTTATATTGATAGCTGCAAATAACAATGAACGTTTTTTTTTATCAACATCTAGATAATGACATTGACAAATATGAGAATATATTGATAATGGAAAGTAAGAAAGGAGCTGGCCATGAAGAACTGTGAATACTCTCCACCGTTTTGAAGTAACATTTTTCAAATATACCAAATTTCAAAGAATTTTGATAGAAAATGCGACTGATAAAAAAATATATGGAGTTTCCATTCCCACAAAATTTTTAGAGTATAGTGTTTTGTAAGCATGGCAATGCAACCTGGGGCAACATATTATGGGAGCTATTTCAGATTTTACGACATTGTAAAGATTGTGTAAAAAATATTATAAAAACGGCTCTTGTAAACCATTATCCACACCAATATGCCTGACGAGCCGCTTAACCAACGGCGAAACGCCTCGCATTGTGGTGAGCGTGTGATAGTGTCTATCAGGCTTTGCTTTTCGCTGCAATTTTCAGATCATTTAGCTCGTCTCGAAAGAGAAAAAAAAACATTATTAAAAATTGTTCGTCCACTAAAAACTTATAGTGCAAATATCCAGAAATTGTAGCAAAAACTAAATGAAGGGAAGAGTCTAAATTTCCCCAAATGTTTATACCACCCTCCTTAATTTATAGAGTAATGATCATTCGGTGATGATGAAATAACAAAATAACAACAAAAGAGCAAAAACTTAACAACAAAACAAACTTTAAGAGTGAATTGAAATTGAATTGAATGTTCTAAAAATCAATTGACGACTGCAGTTGTTGGAAGAGAGTAGGCGGTTATAGGTGGTCTTCTATAAACGCAATACTTAACGGCGGTTATCATACAGAAATAGAAAAACTAATAACGTTACGTTTTCCTTCGCCGCGTTCATAAAACGGCAACAACAACAACTAGAAATTTTATGAAATACAAAATAAGAAGAACAACACAGCGTTGGTACTTAAAATTAAATTTAAAGAATTTTTTTTTTGAAACTGTCTACGTTCGGTTGGGCTTTCGTCCAAAGAAAATGTAAAACTGTTCGTCTTGGTGGATACTTGAATGAATGTAGTGTTGGTGTGGTATTTCGCTGAGGCAACGGTGGCGGTATCTCGGTATCGGTGGTGGTCGTTTCAACAAAATTGACAATTGGGAGGAGAATCGGTTGGTCCGTTGGTCTGACTGACGACGATCATTAAGTTGATTGGACTTTTAGAAGCTCTCTTAATTCTTTTCTTTTTTTTTGTACCATGCGGATATGCCTTCTTTCGTACTAATTTCTGTCTGCACGTCTGTCAGTCAGTCCGTCCGTCCGTCTTTTGGTTTTTTGAAAATATATTTTTATTGTTGTTTTTAGTGTTTTTTATTTTCATCACCATGTCGTCCATTCCTTAACAACGAAAACGAGGAGAAAATAAGGCACAAAATAGTTTTCTTTTTTCCCGACGTCCGTCCAAACGTTCTCTGTTGAATGTTTCTCGGATGCTGTCTGTTCCGATCATCATTGTGTATTTTTGTAGTTTATAGGCAATTCGTCCCTTCAGTTTGTCGTATGCCGTAAACGACGCACACGGTTTTCGAGAACTCTTTCTTTTCTTTGAAAAAAAAAAAAAACGAAACGAACTAAATTTTGTGTGCTCCGCGACACGAAAAAATAAGAAAAAGGTGTGGGGGTCAAAATACAAAATAAAGAGCCATTGAGAACCCCAATAAAAAAGCAAATAATATATATATTTTTATATAAAAAAAAAACTGCAAAGTATCTCCAATTTGAAAACAAACAATTTAAAAGAAGTGTTATCTGGCTACACTACTGATTCTAATCAAATTTGAGTTCTGGGTTTTCAAACTGAACATACATTTTAAAGAAAATTTTAAAATTATATAATAAATATATTTTTTACTAACGATAAAATTTCATTTACATTTTCCAAATTTAAATTTTAATTTTTTTTACCTAAGAAACACCCGACCCTTTGTCTGGGTCAAATGTTGTTTGTCAGTTTCCTTATTTGACTAGAAAACAAAATGAAAATAAAATAAAATCACGATTATCTTTTGCTGATTGTGATGGGAAAACAAAATAGCAAAAACTTCTTTTTCTACCCTCAACCATAAAATGGCCTGTCCTGATAAGAAAACCTCATAGGCAAAGTACCAAGTTTACTGACTGTCTGCCTTGCCTGACTGCCTGCCGCTTTCCCCTCTTCAAACCCTTCAAATTTGATTAGTAATCAACATTGAAATAACAGTACTTCAACACTCTAAAGACTGCAGTTGCATTCGGTTCGGGTCGTCGTTACGGAATTAATTATTTTTATTATTATTTTGAATATATATTTTTAAATTTCATTTTGATAAAGAAAATCCAGCTCTGTTTTCTTTTCGCTCTCTCATCATTAAGTGTCAAAGATATTTTTTGAGAAAAAAGTTAACACAAAATATTATTAAAATAAAACATAAAAATGGCTGCCTTAGAACAAGTCAACGAAATTTTGGCAATCTTGTCGGAACTTAAAGATATGCCATTAAATCGTGAATCGTGTAAGTATTTTTTTCTTCTTCTTTCTTTTGGGGTTTTCTCTCTTGTTTTTCTTTGTGTTTTGTGTTTTCTTCAAGTGAAATTTTCTTTTTATTTCGTATTCTTTTAGTTTTTTTTTGCAATCACTAATTATGTCGGTGTTTGAGGGAAAACTAAAAAACTGTCGTTATGTTTGTAATGAATCTGAAGTCTTGGCCACCTAACGCACATTTACATCGTGAACAGAAATTATTAAATGGAAATAAAATTAAATTAAAATTATTAGCATAGACCTTTACATAAGAAGTTCATCATTGCAAAACCAACAAAAGTTTTTTCCTTATCCAAAATAGGTTCACACCTAAATTGGTGTATCCAGAGGTTAAATTGAACATGTGTATTTCAGGCGTAAAGTAGTATAAAGATCTTAAGGCAACTCATATGTAAAACACTACACATTTTCGACCCTACATCACGGAGTAACTCACAATTTCAGCCAAATCGGTTGGTTTCAAAAACCTTTACATTCGGACTCACCATTACATTGTCGATTTATTAAAAGCGGTAAACATTACGAATTTGTTGTGCCAAATTGAAGATTTTTTTTATAAAAATTTAGATGTAATTTTAAAAATATCAAGGGTTAGCGATCGATGTTTTATGGGGGCTATTCTAAATAATATTTTCAGATATATGAGAATAAATTGATAATGGAAAGTGGGAAGTAAGAAAACAGCCCGCCGTGAAGAACTTGCAATCCTCTCTACCGTTTGAAAACAAGACCTTTTTCAAAGAATTTTGTTTAAAAAATGTGACTGATAAAAAAATGTCTGGATCAGTTCCGTAAAAAATTCAGACTCTAGATCGAAAGTTAGAGTTATTTCCAAGGACGGAAAGTTTACATTGTCAAAGAATTGTACATTGATCAAGAATATATATACTCTGGATTTTTCAAATTGGTCATCTTTGGCACGAGTTATGGCCTTCAAACGGCCAATGAAACCGTCATACGCTGCCCGAGTGTTACTCTGCGGTATTTTTGCCCATTCCCGGCGAAACGCTTGCTTGAGGTGATCGACACTTTGATATTTTTTAGTGTCAACCTCGCTTTCCAAAATACTTCAGACACAATAGTCGAACGGATTGGTATCCGGAGATTTTGGTGGCCATTGTGCGCTGGAAATGAAGCAAGGAACCTCATTTTGTAACCATTCTAGGGTGACGCGTGCTGAGTTCTATTGGAATGTCCAAGGTCTGCGGTAAAAATGTTTGAGTGCCCAAGGCTTTAAACACCCTCCAGAATATTTTCGCGATAATATTCGGTATTTATTCTGATGCCACGGTCGATTATACGAGTGGAGAGCGACCATCGGATGTTATGGCGACCCACACCATCACCATGGCCGGCGCTTGAGATCTGGTGGCCAACCGAAGGTGCACATTTTCAGCAGACCTCTTTGGCAAGTAAACACGATAATTTTGTTTGTTTACAAACTGCTGGACAACGAATGTTTCTTATCGGAGAAAACCAAATTCAGCAGTTTCCCATTTTCGGCCAAGCGAAGCAACTCTAGCTCTTTTGAGTCTATTTTCTTTATGTTGCGGTGTAGGTTCTAGCACTTTTTGAAAGATCAATGGCTTTACCCCGAGCTCATTTTACAATATTTTCCCAATGGAATATTGCGATATGTTCAGCTCACGGGCCATTTTCGGCCACTGCGACGCGGGTTTCGATCAAGTCGTTTCTTTACTTTTCGAACCTTTTCTTCTGATATTGCTGTTTTCTTCCGTCCACTTCCTTGACGTCGGGCTACGCTACCAGTATCACGGGAACCAGCGATGGTACGAGACACAAAAGATTTATTCACATTTAAATGCTGGAGTGCCCTAGCATGTGGTTTTCCAGTCAAATATAAAGAAATCACACTATCACGCTTGAATTCCATAACGAATATTTTTTTCTGGAAAATACTCACCAAAATGCTTTTGTACGCTTGTAAACAATATAATGAACTGTCACTGAAAAAATTTTAACAGCTGTCGGACGAGTAGCTTAGAAATGACAGCAGTCTGAAGTTGGTTGTAGTTTTTTTCATCTCACCCTGTTTAGTGCTAATGCCCTTTTAGAACCCATCTTCGAGAATTTTCTAAAACCCCGCTATGTAAACTTTAAAGATTCAGCCGTTTAGGCCTTTCTTATTTATTTTAGGAACCCTCAATTTTACTTTTACTCTCACAATAAAATAGATCGTTCATTTAAACCCTTCTATGAGGCCTTTCTGTAAATTCTCACTTTACGACACACAAAACCCCACTATGCACATTATAAAAATTCCCGCTTCAGTCGTTCAGGCCTTAATCATTTGGAAATGTCATTCATTTTGAACATTGTTTTTTTCACTTTAACTCGCAATGAACTAGTTCGTTCCTTTAGGTTATTTAAACCCTTTTAAGGGATTTTTTTTAATTACCGCTTTTATACGTACAATATCACGATTTTTGCTTCAGCCGTTTAAGCCTACATTTATGGCAAATTCGGTTTATTTGGTCCACTTTGAAGATTTCCCTTTTAGTTCAGCTCTTCAATTCATTGACTCATCTTTATTAATCCGGATTGATTCAACCAGATTTACCATACAAAAATATATCTTCTTGTGAGATATATTCAAAATCTTATACAGAATCTAAATACTTATATTTAGGCATCAAAATGCGCACATTTTAGGCTACGCCAAAAATTGTATGTAGACACACAGGGTTAACCCACCAGATCTAAACGTCAACAATAAAACGCGATATAAATATTTTGCTCTTTGACCCACTAAATCATTTATGCATTTGTATAGAATTTACTGGTCGAGATATTGCAGACATTCACTGTAGTATTGATTTTATTTGAATATCAAATTTGATGGCACTAATTCTTTAGCTCTTTTCAGTGAATCTTTGAAATGAACTGGGAAAAGAGAATATTTCCCAAAGGTCCAATATTTAGTCGTACCATGGTAGAAGAATACAGGTAGTCGCATCGACACAACTGCTGGGGAAATGAACTGTTAAACCAAATTAAAATTTTAAATAAAAAAGTTATTCAAATTCGTTAACATAACAACCTCTGATTGGCGTCATATAAAGAAACATATAAAAACCTACTTATTTTTTGAAAAAAAAAAACAAACTTTTTAAAAATTTTGACATATCAATGTTCCCAAGCGTCGATGCGTCTACCTGTATTCTTCTACTATGAGACGTACAATAATAATCCACATATTTTCATAAAATTAAAAAACAACAACATATTTCCACCCTTTTCTATTCCACCTCCTTTCACAATTGTTGTAGAACTGTTTCTTATGCAATAATCTGACAGGTGTATATTGTTGTGAACATAGACATGACGTCGAAATGTATGTCAAAATTGTTACAGTGTTTTTTTGGTAAAGAAAGACAATTTTTGGCGCTAGGAAAATAAATTAACATTTTAAATTAAAAGAAAAACTAATGAAAATCACATACGTATGTATGTATGTGCACATTCATGTGTGTCTCTCATTTTGATATGTGTCAGGTTGACAAATTAATTTCATTTATATTATTTAAGTGATGATTAATCCTCTCTTCTAAATTAGCTTTAATTTATGCAAACACGCACCAATACCAATGACGATATAAACATGTCCGGCTTTATTTGCCAACACACGCTGGAATGAAGAAAGGTGATATCATTTCGAGTTTTTGGTAGAACAATAAATAAAAATGTGAAAAAATACTTTAGAGAACAAAAATACCTTTTTGAAATTTGAATTAAAGTTTTGAAAAAGAAAGTGATACAAAATGACATGAAAGAGAAAAATAATATGTATGTACATATAATCTTTAAGTTGCTGTAATTGAGTATTGAGTACATATGTTTTTACCCACACTGTCATTTTTTCCCTACGCA
Organism: Musca domestica; assembly: GCF_030504385.1. NCBI lineage: Eukaryota > Metazoa > Arthropoda > Insecta > Diptera > Muscidae > Musca > Musca domestica. The sequence continues at coordinate 558,338 of NW_026712233.1, forward strand.
AAATTGGCAACCTGTACTGTGCTGTGACTTAATTTATTAGCATACCCTTATTTGGTCGTGACCATAACGAACAAAATATGGGTTAGCTTTTGAGCCGGGTGGCATTAAAAGCTTTTTGATTTACGAATAGTTACGTATATTTGCTCATATTCGTATGAATGTATGTATATATTAGACATACATATTTTTTGCAACAAATCACCCCAAAAATCATAGACACAAATCTATGACATGAGATCATCATCATCATCAATGGGTTGTTAAAAGAGAGGGAGAGAGAGAGAGAGGAGAGTGGTGGAAAACGAGATGGGGGGCTATTGCATTATTGGTCAACTGGGTGAGCACACTACCAGCCAACGCCGCCTGCCTTTCTTCCGTCCTACCATATTGACAGATATATGACAGCGAGAGACAAGTTTAAGGCTATTGCGTTCTATTCCTCCGTTTATTGTTGTTGTTGTTGTTATCCAACAAATGCATTCTTTTTCAACTACGTTGTTTTTTTTCTTGTTGTAGTTTTACAAAATACACTCGAAACTCAATTGTAAGTGCGTTTGTGCATCGCGCATTCATAGTTTGCTTTGTTGTTACGGCCATACGTCGGATGTAAATCTACGCGATGAGAGCCAATGAACTCGATTCTTGTTCTTCGACATTTATCTACGCACAAATATTTACAAAGAACAATGAGACCTTTTAATGGACTTTTAAATGGCGACAGATAACAACAAAGAGATGCAGCATCAATGTATCCGTGCCGCTGTACCTTTGGCCATTACAGGAATATTTCAGATTTTTTCGATCGCGTTTTTGTACTCTACTTATATACAGGGTGAGATAAAAAAACTGCAACAAAGTCAAACGCCATAATTTTTACATTTTTCTTTTTTAATTTTATTGAATGAAATCGAATAATGCCGGAAATAGCATCAAATTTTAGAATAAGTTTAGATTTGTTCGAATTGGTCACCTTTGGCACGAATCATGGCCTTCAAACGGCCAATGAAACCGTCACACGCTGCCTGAATGTTGCTCTGCGGTATTCTGGCCCATTCCAGGCGAAGCGCTTGCTTGAGGTGATCGACACTTTGGTAGTTTTAGTGCCAACCTTGCTTTCCAAAACACCTCAGACACAATAGTCCAACGGATTGGTATCCTGAAATTTTGGTGGTCAATGTGTGGTGGAAATGAAGCGAGAAACCTCATTTGGTAACCTTTCTTGGGTGGCGCATGCTGAGTGCGATGGTGCTGAGTCCTGTTGGAATGTACAAGGTCTGCGACCAAAATGTTTGCGTGTCCAAGGTTTTATTACACCCTCCATAATATTTTCGCGATAATATTCAGCATTCAAACGGATATGGTCCATTCTATGGTCCACTTAATCAACTACCTCCCCACAAAGGGTCAACATTTTGAATATTTATATCTCTTATAAAATGTGAGTTTCCGATTGTCTTCAAATTACAAACTTCGCGATATTTTTATTAACCCAAGGTCTGCTGAGATGATGGGGAATATCGGTCCACTCCATCAAATACCTCTCCCACAAAGGGTCAACATTTTCAATATTTAACTCTCTCTAAAATGTTGTCTTCAAACTACACACATCACCATATTTTAATAACCAATGTCTGATGTGAAGATGGAATGTATCGGTCCACTCTTTCTGGTACCTCCTCCACAAAGGATGAAAATTTTGAATAATCATGAAGCTCATAAAACACGAAATTAACAGACTTGGCACATCTAAATATTTCTACAAGCACAAGATCTGTTATAAATATGGTAGAGATCGGACCATTCCTTTTGATACATCCCCCCACAAAGGGTCAACGTTTTGAATAACCAAAATGATCATAAAATTCGAAATAAGCATCCGATTCTCTTCAAATTACATAAATCATAATATTTTTATTAGCCCAAGCTCTGGTGTGAAGTTGGGATATATCGGTCCACTCCTTCTGGTATCTCCCCACAAAGGGTTAAAGTTTGAGTATCAATGGAGCTCATAAAACGCGAAATTAACATCACATTCCATACAGACAATAAATGGTAAATCTCAATATTTCCATCAAAACAAGATCTGTTATAATGATGGTAGAGATCAGACAATTTCATCTTGTACTTCCCCCACATAGGGTTCAAGATTTTTGGAAAACAAAACGCTTAAAGAAAGCGAAATAAGCATGCAACTATTCAAATTTCACACATCCAAATATTTTTGCTAGTGAAAGATCTGTTGTGAAGATGATATATATCTGCGAACCCCTTCTGGTACCTTACCCATAAAGGGTCACAATTTCCAATACTTTTTTCTGTCATTACTTGCGAAACAAGTTGGCGATTCTTTACAACTTCCTAATCTAAATATTTTTATTAACCAGAAATCTGATATGAATGTGGAATTTATCGGAATTTATGATTTCTCATAAACTGGGATATAAATGTTCGAATTCCTTTAAATTTTGCACATACCAATATTTTTATCTGTATTAGATGAAGTATGAAAATGAAACACTTCCGTCCACTATATCTCGCACCTCACGCATATTTCCCCATTTTCCAAAAATGTGCACATATCTCATATAAAGTATAGGATGTAGTCGATATAGTCCAAACCTGGCTCGTTTTAATATTTATATCAGTCTTAGGTCAGATACCAATTGACCAACTTCTTCGGAACCTCATCCATAAAGAGTCAACAGTTTAAATAGTCATAACTCAAGGCTGGGGGATATACATCTGTCGTCAAAACCGACTGATACTATTTTACTTGTTTTGAATCGATTTAACTCTTGGAGTAAACTTTGGCTCCCACTCTAGTTTTTGAGATTGCTCATTTTTTTCTCTGTCCTCAGGAGCGCTTCGACTTGAATTCAAGTGGGTTTTACTCTTTGTTCAAGATAGTTTTTCGGAGGTCTGCTAGGTACCAAATCCTACATTAAATTGGTGAACATCTGTTCCTTCAATATGTAAATAGTAGACCATTATCAGTTCTGATTCATATATAACTTTCATATAAAGGTACATATATTCGTATCCACCCTGATATTTCAAGTTCAACAAATATGTATCCAATATTCTATTTAACTTCGTATTACAAGCACTTACACAAATTGTTGTAATTTTTATAAAGCCGACATCGCTCTACACTTCGATTCTGCCATTGCTAATTTAATCACGTCAAATGTTTCGCTAAACAAAACTACATCAAACATTACACAGGCAGTCAAGTTTAGAGGAGAATTTCCCCCTATTGTTGGCTTTGAATTAAACCATAACAATGAACAAAAAACACATAACAACGAAAATCTCACCATCTCAATTTTCCAACTCAAATTTCATTATTTTCAAAAAGCACAACGAAAACGCTCTGGTATTGACAAAAGTATTTGTCATTTTAGTAGTTTCAAATCGTATCGGGTTTATGGTGGGGTATAAAGTACCAAGTCTAATTAGAATAGTTCGTCGTCAGTCATACAGATACGTCATTTTGGCTACTGGTTTACTCTCTCCTCTATCAGTTGGGGGGCTTTCTCCCCCATTATGTTCTCTCTTTTTATTTCTCTCTGTTTTGATTTAAACCCTCAGCTTTGCATGCAATTTAGTGACTCATACATTTAAACCGCACCCACAACTACCATCAAACTCCCCTGATATCTGTCAAATAATCTACGTAGTTGTGTAGAGTTCTCGTCTTTGGAGACCATAACAAATAATCGCATCGTACTGTGTGTGAAACACGAAGATACGGCAAATGCTTCGTGAAAAAACTTGACACGTTATTTGACTGGCTGGCTGGCCTGGCAGGCAATGTACGAAGGCTTGAAACATCCACGCGCCAATTAATCGAATGCTTACCTTACATTTTCTGCAAACCTTGTTTTTTGATTTTTATATTTGAAAATTCTGTTGCTGTGCTCCTCTCGTCTTGTTCTCTTATTGTTGTTGGTGTTGGGGCTTTATCAGTAAACAGTGTTGCCGGTATGTTAGAAATTATTTGGTCTTAGGTTTATGGTCTTTTCACTTTTTCTTTCGATTTTGGAAGGCTTGTTAAAGCAGTTGGGCAGAAAAAGTGCACACTTTGTACGCTGGAATACAAATAATTATAAGTCTCCTATTTTTAAGTTAACAATGTTTAATAATTAAAAAAAACAGGGTGACATAAAAAAACTGCAACAAGGCCAAACGCCATAATTTTTAATTTTTTTTAATTTTATTGAATGAAAGCAAACAATTTCGGAAATAGCATCAAATTTTAGAATGAGTTTGGATTTGTTCGAATTGATCACCTTTGGAACGATTTATGGCCTTGAAACGGCCAATGAAACCGCCACACGCTGTCCGAATGTTGCTGTGTGTTACTTTGGCCCATTCCCGGCAAAGCGTCTGCTTGAGGTGATCGACATTTTGGTATTTTGTAGAGCCTGCTTTCAAAAACACTCCAGACATAATAGTCCAACGGATTGGTATCCGGAGATTTTGGTGGCCATTGTGCGCTGGAAATGAAGCGAGGAGCCTCATTTTGTAACCATTCTTGGATAGTGCGTGGAATGTCCAAGGTCTGCGGCCAAAATGTTTGCGTGCCCAAGGCTCCAGAATATTTCCGCGATAATATTCGGCTTTATTCTGATGCCACGGTCGATTAATACGAGCTGAGAGCGCTTGAGTTGTGGTGGCCAACCGAATGTTTCAGCTGATCTCTTTGGCAAGTAAACAAGATCATTTTGTTTGTTTACAAACTGCTGGACAACGAATGTTTTCTCATCCGAGAAAACCAAAGTAGGCAGTTCATCACTTTCGACCAAGCGAAGCAACTTTTTAGCTCTTTTGAGTCTATTTTCTTCGCGTTGCGGTGTAAGTTCTTGCCCTTTTTGGAATATCAATGGCTTTACCCCGAGCTCATTTTCTCATTTTTCAATATTTGCCGAATGGAATATTGCGATATATTCAGCTCACGAGCCATTTTTCGGCCACTGCGACGCGGGTTTCGATCAAGTCGCTTCTTTACTTATCGAACCATTTCTGCTGATGTTGCTGTTTTCTTCCATCCACTTCCTTGACGTCGGGCTACGCTACCTGTATCACGGTAACGAGCGATGGTACAAGACACAAAAGATTTATTCACATTTAAATGCTAAAGTGCTCTAACGATAGCCACTTGTGTTTTTCCAGCCAAATATAAAGAAATCACACTATCGCGCTTGAATTCCATCACGAATAACTATTTTTCTGAAAAATTCTCACCAAAATGCTTTTGTACAATTGTAAACAATATAAGGAGCTGTCACTGGAATTATTTTAACAGATGTCAGACGAGGGCTTAGAAATGACAGCAGTCTGAAGTTGGTTTGCAGTTTTTTCATCTCACCCTGTAGTGGTACCATCCATTTTTATTTTACATATTCTATTCGATATTTTGAAAACTTAGGCTGTATTAAAATTTGAAACATGTTTGTGCTAGAGGGTTAAGTACCAATTATGTAATCGAAATAACATATTGTAGACAATAGTGTTGATGAGTTGGGCGAAAACCTTAATACAACCTAAAATATGGGACAATAACAGGAAGTGGACCAATTAAAAAAATACGGATACCGTTCTTCCTATATATTTTTCTTTTTTCGTTCTTCCTATATATTTTTCTTTTGAAAATTAAAAAGAATTTCCGACCAAATCAAAAATTCTATTCAAAATGGCAACACCTTCTTACTACAAATGCTTATCACTTTTAATCTCCACTGTTTACTTAAACTCTCCCACAAAATATACGCTCATGAGTCTCTCTCTCTTTTTTTTTTGTCAAGATTTGAATTGAGCAAGAAGTAAACCCTAAAAACCTGTTCTTCTTCAGACAAAACTAAAGTAAACAATGTAAAGCCCAACTTGTTTTTGTTGTTTACTACCAGCTTTGAACGCAGTAACTGTTGTTTTTGTTGTTTAATGTCGGTATATAGGCTACGTTGCAACTCTATTATGTATAAGCGCATGTACACACTAGCCAGGCAGCCAGCTCCCCAGCTTTTAAGAAGCCTACCAAATAACAACAACAGCAACACCAATATAACTCTGGCAATTGAATATTGTGGTGCTGGTATTTTTGTTGTTGTTGGTACAACACAGTCTTGCTCTTTGTTTAGCTGCTGGCTGGTGTTGCTGCCGCCACATTATCTATTTATTTGTTTGCCTGCTGCCTGCCTGCTGTACATTCTCCAAACATGCTCCAACGCCAACAAGCAACAACAACGTGAAGGCTTTGCTGCTGCCTCTACTGCTTTCAAGTTACGTTTTTATTTAGAAGTATGTTGTCTTTAGTCGTTGAGTAAACGTCATTGCCTGAAAAACGTTGGCGGTCTGCAGTATCGCTACGAATTTCCTAAAACTCTTTTTTTGTTTCCCGAGTCTTTTAATTAGTGTCGGACACGCATTTGCTCGCGTTGTGTGTCACTTTTATAACTATTACATATTTAAAAAAAAAAAGATTAACAAAAGTTTTGTTCCTTTGGCGCCAATTCTGCTAAACGACGCGTGTGCTATAGCAATTCCTGTATTTTGTATTCAAACAAAACCCGTCCTCCCCCCTTCACTTTTGAAAAATAAATAAAATTTCTAATTATGGCCGGTGGTAGAAAGTACGCACGCAATAATTCATCAAATCAACAACCATTGCCCGAAAGAGGACCAGGTAATACCCGTTTCCCGAATGAATGGTGAAGTAAACAAGAACTTTTATCCCTTAACAAAATGTCTCCTGTCTGTGGATACTGTCGTGGTCACTGTCAGCTAACACGTAAACAAAATGCTATCGTTCAACATTCAATTTACATACAGTCGACTCTGTGTAGTTGCAACGTGTCAGTTTATTTAAAATGTTTATTTAAAAACTCATGGACAGGAAATCGGTAGAGTTCAGTGCTTAAAAATGTACCACTAAAAGATATATTGCCGTTCAATACAAACATAAAAATACGAATTAGAAGTGAAAAATTCGAAATGTTCCATCTTGGGTACATATGAGTACATAGAGTGCTTAATTTTGTACAATTTTTTTTTTGAAATTTGTACTGATGCTGTATATTTTGTATAAAAATATGGTGTTAGTTACGGAAGAATTTGAAGATTTAAGAACTGCAAAAAATCGAAGACATTTCGAGTCATCATATTTCAATAACAGCAACTGCACAATATTAACGAAAAAATTGTCTCCTTTGAAAAATTAGTTTTTTATACCCTCCACCATATTATGGAGTATGTCATTCCGTTTGTAAGAGCTCGAAACACACATTTTAGACCCACAAAGTATTTATATTCTTGGTCAGATGCTATGTCAATTTAGATCCAAATTCTATGTCGATTTACCGTAGTCCGTCCGTCTGCACAAATTTTCTTAGATTTGTTTTAGGTCTCCAAGCAATAAAATGTCATAGCCCCCGCCCCATATAACAGGTTAAGATTTCTTGGATGCTAAAGTCGTTAAGGAGAGATCCTTGCAGAGAACTGTACATATAGGTTCAAGTTTTGGTATGGATTCCATATAACTGTACCGTCAGATTTAAGGTTTTTGGATGTTTTAGTCATAATTAAAAACCGAATTTGCTGGAAATTTGTAAACTGTACACATGGGTCTAAGTTTTGGTGTATGCCCTCATATAACTGTACCGACAGGTTTAATGTATTTTGAATATTCCAGTCATCATTTCAAACCAAATTTTCTGTATATTAGGAGTATGTGTCCCCAAAATTTGTAGGAAACATCCTTGCAGAGAACTTTAATTGCGGTCGTAAACAATTCTCTTCGAACTGCTAAGGATTTGGTCAAATGTCCAGTGCTTATCCCCTCTATGGTGGGACCTGGCTGCTATCGGATAATGTTTTGCTGATTTCATACTTCCTAATAGAGTTTTATCCATCCATCTCCCCAACAATCTGTCAGTACATGTGATGCCCTTACAAAACATAATTTTATTGGAAATTCAATCGATCATCGTTAAAAAATATCCATAAACGAGCGATCTCAGAAGCCGCCTGAATTTTCAGGAAAACACTTTCCAATGGTAAAATTGAGGGGTAAAGAAATTTCAAGTGAGCATACCCATCTCTGCATTTTCTGAAATCATTCGCATTTCTGCATTTTCTTATCAAACATCCATTCCATCTCAGATTTGTTTATGTACAACGGATTTAAATATATACATTTTGATAATGAGATGTTGTCAAATGAATAATTTTGAAAAGTTTGTAAACATATGACTGCCGACTTTGCCTTCTCACTTCAGCCATGCAAGTTCCATTGGCTGAAATAAAATGGCTATATTTTTCATTTGATAATAAAAATTGTGTAATTGAAAGAACTTTTTCTTTACAACGATACGGAATAGAATACGAAATGAAGAACCTCATTCCAAATGAGTCTTTTCAAGATATCAAATATTTAAGGTCTGTCGATTTCACTTTCGTATCGTCATACAGAGACAGTCCCCACATTTTTTACATTTGCTATAAAATAGTATTGATTCCAAAAATATTTAAATTCGATTTCAAAAAACAAGTACTCATAGTAAATTGTTTTTAGATATGTGTGCGTCAAAGTGTACCAAATATTTCGAATCAAAATTCCCCATTTCCTCTAATCAGTCGTTGGTATCTGTCAAAGATAGAAAAAAATTCCATAGATGCTTTTGCTTTATTGTGGTGTTTTCCAAACCGTGTTATTTGAACTAAATTTAATTTTGGAACAAAACGTATAAAATACGTCCAAGTGTGCCGTTTCCACTTCAACCAAAATTTCATTTTTTTGTTATCTGTGAAGTAATTTCAAATGACAAGTAATAAAAATCAAAATCGATTATAAAGGAAAGTTTCCCACTTCAGACAGCTCTGCTCTGTGCTCGCTCGGTTTCTGTGACAACGTGGCTGGCTGGCCACTTCAATTGTTCGATAACCGAAAGGTAGGTGATGACGATGTTGTTGTTATTGTTGATCTCAATACTACATCAACAATATAAATAATATTATAAAACAACAACAAAGTAATGTAACAACAAAAATTACCTTTCAAATTACATATAAACATACATACCTACCTTCATACTTGTGTACGTACATTCGCGCTAAGTCTTGGAAGTCGTTTAGAGGGGCCGAAGACAAGAAGAAAGACGGTACAGACCAACGTGTTGACGTATGCAATTTTGTTGTACGCCACATGTGTGTTATAGAGCTTACCTTAGCATTGTGTCGTATTGCCTATCCGATCAACGAACCGATCGATGCTTGCCCCCCCCCCTTTTTTTCCACCAAAAACTACAGTGATGGGTATTAACGCATTTTTTTTAGTTTTGCAAAAACAAATTGAAAATGCCACGCTTTCATTCAGCCATGTGAGGTAGCAGCAAGCAGAACTGTCTTCTTGTGGGGCGCGGGGGACAACTTCTGTTGTTGTTCTTCTGCCTTTCCCCTGCAATACATATACACACACGTGAAAGCATACATATTTCTTGATCACAAATTATGTATTTTTTGTTTCTGTTTTTTTTTTTTCGTCTTAGAAAGAAAAATGCTTAATTGTTGTTGCCTGGGCTGGCTGGCTGGCTAATAATTCAAGGTTATCACATCTCTCAAATGACAACAACAACAGAACGAATAATGTTGACAACAAACCTGCTCCTTCTCATCACCGAATTTGTTGTTGTTTTTTGCAGCTTAATTGTGTACCATTTTTAGTTACGCTTTTTTTGCGTTATCTTATTGTTGTTCTTGTTGTTAATGTTTTTTGGCCCGGCTAGTGATAGTGAAAAAAGTTATTTTTAAATTCAAATTAAAAAATTATATAATACAAAAAAAATATGAATTGCAATTTATAAGTACCTGTATAGGTAGGAATTATTTGAAGGAGATAGATAAATGACAATGAGAAGTCGGTGAGGCAGCACTCTAAGAAGACTTTGTGATTTTAAAAAATTCATCATTGTTGCTTTAGGATAATTTTTATATATTTTATCACATCAAAATCCATTTTTAAAGAAAAAATCTGATTTAATAACTCTAAACAGACCTTTAAATCTTTGAAACGCTTGACATCGATCGATATGACCTTTAGGTGTGGGAGGTCCTAGAATGCCAACTGGTGTGTTTTAGTTTCAATCTATTAATAAATTTTAAATATAGGTTGAGAATTTTGTATACTTTCTGATATGTTGTATTTTATCGATAATATCGGCCCACTCCATCAAGTGCCTCCGCCACAAAGGGTCAACATTGTTTATAAATATAACACTTATAATATGTGAAATAAGAGTCCGATGGTCTTAAAATTTCGCACATCTTAATATGTCGATCGACACAAGCTCTGGTATTAACGGACCACTATTTGTGGTACCTCTCTCACAGTGGGACAAATTTTTAAATAGCCATGACGCTCATAAAACGCGAAATGGGTATCCAATTTCTTTCAAACACGGCACGTCCCAATATTTTTATCAACCCAAAATTTGGTGTGAAGACGAAATATATATCGAAAATTTCAAAATTTTAAAAATTATATCTCTCTTTGTCAAAATTTTGAATAATTATATCCCTCATAAAACGCATCCGATTGTGTTTAAATTTCGCATGTATCAAAATCCACTCCACTCCATTATCCACCACAGTCTCATATTGTATACCCTCCACCTTGAAAAGGAATCGAGGAGTCTAAGTCGATTTAACGATGTCCGTTTGTCTGCATGTTGAAATCACGGTACAGCTCACATTATTTGACGTAGAGCTTCAAAATGTAGCAGAACAATTTGTATTATGTCTAGGATGATTGGTATTGAATGTAAGATATATCGGTCCAAGTTTTGGTATAGCCGCCATATAACGATACCTCCTGATATTCAGTATTTTGATAATTTTCGGCACATTTTTTCTCGGATTTGTCTAAAACTTGGTATATGTAGGTCATAATGGGCCTTATCTCCAGTGGCGGAGCATTGTATGCATGGGACTACGTTTTTGTTTTGCTCCCATTTTACAATACCCCCAATATTCGGTATGTTGCTGATTTTTGTCACATTTTTCCAGGGATTTGTCTAAAAATTGGTATTTGTAGTTCCTAATGGATTCTAGCTCTGGTGGCGGAACATTGTATGCATAGGTCCACGTTTTCGTATAGCCGTCATATTCGGTATTTTGATTTTTTTGCTTAATTTTTCCATGGATTTGTCTACAGATTGGTATATGTAGCACCGGTGGCGGAACATTGTATTTAAAGGTCCACGTTTGTGTATGGCCCCAATATAACGGTACCTCCTAATATTAGTTATTTTGATGATTTTTGCCACATTGTTCCACGGTTTTCTATAAAAATTGGTATTTGTAGTTCGCAATGGGATCTAGCTCCGGTAGCCGAATATAGCGGCTAGTCACATTTTAAGAAGATTTAGTAGATGACAATCCTTAAAATATAAAATTATCTATAGAGGTTCCCGTTTTGCTATGGCCCCCATACAACGGCCTCACCCACTTTATGGTTTTTTGAAACACGTTTGAATTCAGTTCGGCCCGGCCGAACTTAATGTTTTTTTGCTTGTTACAAATAAAATCCCAACAATTGCTGTATTTTAAGTGCGTTTAGCTTTCAAGGGATTACTTCAAATGTTAGAGAAAAGACCGGAGGTTTAATGACTTCATAAGTTCTCAGAACTTATGAATCCAAAAAATTTTGCTGGTTTTCAATCGATAAATAGATATAATATATCCTCGAACTTGATCCATAACATTTATCCATCCATTTATTTACAATGAGTAAAAGTCTTTCTTGAGATGTATTTTGGGGTCCAGCCAGATGGGCACGCTATTTGCGACTCACATGTTTTCAAAACAATTTTATGACCAGAAATTTTGCTGGATTTCAATCGATAAATAGATATATTATATCCTCAAACTTGACCCATTTACATTTATCCATCCACTTATTTACAATGAGTAAAGTCTTTATTGAGATGTATTTTGGGGTCCAGTCAGATGGGCACGCTATTTGCGACCCACATGTTTTAAATGAATTTCATGACCAATCAATAATTTTCTATATCACATTAAAACTTATTTTTATTTCAAATTACTATAAAAACTACTGTATGCCTTCTGAAGATATTATCATTTCACCTCAAATGAGGCGTTAAGTAGTAAACCTGATTTCTTTTAAATAACATAAATCGAAAATTTATGCATAGCTAAATGCTAATTTATTCAAAACTAATAACCTACACAAGTTTGCTGTCTCAATAATTATTTGTGTATCCCGTTGGGAACAGGTTGGAAAACGATCTATTGTCAGTGCAATCAATAACTCCGTTAAAGCTTTTGATAAAATCCCGAATTCTTCCAGTTTTAAAAGAAATCTAAATTTAATATGACTATCTAAAGAAATGTTTCACTTTTTCCATAGAAAAGAAAACAATAACCGAAATTCGTATGACACACATGCTCTGTATTTACCCATTTGTTTTGATAGAACGCCGTTTAGATATGACGTCAATTCTGTCAAGTTTCTCTTTAAAATATAATAAAACTAAACAAACCAAACCCAAGCTAGCCTAGCAACACATAATTGAATAAAAAAAACGAAAAAACAAAAAATACCAAAAGAGTTAAATTCATAACACATCGCATCATCTTCATTGAAATTTCAATTTTAGAAAGTTTCAAATTATTTGTATGGAGGCAAACGCACTTTTGATTTGTTCCAATTGTAAGTTTTTGTTGTTGTAGTAGTCTGAATGGTGAATGGGCGGGCGGACGGAAAGCATACATAATGTGAATGAGATTCATTCATACTCCTCAAATATTGGAAATGAATACAATTAAGTATGTTAATGTGATTATTACGTACCCTCTTTGCATATATTGATACAGTTTTCGATTTGTAAATTGCCTCGATTTACCGTTGGAATTTTAAAAATTAATTTGAATAAATAGAATCATTTGTCATGAAACCTAAGCTTTACTATAGATTTTAAAATTTTCAAAAATAACAATTAAACAAGTAAAAAAGTATCGGTCGGCTTTGCCGACAGATGATACCCTCAGCCCTCTTCACCCTCTATGGAGTGGGTTTTAAAGAAGGGTCAATATGTCAATTCGTATCGGACCTACATAAATATGATATAATATTATTATAACAGATGGATATAGCAATTGTAACGATTCACTGAGTTGTTTCGCAATTTATGACAGATAAAATATTGAAAAATGTGTCTCTTGTGGGTGAGGTACCAGAAGGTGTTCGCAGATATATAGGATCATCTTCAAAACAGATCTGGTGTTAGCAAAATAATTTGTATGTGTGAATTTGAAAAGAGTTGAATCCTTATTTCGCTTTCTTTGAGCGTTTTTTTTCAAAATTAGATTATAGCTTCCTTTCTGTGCAGAAAATATATATCTCAAAATTTCGACCATTTGTGGGGGAGGGTTGGTACCATAAAGATGTGGACCGATTACTTCATCTTAACACCAGAGCTTGGGTTAATAAATATTGGATGTGCGCATTCGAAGACAATCGGACTCATACATCAATTTATGAGAGTTGTAATTATTCAAAATTTTGACCATTTGTGGGGGGAGGTGTACTTGAAGGGTGAACCGATATTGTCCATTTTACACCCAAGTAGAACTGATGCAAGTATTAGGATTTGCAAAGTGAGGCCAAATCGGATTATCCTTCTCTTTTTGTGCAAAAAATATATTTTTGCAAATTCGACCTTTTGTGGGGGAGGTACCAGAAGGAGTGG
>NW_026712233.1:586990-674066 GCF_030504385.1 Musca domestica
GATGCAAAAGGGTTCGAAGGACAAATTTTGTTAAATGTAACTAGTAACGAAAATTCGGCATATTCACTGAATTTTGTAAATTTTTTCGTTCCTTAAAATATTTTTGTGGAGACAAAAATTATGTTTGTACGCATAAGACATCTTTCATTATCACCAAATTTCCTTACTCGCACGTGTTTTATTATTTATGCCACATACATTCATTCATGCTACTGTGGTGTATATTCAACGCCACATAGGGAATTGAGAATGAAAAGGCTTCCAAAAACCTCCATCAACCTGAATACTAAATGTAAACAACAATGACTTTTGTTGGCTTGAACACCAACCAGCAACTTCAATAGTATACGCCCTTCCATGAAGGTCAAATACAATATTTTACGTATAAATTTCCATGACATTCAATGTCAACAATTATGTATATTAACGATTCTCTGGAAGCTACCACAAAACATAATAATAAATAAAAGCTATATGCACAATTGATTCATTTATACCATATATAATAGTATATCTAAAAAATATTTATTCTTATTTATTAGTATGCAGTTTTAGAATATTCTTGGCACTATTTCAATATAATATGTTAAATGAGAAATCCCACAAAATTTTCTTAGACAAAGAAATTAAAAAAGAGTAATATTTTGAATATGATTTTATTTGGACACACGCCGCCGACTACGCCGCAGAATGTATGTCTGGGGACAAATTCATTAGACCAACATTAGCGTTCGTCTTGCTATGTTTTTTTTTTTTCTAAATTAATTTTGTTACTGTGTGTGTCTTCTTCTTCTTAAAGTTGATTTTCTTTTTGTGTATGGTCTCTCCTCCAATAGAGCAACTGCCCCCCAAACGTTAGACATCTATCTATCCATCGTCCAATATATTCATTGAGTTTTGTAATAATAAAATAAATTCTTTTCTCATTCAGAGAATATAATATTTTTTCAAGGTCACTGAAAGGTTATTTGCTATAAAAGTAGCACAAAAGAAAAAAACGTGCTGCTGCTGCTACAGAGGCAGCGTGAAATGGAAAGTGCTTTATTTTTGGGGTGAACAACATAGACTCGAAGATCATTTGTCAACAATTAGGTTGTTTTTTGAGTTCTGCTGCATATTGTGGATAATTTGCACTTAATAATATGAAATAGGTATAGACTAATCATCATATTGAAATGTACAAATATGTAGTTACAGGGTGAGATAAAAAAAACTCCAACAAAGTCAAACGCCATATTTTTTACATTTTTTTTAAATAAAGTTTGGATTTGTTCGGATTTTAAATAAGTTTGGATTTGTTCGGATTGGTCACCTTTGGCACGAATCACCAAAATACTTTTGTACGTTTGTTAACAATATAATGAGCTGTCGCTGGAATAATTGAAACAGCTGTCGGACGGCTTAGAAATGGCAGGAGTTTGAAGTTGGTTGCAGTTTTTCATCTCACCCTGTATATTCCCTATCATTTGTGTAATATTGTATTTCTTATTCAATACCTACACATTACACAAATTAAAATAACCTTGCACCTCTGTGCAATGATTTTTATTAGAAACCACATATGTTAGACACCGGTATGTGCATATGTTCGTGCAATATGTGAAGTGAAATCACAATAGGCGCCAAAATGTAATGTTAATCTCAACAAACACTTCCTTGATGTTGTTATATTACATTCTATTTTATTACATTTTATTTTAGATCAGGGCAGATAATCAATTCAACTGGACCATAACAAAAATAGTGAAATCAACAATCTTACTTATCAGTACGGCTTAGGGATGCACTTGTTGAGACAGATGAGGATTTTGTGAAACATTTCATTTCATATTATTAATTCCTATTTTTTTTATTTTGCTATCAAAATTAAAATTTGGAGGAAGGACGGCTCAAAAAGATTTATTAATTTTTCTTTTGTTTCCGTAATGTCAAATTATCTGTAGAAAATTTTTGCTAAAAATAATGTTTAACGTTTGATCTTTTTATAGCATGCAGTTTAAAAGTTCCACTTTCATTGTCGATGGCACCTTCCTTGACAAAATACTTCAAATAGATTTATTAAAAGATACCAAATATTGGACTTTGACCAAATTGAAGCAGCCAAAAACTTTAAATGCAAATCTATACAATTTGTCAATATTGCAAATTTAAACATGGTCATTCCTATATATTCAATATTATTGTTTATGTATAAACAAACCACGCTTTTGACATGTGTTCCGCTAAAACAAATCACCCATAAAGATTTGTTGTGTTATCATCAAAATGTTGCTTGGCCTCATTAATGTATAGTTAACAACAACAACAATAAGAAAAACAAATCGTTTACACAATTTTTTTGCCATAATCAATAGAAGATAAAGTGCAGTCAATTATTCGCCAATGATAATGGGTTACTGTTTCCATGAATCCTTTTTCGAAAAAAAAACATACTTAGATATGACCTTGCTCTGGTTATACTTGGTTGCTACTTGTATTTTAATCGAGGACCGATTTATTATTGAAGTTATTCAAGAGGTTTCTATTTATGTTCATCTAACTATTTTGGTATTTGAAATATTATTTCATTTGCATTAGTGGGGGTTTATCAATACATATGGGCTAACAATAGTAGTTGACTTAAGGTATAACTATCCATACAAAAAAAACAAATTGAGAAATAAAAAAAATATATTTTTGCAGCATTTCATGAAAATCATTATTACGAAGTTTGAAATTGTAAAATGCATAATTTCAAACAAGAAATTATAATCAGTAATCTTTGTAAATTCCAATACCTTTCTATCTTTGGTTTGGTTTTAGAATTCGGTGCAATTTGGCAATTTTTTGAGCAAAAAACTTCAACAAATCAAGTATGGGGGCTATACTAACATAGACCTGCATAAACAATTTTCCTTCAATACAAAATTTGACGCAATTGCAGTGTATAATGTCGCGAAAATCCTAGAAATACCGATATCTTGGGTTAGTGTTATAAGGGTGGTCTAATAAACGTAGACCTATATGGACATTCTCTTCCAGGGGGTAAAGTACTCATAGGTAATTCCTTGTGTGGATTTTCAGAATATTCCATTGAAAAATGTGGCTAAAATCTTCGCGGGTAACTATTGTATGGGAGCTATACGATATCATGGACCCTATATAGACAATTCTTTTTTAGGGGGTAAAATACTCACAGAGAACTCTTTGTGTAGAATTTCAGACAATTCCATTAAAAATGTGGCTAAAGCCATTCAAAATACCAAATATAGGGGGCTACAGTTATATGGGGGCTATACAATATCGTGGACCGATATAGCCCATCTTCGAACTTGACCTGCATGCAGACAACAGACAGATCGGTGCAAATTTTTAGCTTCCTACCTTTATTCGTTTTGAAGGGACAGGGCTAAATCGTCTGAGGATTTTACGCGGATTGGGTATAAAATGGTTATTATTTCGATGAGTTACAAACGGAATGACGAACTTGGTATACCGTCCATACTATGTATGGTGGAGGGTATAAAATTTAATGATTTGCAACGTTCTTCGTTTCATTAGAAGATAAATTGTTGACCAAGCAGGTTGGAAAAAAACTATGACAACGTATTTCATTCCCTTATATTTTATACATTTCTAATGTCAAAAAAAAAAAAAAAAAAAAAATTAAATATAGATTGCCATTTAACAATGATACCGCTTGGTAGCTCCTTGTACTTTTCGAAAACCCATAGCATTAGTATCACTGCAGGAACTAAGGATGACACTAGCACATCATTTTTAATCCAGGCTTATGTATTTTTTTATTTCTTAAAAGAAAACACCAAAAATGGATAGTCTATCGCAAAATGTTTGGCAGCATAACTATTTTCTCCATTGCTGCTTGCTTGTTGTTATAGGTCATCTAATAACTGTCAAACAGTCTAAAACTTGTTTATGTTTCTTTGGAAACATTCAAGTTTTTTTTTATAAATATGTATGTATTTTTATACGCACTGAGCAGCATATAGTGTAGGTTTTTTGCAATATATGCCACATAAAAATAACTTCAATTGGAACAACCTGTAATGCAGTGTGCACTGTGCTCTAATGTAGCGTTAAGTGTGCCAGCAATGTCAGCCTTAAAAATAAAAATAAAAAAAGACAAACAACATGTTGCACTTGATATATATTTTTTCTTTCTCAGTCGCATATTTTTACGCTATGTGCCTTTTACTCA
The DNA here is from genome assembly GCF_030504385.1 of Musca domestica. NCBI lineage: Eukaryota > Metazoa > Arthropoda > Insecta > Diptera > Muscidae > Musca > Musca domestica. The sequence goes on from NW_026712233.1 coordinate 591,189, forward strand.
TTTCTATTTCTAATTTGCACATCAAAATATACACACACGCCTATGTACAAAGCTATGCACATGCAAGTATATTGGGAATAGTGGGCACACAGTGAGGGAATCACATCTCAGAGATAAGACAAATGAAGAGAGTACAATGTATTTGAAATTCATGTTTGACTGCAATTACCTCTCATTATTATTATTGTCATGAGAAGAGCACATTATTGTGGGGAGAAATACTTAAGAGAATGATAATGGTCGTTTGTTGTGTTTGCACTCTTAATACCTCTCGATATTTGCAATGATAGCGAAAGTGCAAATAAGAAATTTTAATTGTATTTTTAAAAACACGTTTTGTTTGTAAACAATTTGGGAGCGGTGTACTTATGGCAGAAGTGGACTCAATGCACTCAAAAATCCATCATCCTTAAGGGGAAATTTATAAGCAAATAAAATGGCTATGGAACTGATATCCAAAACAAGAAAGAGGTTAGGTTTAAAATATACTTAGGTTACACAATAAATGTCAAATAAATTAAAGTCCAAAATTAATAATAAATATTCTTTTATTTTCCAGCGCGTCTACTACCTATCTTTGGAATACTACATGGGCCGTTCCCTAACAAATACCATGATCAACTTGGGTGTCCAAAGCGAATGCGAGGAGGCCATGTACCAATTGGGCTTGGACATTGAATCCCTTGAAGAAATGGAAGAAGATGCCGGCTTGGGTAATGGTGGTTTGGGCCGTTTGGCTGCCTGTTTCCTCGATTCCATGGCTACACTTGGTTTGGCCGCCTACGGTTATGGCATCCGTTATGAATATGGTATTTTTGCCCAAAAGATCAAGAACGGTGAACAAGTGGAGGAACCCGATGATTGGTTGCGTTTCGGCAATCCATGGGAAAAGGCCAGACCCGAATTCATGTTGCCTGTAAATTTCTATGGTCGTGTCATTGATACACCCGAAGGCAAGAAGTGGGTTGATACACAAATCGTATATGCCATGCCCTATGATAATCCCATTCCTGGTTATGCCAACAACTATGTCAACACATTGAGATTGTGGTCAGCAAAGTCTCCCATTGATTTCAATTTGAAATTCTGTAAGTAACAAACCTATTGAGCACACTTCCAAGAGAAGAGATTTAATTTTGATTTTTTTTAGTTAACGATGGTGATTATATCCAAGCTGTTTTGGATCGTAACTTGGCCGAAAATATTTCTCGTGTCTTGTATCCCAACGACAACTTCTTCGAAGGCAAGGAGTTGCGTTTGAAACAGGAATACTTCATGGTAGCTGCCACTTTGCAGGACATCATCCGACGTTATAAGGCCTCCAAGTTCGGCAGTCGCGAAGCTGTGCGCACCAACTTCGATCACTTCCCTGAAAAAGTGGCCATTCAATTGAATGACACCCATCCCTCGTTGGCCATTCCCGAGCTAATGCGCATCTTGATTGACGAAGAGCATTTGGATTGGGACAAGGCCTGGGACATCACTGTACGTACCTGTGCCTACACTAATCACACCGTCCTTCCCGAAGCCTTGGAACGCTGGCCCGTTTCCATGTTGGAGTCCATTTGCCACGTCACTTGCAATCATCTACCACATCAATTTCTTACATTTGGAGAACATTAAGAAACGTTACCCCGGTGATTTGGAACGCATGCGCCGCATGTCTTTGGTTGAAGAAGATGGTGAGAAACGCATTAACATGGCCCATTTGTCTATTGTGGGCTCCCATGCTGTTAACGGTGTAGCCGCCATCCACTCGCAAATTTTGAAGGACGATTTGTTCAATTTGTTCTTCCAAATGGATCCCAAGAAGTTCCAGAACAAGACCAACGGTATTACCCCCCGTCGTTGGTTGTTGATGTGCAATCCCGGTTTGTCTGATTTGATCAGCGAAAAGATTGGCAATGAATGGCCCGTCCATTTGGATCAATTGGTAGCTTTGAAAAAGTGGGCCAAGGATCCCAACTTCCAACGCGAAGTTGCCCGTGTCAAGCAAGAAAACAAATTGAAATTGGCTCAAATTTTGGAAAAAGACTATGGCGTCAAAGTTAATCCTGCCTCCATGTTTGACATTCAAGTCAAGCGTATCCATGAATACAAACGCCAATTGTTGAACTGCTTGCACATTATTACTTTGTACAATCGCATTAAGAAGGATCCCACCGCCCAGTTCGCTCCTCGTACAATTATGATTGGTGGCAAGGCCGCTCCCGGCTACTATGTTGCCAAGCAAATCATCAAATTGATCTGCGCCGTTGGCAATGTTGTTAACAATGACCCCATTGTTGGTGATAAACTCAAGGTTATCTTCTTGGAGAACTATCGCGTCACCTTGGCCGAGAAGATTATGCCAGCCGCTGATTTGTCTGAGCAATTTCCACAGCTGGTACTGAAGCCTCCGGTACCGGTAACATGAAATTCATGTGAACGGTGCCTCACCATTGGCACATTGGACGGCGCCAATGTTGAAATGGCCGAAGAAATGGGCAATGACAACATTTTCATCTTCGGTATGACCGTTGATCAAGTTGAGGCCCTCAAGAAGAAGGGTTACAATGCCTACGATTACTACAACAGCAATCCCGAGATTAAGCAGTGTGTTGATCAAATTGCTGGCGGTTTCTTCAGCCCAGGCAATCCCATGAATTCAAGAATATTGCTGATATTTTGTTGAAGTACGATCACTATTACCTTTTGGCTGATTATGAAGATTACATCAAGGCCCAGGATAAGGTGTCTAAGACATACCAGGTATGTTAGAAAAACTAATGATTTTTTTGGGTTTTGTTTATTAAAATGTTTTTTTTTTCTTTTCAATTTCAGAATCAAGCCAAATGGTTGGAAATGTCCATCCACAATATTGCTTCCAGCGGTAAATTCTCCTCGGATCGTACTATTGCTGAATATGCTCGCGAAATCTGGGGCGTTGAACCCACTTGGCAAAAATTGCCCGCTCCCGAAGATGCACCCGCCAACTAAAGTGCATACATTTTTTTGGTTGGAGAAAAATATACATTTTTTAATTATTATAAATAATAAATATTTAATTTAAGTGAAAATTTTCTTTAAAAAAAAAAAAAAACTACAGAAATCTCGCTAGGATTATATGAATGCACAACATCGTCGTCGTCGTAACTGTACAACAGCTTTTGGGCAAAAGGAGACAACAAATGCAAATTTCTCCTGCCCCGAAAGTTGAACAAAGTTTCTAAATTTTATTCATATATATATGATTGTTACTAACAAATGAAATTGTAAGCTGAACACAAATTTTATTAAAATAGTGTATTCGTAAATTAAAAGAAAAAAAAGAAGAAAAACATAAAATGAAAAGTTGTTGAAAAATTATTAAATAGAGAAACAAAAACCTATGTGAAGCGAAAACATCACCTCAGGAAGTTTAAAATTAGAGGAATTTAAACAATTTATAGTTATTTGATGTAATTAAGCAGTTACTACAAGAAAAAGCAAACACACGAAAAGACCTTTTTAAAAATAAATAAGAAAAAAAAAAACAAAAACTCAATTGAAATTTTTTTTTTTTTTGGAAAAGGGATTTTAAGTATGAATATATGCTTGATGTTCGATATAACATAGTGAGAAAGCTTTAATCAAGGAACAATGCCAAATTTCTGTGTGAATCTAATGGTAATTGGGAGGGGGATTTATTGGTACAATGCTCTGTCGCCTGGGTTTTCAGCGAAATAGTTGTCAATTTATTCTGTAATTTTTTTATTCGTCATTTTTGGTGTTATAATGATGTTATGTTTCGTTGTTTTTATTCGCTTTTGTGACCGATGGTTGTTAAAATTTTTCAACAAATTCTTTATTTCCCCTTAGTATTACATTTAGCATCAGCATTTTTGAAAAAAATTTCCTTAATATTTGCCAAAAATCAGTCACTTCTGGGGCTTTTTCAATTTGTTGATTTTACTGTGATTTTCTCTCTCTTCTTGGTGTTGCACATATTTGCCTATGGTATACATAAAAACTACAATGTTTTCCCTATCGAATAGTGAAAGTTTCATAAAAATCCCTCTATTCGTTGTTGAGTAATAGCCATTTTAATTTTACAATGATCCAAAATATAGCTGCTACGTTGTTCTGGTCGCCTGTTAGCTGAAAAGTCAAAACATGAAGTTTTACATTTTTCAATTGCAGATGTATAAAGCAGCGTTGCCATATGACACGTGAGACATGCATTGTCAAACTAACATACATTAAAGCATAGTTTGAGGCGTTATATTTTAACGGAAGTGCATTATGCGACACGCCTCAAAGTATGCTTCATATTACAAAATGAAATCATTTCACTTTTCACCAGAGAGTAGAGGTCTTGCATTTTATTATACCCTCCACCAACATAGTATTGAGGGTATATTAAGTTTGTCATTCCGTTTACAACTCATCGAAATAATCATTTTAGACATAACAAAGTACATATATTCTTGATCGGCGTAGAATTCTAATACGATTTAGCCCTGTCCCTCTGTCCGTCCGTCCGACTGTTGTAATCACGCACAAATCACACAATTTGCACAAATCAGTCTTTTGTCTGCAGGCAGATCAAGTTTGAAGATGGGCTATATCGGTCCACGATATCGTATAGTCCCCATACAACGGTACAACCCGATATTCGGTATTTTAATGATTTTAGCCACATTTTCCAATGGAATTGTCTGAAAATCCACACAAGGAGTTTTTTCTGACTACTTTACCCTTTGAAGTAGAATTGTTTATATAGGTCCACGATATCGTATAGCAGCCATACAAGGGTACCTCCCGATATTCGGCAATTTGATGATTTTAGCGACATCATTCACTGGAGTTGTTTCCTATTTAGAGTTCATAATGGGAACTACAGTCTATGACAGAAAATTGTCTATGCAGGTCCAGGCCTTCGTATAAGTCCACTCTCAGTACCTCCATATATTCGGTATTTTGATGATTGTAGCAACATTACTCGCTGGATTTTTTTTCCAATTTTCGTATTTGAATATTGTAATCGCTTATGACAAAACTTGCCTATGCATGTCCTCGTCTTCGTATAGAAAAAACAACAACAAAACTTATGAGTTGTCGATGTTCAGAAAATGTGTTTATATTTTTTTCAATTTCAATTTTCAACTTAATAATGGCATGAAAACACCAATTAAAAATATAATAAAACCCCATCGATTTCATTTAATATTTTATGATTTTTGTTTATATTTATTTTTTTTAAAAAATATAATTTTTAAATTATTTTCATTTTTGTTTCTCAAAATTTTATACTTATAGATTTATCAACATACATACACACAATTAAAAAAAGAAGCATTTTCATTTTTAATTCGAACAGAATTATAAGAAAATATTTCGAAACGAAAGTTTACGAAATGAATTGAACGAAGAAAAACTATAAAACATAGATTTGAAAAAAAAATGAAATGATTTTACACATTTATACATTCAAAGAAAGAAGGTAATATTGCTCGCGCTCAGCTCTTTACGAGGTTGGCACATACAGGCCAATGCAAGCGAAAGCATTGGTGGCAACAAATGATGGGAGCAACAAATTTTTGTTTGTTTTAACAAATTCTCGTTTGTTATTTACACATACACACAAGCAAACAAATATTCCAAAAATAAGGTCAAATAAAAAAAGTATCAATATTATTATATAATATACATGTAAACACAGTGTCGGAAAAGATATAATATACGCATTCGTAGTAATTCGTTGGATTTCTTATTCTAAAAAATAAACATGGTTATGTTTTTGACACAAAACAAATTTTCAATTGAACTCAACTACCGTATTGAGTTGCTGCTTTGCCTTGTTGTTCATCATTGATGGGAGAGAGGAGGGAAGGAGGGAGGGCTGTGACAGATAGTGAGGACATGGAAGCGGCGTTCTGTTGGTTGCTAAACAAAATTTTGGCCAAATTAGACCACCGTCATGGCATTGCCGCCTTTGTAACCACCAACAAAGTAACCTGGATCACCAAAGCGATCGTATAACTGCAATTAAAAGAAAAGATGATAAAATTGTTGAATCGTTTGTTGTTCAGTTGGTCGTATGCAAATACTAATTTATAAGGAAATTAAATGCAAAAACAAAAAATAAAACGGATTACATAAAACAAAGGAATTGAAAGCGGCGGGAGTGGGGTAGATGACATCATACTGAATGGCATACAAAATTAATTTAATTAGTTTTGTTTATATTTTTGGTATTACAAATTGTTTAACATTCAATTAACATTACATAACATTTCAAAAAGATAAAAAAGTACTTGCAAAACCAACAAAAACTAATACACATTTTCTCTGTTTTAAGGTTAGAATTACATACCTTTAGGTGTTCTTTTATGTTCAAACAAAATAATTACAAATGTCTTGGAAGTATTGTTTTAATAAGAACTATTTATTTATTTTTTAAGAATTTTGTTGTTTTTTGGTTGTTGTAGTTATAATTTGCTGTTTTTTTGTATATAATAATTATTCAGTCTAAATGTTAATATTTTTTTAACTCCTAACCTATGAATGAACAGTAATGATTTTTAATTCTTCTTCTTTAGCTACTCTTCATCATTTCTTCTTGTTGTTTTGTTAGTAGTACATAAATGAGCCCTTGTTGGGCGAAAGACAATTTCAAAATTAATAAACCAAAATTATGGGTTTGTAAACAGTGGACAACATTTTGCAACTTACAGACTATATAAAAAACATTCATATAATTCTAACAACAAGAAAGGACTGGGATTATGGATTGCAACTCACCTGCAATTGTAGTGCCGGGAGATAAAACCGGGTATTAGTAAATATATATATAAAATATTGTTGGTTTCCTTCATTATTCATTGAAAAAAAAATAAAATTTTCAATAGGAAACCTAAACATTTTTTTCTGTTGACCAGGAGACCAATGTTTAGTTGCAATCCATAATCGATTTATGCGTTTGAAAATAAAGTTGATAATAAACTAAGATCTAGGTTATTGGAGAAAAATATGTTGTTGGCATAAAGTTTTTGAATGAAATTATAAAAAATCTGAGAATGAATTGTTTTATAAAAAAATATGTTTCTCAACAGCAAGAATGTAACAATTTAACAATGATAACTGATTTTCGGAGCCGATATCGGAAGAAATGCAAAACTAATAGGTTCTTGCAGGTTCTGGAACTGAACATAAATGTATCTATATAAAATTTCAAACTTTAGCAAAATACATGACGTTTCATTGTTTTTGAAAATAACTAGCAATGGGTCCCGTATCATTTAAACCAATAGTTCGAGTTTCATGTGTCATAACAGACCAGGCAAAGACAGTGACGTCAATTCTTCGTTGCAAAAGCATCATTATCTTTGCTCAAATCAAATCTAATGAGGATGAGGTACGAAAAAGTTCGACCATAAATTGTGAGTAAATGGCTTGAAAAATTGTTTATCTCTCCTAATATTTATTGTGCATTGGACTACGTAAAAGTGTTTTGATGATAAGAGAAATTTTAATATTCGTCTTTTAAGGTAATAAATTTATCTTTCTTCTTGCAGCAAAATTTTGAATCACTTCAAAACACTACATGTGGCTATTTTTGGAAAAAGCTGGCCCACAATTGATTTTTGAACAAATTTACTACGACCTAAATTTGTTCGACGCAAAATTTGTTTACAAAATTAATTATGTTAATATATGATTTCTAAAATGTTCTTGTTTAAACGCGAATCACCTGAAATTTAACAATAAAGTGATGTTTAAGAGATACGTTTTACTTTGAAATTCTACAACCTGTTTAGTCTATTTTCTTTTATAAAAATAACTGTTAAAAATTAATATAATCCCTTTCAAAACCTATGGATGCATAGATTTGCAATAAAAATATAAACTTATATTTTGGGGGGTTACTCGAAAAGAAATAATATGAAGCACGAGCAAAATATGGCAAAAAAAGGATAATTTCCACGGATTCTTTGCTTTCGAAACAAAATGTACAGTACAATCACATATAAAAATTCCGTGCGGAATTATGCCTTTACCCCTATCAATTAATGGACCGTTGGTTAAAAGGTGTTGAAAAGGTCAACTTTGAAATATCCACAACATTTAAATTTAAGTGGGCAATTTTTTTGTGTTCTTTTTAAAAGGTTTAAATACCTGTTGCTTTGACAGGCTATATTTTTTTACAAAAGTCAAATCTTTTCTTTTTTTATTTTTTTCACGGATATTTTAGTAAACCGTGGAGATATATATAGATATTTGAGAAGGAGTGAAATGTTGATGTTTTGAAAAACGTCGTCACTTATGCAGTGTGGTCCGGCATATAACGTTTTCATTTGAAACTAGTGCTTATTTCGAGAATGGTAACGCTTATCCTTCATCTAAACAAATATGGTTGTGTATTCTTCGAAAATGAGCAAGATGTGGCTGTTATGTTATCGGGCCAAATTTTTGTCCACAAAATCCGAAGCTAATGTTTTGCGCCCTGTTTTTGAAGATCGCATTATCAGCCACAGAGCTGATGTCAGTTGGTCACCTCGGTGATGCGATTTGACTATTTTTTGTATAGTGCCGTCAAAGATAAGCGTTACGCCGACAATCCAGGGAAAATTTACTCTTTGAAGGAATATATTCGTAAAGCCAATGGTGAAATTCAACTACACATAATCGATAATGTGCTTAAAAATTGCATTGCTTGGCCAGTTGAGGCAGCCATTTGAATATTTTTTTCCCATTATTTTTCCAGAATTTGGAAAAAAAATGTTCAGAAGTATTTTTTATAGCATTTTCTAAAAAAAATGTTTTATTGGCCAAATCTGTATATGGACTGACTACTAAAGAACGGTGCCGTCAAAGATAAGTGTTATGCCGAGAAGAGGTCATACAACTGCACACAATCGATAATGTGCTTAAAAAGTGCATTGCATGGCCAGTCGAGGCAGCCATTTGAATAATTTTTTCCATTATTAACCCGAAGAATTGAGCTTAGGGTACAAGAAAAAAGGACTTCGAAAAAATATTCAGAAGTATTTTTTATAGCATTTTCCAAAAAAAATTATTTGGCAAACCCTGCATATGGGCTCACTACCAAAGTGCGTTTCGAATCCGACATCATTATTTCCAATAACATATGCTCAAAATCCCAAATGTCTTCATTTTAATTTCTGGCGAAAAGTTGAAAATGTAAGCTCCATTCTCTTCATCAGGATGGTACATAAACATAACATATATGTTTTTTTTTGTTATTTTCTATTTATTGAGATTCCAAAAGAAAAGTATGTGTTTATAAATTGTTTTCAGCAAATTTATAAATTTCACTCAAAAACTGGACAACACAAACAATTATTAAGACTTAAAACATAATAATCTAAACATAGATGGGTAGAATATGGGGTTGGGGGGACAATTACAGCTAAATGTTTGTTCTAAAATACACTAAAATAAGGACATGTTTTGTATTTTTGTTATTTTTTTTTTAGTTTTGGATATTGGCTACTTTTTTTTAATTTGTTTTCATTTTTTTAATTAGTTTTGTTTCATTTTCATTTGTCGTAAAAATTAGCTCTACTAAAACATAGAACTACAGGAGGACATACATCATCATATATAAATGTTATTACTTATAAACAAAATGAAACATCTTTGAGCATTATTATAATTATTATTTTTGTTTTTTTTTTTTTTGTATTACAAGTTTTTTTGATATTTTTTGGGAATTTCCTTTTTTTGGTTGACAATACACTTGATTAATATATCTATTTGTTTTTCAGTTTGTTTTTTTTTTTTCTTTTAATTTAAAACTAATATTTGTGTTGTTTCCAATCTGAATGCCAGTTCAGTAGTAGTAGTACTAAGGAGTGGGAGTAGTAGTTTATGTTTTTTTCAGAAAATTTCTTTGTTTTGTTTTTCTGTTTTTCTTTAACTTTTCTACAAGCTCACCTTTGAATCGTCAAGATCTGTTTCTATGTCGCTACTATCATAATCACTGTCGGGTGGAGTTAGAGGTTCAGCGCCACGTTTTTCCAAAATATCTTGCATTTCTGATTTATTTAAAACGCATGCTACTTGGTAGGCTGTTAGGCCGGCATATGTGGCGGTTTCTAAATTCAATTTCTGGCATTCATCCAAAAGGAAATTGGCCAAATCTTCATTACAACACTCGATGGCAATGTGTAGGGGGGTACGTCCAGATTTGCCTTCCTGCAAATGGAAAAACAAGCAATGAAATTATAAGTTTTTGTTTCGTTTGTGGAGAATAAAATAAGTTGGATATTGAAATTTGCTGTGTGGTAGCAAAACTTACCCTGGCATTAATATCGGCACCGTATAAAACCAAAATGCGTAAAATATCAATGTAACCAGCCTGGGCAGCTAGATGAACACATCTTTCACCTAAAAATAAGAAAGAAGAAAAAATAAAATTAATAAATAATTTAAATAATATTAAATCTTAACGGTTTTCCTTTCTATATTAAAATTTGAAGCTTTTTAATTTCGATTTCGAAAATCTTGTACAAATGAATGAAATGTGAAATACAACTGCTCTGTGTATTAATGTTTCTGTGCGTGTGAGTGTGTGTAGAAAATCTTTAAGCTATCATCAAGCTGGGCTTATCAGTGTTGGCGTTTCAGAAAAAGCTTTGCATATTTAATTTTTGTTGTTGTTTTTCACACTAGACATTGTGTGAATATGCCAGCAGAAATGAAGGCAATATAAATAGCAAAGCGCGTTTTAAATTTTTACCATTTTGCTGTTGTTGTTGCTTTTTGTTGTTATAACATGTACGTGTATGTATGCATAGTATTTTAGAGAAGAAGAAAAAAATGATTTGAATTAAATTAGATGTTTAAATAAGAAAATTGGGGTATCTGAAGAGAGTAGGCGCTGGCTGACAAGAGGTTAACCAAGTAATCGGTCTTAACTCTTCATCATCCCAAGACAGGAAAGAAGGGGCATATGAATACCTTGTGAGTGATACGGCTTAAAGAAGTGAGAGGGGGAGGAGAGCTGATTTGAGCTGAATTGTTTTGTGTATTGGCAGGTATTGGGAGTCGGCCGGGCTGATCGACAAGCGTTTCATTTTGATTCGTTCGTCCGATTGTTGGTTGCTTGATTCGTTCGCTGCTCATTCGTTTGTTTGTACGTTGGTGTTTGCATGGCTTGTTTATAACAGAAAAACCCGTGAAATTCCCATCATATAAAAACGAGTTGAGTATGGCAAACATACAAACAAACACGTATCACTACAATGCTTAAAAACGAAACTACAACAACAACAAGAACAAAAGACGATTGAAATTAAAACAATACTCCTGAATACAAAACAACAATTGCTGCAGCAGAAACAACAACAAAATAGCCAAGATATCACAAAACCAACAAACAAATATAACAACAATCGGAGCGCAAAATGCCAATAGCCAACAAACGTTGTTTTATTTAAATGAATGGCATTCCTGCTCGCCTCTTTTTTTCTTTCTTTCTTTTTTGAGTACACATAGTGTTCTTTTTTCGGTATGTCAGTCACTTTGTCTGTGCTGTGCGCTGCAGCCGCCTCAGCAATATGCTGTAGCAATTACTGTTGCCTGTCAGCGTTATTTCTTATTTCTGTCAAATGATTAATGAAAGAATGTGCTGAGCTTTTATTCAGGAAAGAGGAATGATTCGAATATTTTAATGACAGTGTAATCGATATTTATATCGATAATGCATTCCTCCCCCGATCAGCATTCAAAAATTGCCAGTAATCCAATCATCTTTTACATCACTGACCTGGTATTTCCCACCATTTCTTTGGATGACATAAATGGAGAGCGAGCGAGCGAGAGTTATTTGACAGCTCCACTCACTCCCCAGAGCTCATTGTAATTCCATGCACTACAAAAGGCGGCATGCATTTACATGTTATTCCTGTTTTGTGGAACAAAAGCAACAACAATTCCAATGGCCCGCAAAGTCAATGTTGTCATTATGGCTTTTTTTTCTCTTTTTCTCGATTTTGTATAAACGTTTGGTAACTATAAGCAATTTATGGCTCGTGTTGTATGCATAACTATATGCAAATGATATCAAATATTGTTATAGTTGTTGTTGCTTTTATAGATGTTTGACCAAGAATTACAATAAAAATAGATATGATGCTGTGTGGTGAGCTGGCTGGTTGGCTGGCTGGCTGGTTAGCCGGCTAAGAAATCTGAGAAAGGTGTTGACAACAAAACGGTAAAACTGGTTGGCCAACTTAAAAGACAAGCGCGTGCAACAGCAGTTCGCTGGGTCACTACCAATGTTAGTAATCCAAAAAATCCCATCCAAACGAATCCAATCAAATTCCCTCCTCCTCCTCCTCCACCATAAATTCGCCGCTCTTTCCAAAAATAGCATTTAAATATTTTTAGAAATCTTCATAATTAATGAATGTTAGTTAGTCATAAAAAAATAGCATTTTTAATTTTTTTTTTTGCCATATTAATCTAATCCATTCAAGGCTTAGGCGTAGCATTCTAGTACACATAAATTATTTATAAGTTTTGAAAAGAGTTAAGGCACCAATGATGATTCTAGTTTAACATATTCAAACACTAAACATTTTCAAAACAACACAAGAAGAAAACTTTCAAGTTTTTTTTTTTTTTGCGAGATAGATGCTAACTCTGGTGAGGAAAGAAAAAGGAATGGTGTTAAAAACTTGAATGAATGGCAAACTAGCAAATAAGTTCAAACAACAACAACACACAAAAAAGCTATAGATCTGTCTACGCCATTGTCAATAGAAATTGGAAAGATGGAAACATTGTTTGGGGATTTCCCAAGAGCAAAGCAACAAACAAGACCCCGAATCCACCAACCAACCAACCAACCAAAACTTAAACGAAGGTGTGAGTAATCAATCTGGCCAAAAACAAGAATCTGTTATTTCAACTCTTAAAGAAATGTGTTGAAAAAAGAACAAGACGACTTCGCCTCCAAACTATTTAAGAACGTAGTAGGGTTTTCTCCCCGAAGGTTGTACGGCAAGTTTTGTGTTCATGGCATAAATTATATGGCATTTAGAGAGAATGGTAAACGAACTAATATAACAAAATTTACATTTTCAAGTTAGTGAAAAAATAAAAACATAACAAAATTACTTGACAGTTGTTGGCATCCGCAAACTCAAATCAATCAGTTCTTCAAATGCTTCATGGTATTTCCTCATTTTTTCACAAGTGGTTTTCGAAACACTAGTTTTAAGTTCTTTAATGCCATTTTAAAGAACTTTCGATTTTTTGTTAACACATTACTAAACACAATGCATTTCCATCCAATTGCATATGATCTCAAGTAAATAATTCTAATGGTATTTCCCAAATGGTTTTTCCAAACTGATAACAGCCAATAATAAGTAGTAATACTGATGAACATGAAATGTACCAGTCAGTCACCACCACTGACTGCAATTGTACTGAAGTCATGTATAAATCAATCAAATGTCATCATAATTATAAAATTTGTAAAAAAAAAAAGCTGAGGAAAATTTTCCAATAGTAACCAAATTTGAAACTATTCCGGTGAAAAATGTCGCTAAAATCATCAAAATACCGAATATCGGTAGGCACCGTTATATGGGGGCTATACGAAGACGTGGACCTGCACAGACTATTTTCGTCTTAGGCTGTAGAATACATTACGAACAGTCCTGCAGACATAATATACATTTGAGTAAAATTTTATCAATCTACTACATTTCGTTCGGAAGCTAGAGTGACTTCCACAGACGGATAGACGGACGGGCATGGCTAAATCGACGTAGAATTTTATGTCTTTGGAATTTCTGAACGCCACCAAAAAAAACCAAATACTTTATACAACCACCTCCATAATTTTCAAACTGTCAATCTTAAATTGTTTCTTTCAATTCTTTGCACAAAGGCAAATAAATAATGTTTGAAACTCTTGAACTTTTCAAACAGATATTTCAAGTGGCTGATTGGAATACCTTGCGATTTATTTGTAAATACTGGTACTCAGGCTGCCGCCGCCATTACTTTAGATCGTCATCAATTGTGGATTTCCGTACATATGGTAGGTAGGAACACTCACTCACATAACAAAACAAAAACAAACAATAATTTAAGGGAAATCCAAATTGATCTTCAGAATTTTTAACTCTCACTCCATGTGTGTGTGTTGTTGATATTTATTAATAATATTTAAACAGTTGTTAAATGATAAAATTATATTTGCTGTTGTTGTTTTATGGGTAATTCAGTACAGTACTGTGATGGCGTTTTAAATTCCATCAACCAACCAACCAACAAAAATAAATAAATATTGCTGTTTTATTTATATATTCTCATATTCAAATTGTCCTTCATATCAAAGAGTTAGAGTTCATTGATTTATAATTACTTATCATTAGTTTGGTGTGCTGCTAAAAGTAATTAAACAACACAATTTTGGAAATTAACAAAAAAACATACAAACATTTAATTTGACCAATTAGTAATTTTAACACACGAAACAAAATCGAAATAAAAATTCCCATAGCACTGTTTCAAATACTTGGAATTGTTAGCTTAAAAAGTAAATTATTTAGAATCTTTTGTGAATTGCAAAGGAAAAAAACCCAGCCATTTGCTGACAATTTCCACGTAAAACCAAGCAAGGGAAACCGCAACGACGAAACAAGTCTGCGGCTAGGAATCTTGAGAATGGCGTTCTATTTTTTCTCCAAAAAATTTTTAAAAAAATCGCAAAAAATATTCTTTTTGTGTAACATCCATCACACTCCCATTAACACATATTGATGGACGAGATGATGATGATTAAAACCAAGAAATTCCAGAGTGTTAAATGGTTAATGGTGGTTTGGCCATTGCCATTGTTATCGATGATGATGGGGGGTTTTTTTGCGTGAAGCTTTGGGAATCCAAACGCACTTCGCTACAGACACAAAACATTTTACTCAATTTTTGTTGCCTTGTTGTTTTTATGTGCATTTTGGGAAAACCATCAACTTTCCCGCAGTTCAAGTTTAAACTGACACAACATATTGTGTACGAAAGTGGGATTTTCCTTTTTGTTTACTTTGGCCCCAACAATAACAACAACTACATCAGCCAAAGAAATGCATAATCACGTTTTAAGGAAGCAACAATTCATTCAGTTCAGTGCTATTGTTTTTGGCTGACTGCTTGTTTTTTTTATTTTTATTTTTTTGACGTTCTACAATAACAGTGAAAAGTTGAAGTCAACAAGTTGTCGAACAGTGACTTGAAATGGGGGAAATGTTGAAAATTAAGGGAAAAATGTATCAACAACAAGCAAATAGAAGTTTGACCGGGCCGAACTTTGTAAACTGTCTTTACATACCTTCCACCATACATAGTATGGAGGGTATATTAAGTTCGTCATTCCGTTTGTAATTCATTGAGATAATAATTTTAGACCCAACAAAATATATATTTTCTTGATCCGCGTAAAATTCTAAGACGATTTGTCTGCAAGCAGGTCAAGTTCGAAGATGCACTATATCGGCCCACGATATCGTATAGCCCCATATAACGGTACCCCCGATATTTGATATTTTGATGATTTTACCCACATTTTTCAATGGAATTATTTGAAATTCAAATAAGTACTTTGTGAGTACTTTACCCCCTGAAAGAGAATTGTCTATATAGGTCTACGATAACGTATAGCCCCAATATAACGGTACCCTGATATTCGGTATTTTTATGATTTCCGATAAAATGTTTGAATGGAATTGTCTTAAAATCCACAAAAGGGGTTCCTTCTGAGTTCTTTACCCCTTAGAAGAGAATTGTCTAAATAGATGCACGTTTTAGTATAGCACCCATTAATGGTACCCCCCGACATTATTCACCGGGAGTGAATAAAATTTCGTATATAAAGTTCGGAACCATTACTATTGCCTATGATACAAATTACTTATGCAGGACCACGTCTTCGTATAGACCTCACATAACGGTTTACATTTGAGCGGTATTTTTCGACGATTTTTTTTTGAAAATTTTCAAGTTTCTTCCAAATGGAGGAGGGTATAAAAAGTTCGGCCCTGTCGAACTTAGCTGCTTTTTTACTTGTTCATATTATCTTTGAGCTTACTATAAGGTGACCAATTCTAAATACCCTTTCAAATTCAATTAAAACAAATATCAATCTAAATGAATATCATATTCAAAATATTTAGATTATGTTTAACAAAAATAATTATTTCATAACTGATTGTGAGTTTCAAACACCGCAATGAACACTCGAGAAAAAGTAATCAAGTCTATATTTATATATCTACAAATAAAAGTTGTATTCAAATAAAACTTTTGCATTTTTACTTGTTACAGTTTTAATTTTCAGAAATACTGTGCCTTACTTAAAGCGTGACTTCACAACGTGAATTCCCCCCATTATTATATAGTCCAACGGACTGACAAACACAAACAATAAGTCAACCAACCAGCCAGGCAGCCAAGTAAAGCCAATGAAAAGTTGGCAATGAAAAAACCCGCGCTAAAAAAAGTTTACACACATGCACAATGCTGTTAACACTGCCAGTTTTTTTTTGTGTTTTGTTAGGAAAGGAGGTCGTCGAACACTTTATGTGGAGGGTAAAACCCTTGGTTTTTCAAACCATTTGTATAGGCTCTGGCTACTTTTGCTGATGTCTGTATATTTACTTGGTGACTTTTGGCCAATCTAATTGCAGTTTTTTTTTTTTCGATTTATTTATTGCAAGCAGCAATAGATATTTTTAAACAAATATTAAAATATTGCTATGGTTTTAAAAAGCGATGATAATAATAAAAACTGAACAAAAAACCCATCATCAAATCAAATGTAGATGATAATCAGCAAGATGATGGCTGGTGATGATGATGATGATGACGATGCCTTAATTAATATTGGATGGGTATTTCCAAACATTTGCGTTTGTCTTTATGTGTGAGCCAGCAAGTTTGACTTTTGTTTTTAAGCCGCAAAACCTGTATCATCTCTCTGATACACACACACACACGTTTGATTATATGGATATGTCTTTGGCGAAAAAAACAACAACAAAATGCAATGAAAATTTTGTGGCCAACCATGGAGAGACTTTTGGTCTTTTTTATCATGGGGTTTTGGACATGTGTTACTACTAACTTAACCGGCGCCAAATAATTTCTTATGACAAAAACAAAAAAATGAAATAAATCCAAGTAAAAGTCAAGTGTGTGTGCCTGACGCCTAATTATCACCCTCACATCATGTGTGTATATGTTTGTGCGTACATAAATTTGCGCTTTGCCATCACCAAAAAAACATTGGCTTTGGGGGCCTGGGTCCGAATAAAACATTCATAACATGCATTATTGTTATCATACACAGCGGGACAGTATGGTATCGTTTACGACGATTATAAAACATTTTAAACTTTGCCATGACGTATGGATTTCCCCATTAAACAACACAAAACAATTTAAAGCCATAAAACACAAGCTAAAATATGCCAGAAATGTCAATAATGATTTTTTGTTGTGCAGTTAGTTTGGCAAATTGAAGGCAGAGTACAACAATTTGTGGATGGGAAGTTTTAATATTTATAAATGGCTTTACAACCACCCTGACTGAATCCATATAAGCCTCAGGCCCGCAAACTTATCATTTAGACTTTTTCCCAGTACCTTTCCCCTATTATAACATTTCTATTATCTGTGAAAAAAAAAAGAAGTAACGTAAATATTTCATTGAATGAATTGATGATTTATTGTAAAAATCCAATATACATCATCGATATTTGTAGAGTTGAATGGATGGATGGATATTCGTCATCATTATTATTACTAGCTGTGACTGGACACACAGTGCCAGTGCAACAATGTAGAATGACTCTTAAAAAATATACATTTTTTTTGTTAATTTTTATAATCTTTAGGTTATTTGAAGGCATTGTCGTTGATTTTTTTTTTTTTCAATTTCATTATTCTTTCCTTTTTTGATGAGGCAATTGCATTAGGTAACAAAGCAGAATTGAAAAAATTCTCGAAATACCGATAATTTGGGAAACCCCTAAATAAACCAGAATATTTACGTAGCTGCAAGGTCCAGAATATTTATAAGCAAAAAAGAAATTAACTTCAAAAAATATCAACGGACTAGATTACGTTTAAAATTCAAAAATTGCAAACTTTTGTTACCAGAACAAAAATTGTAAAAAAAGAACAGCATTTGAAATAAAAAGACGCAGATTGATATTCCACAAAAAATAAAACATTTGTATTCTAAAGCAAAGAATATTAAAAAAGATAAGAAAAAACAATAAAATAACGTTGCTATTCTTTGCTCAAGCGAAATTTTCAATAGCATTTAAATATATGCATATCGTATTTCAATATCCATTTCAAGTCATTCATAATTCCCACTACTGAATCATTTGTTGTTGATTAGAACCATACATTTTCTTAACAACAATAGAAAAAAACAAACAAGCAAACAAACTACACAATTTACCAAAAGTTGTTATTTTTAATTTGTTTACAGTTTGTTTTACGTTCCTCAGGTTTTAATCTGCTGCTGCTGTTGTTGTAGGGAAATCCGTTAATTGACTAATAACATCGTAAGAGTTTTACGTCATCAGCAGTCATGCACTGACACAGATGTTTACATCGCAAAAAACGGTTAGAAAATACTTCTCGTGTTGTACATTAGAAATCAACGTCAAAAACAACGTCAAAAACAAAAATACACTATCTCGCAATGATAGGCCAGAAATATTCCAACAGATTATTATTTGTATTTCCAGTAAACTCTACAAATCAAAAAATATTTAACATTCCTTCTTTGAAAGCGATTAAATCTCAAAAAACAATTAAATAGATTACCGAGAAATTAGGAAAGCTTAATACACAGGGTGAGATGAAAAAACTGAAATCAACTTCAGACTTCTGTTAAAATTATTCCAATGACAGCTCATTATATTGTTTACAAACGTACAAAGGCCTTTTGGTGAGAATTTTCCAGAAAAAAAGTTATTCGTGATGGAATTCAAGCGCGATAGCGTGATTTCTTTATATTTGGCTGGAAAACATCGTTAGAGCACTCCAGCACTTAAATGTGAATAAATCTTTTGTGTATCGTAGCATCGTTCGTTACCGTGATACTGGTAGCGTAGCCCGACGTTATATAGGGGCTATACACAGACGTGGACCTGCGCAGACAATCTCCTGTCATAGGTTGTAGCATCCATTACGAACATCAAATACCAAATTTGAAAGAATTCCGGTGAATAATGTCGCCAAAATCAACAAAGTACCGAATATAGGGAGGTACCGTTATATGGGGGCTCTACGAAGACGTGGACCTGCACAGACAATGTTCTGTCTTAGGCTGTAGTAAGGGATACACGAACTTCAAATACCAAATTTAAAACAATTCCAGTAAATAATGAATGTCGCTAAAATCATCAAAATACCGAATTTTGGAGGTACCGTTCGTTATATGGGGTCTATACCAAAACGTGAACCTACATGGCCCATTTTCAATATTAAAGGTCCTGCAGACATAACATACATTTGGAGGGTATAAAAATGTAAAAAAATTTATGACGTTTGATTTTATTGCAATTGTTTTATCTCACCCTATAGTTTATCTTCAACGTAAAAGACACATTCGTACACAAATTTGACCATCTATTTTTATTGGCAGACTTAACTAAGAATGTTACTAAAATTTAATATTACGCAGATCACGAGAAAGTCATTCACGACAATGGATTCCCAACAATATTTCTAAAGTTATAATTTCGAATAATAATAAATGAGGCCACTTAGTGTACGATCCATTTTATATTGAGAGATATTTTATATGAGAGATAATATGAGAATCGTTGATGATATAACATAAAAACCAGATTTAATAAAACTTATTAAAGCAATTAAATGACACCCCATTATCTCTGCAGGTTCTGGAGGTGACATTATATACTTATTTTTATTTAAAAAAAAAAAAAGAATTGTTCAAATGGATTTTACGGAGCTGAGAATATAACATTAATTGCTTTCATAATATGTGTAAAAGAAAATAATTTTCAATTTTTTGTGGAAACAATTTGTACAAAGAAATAAACTCACCGCCACAACTATATGTGTACACATTTACCATGTCTTTTTCCTTGAGATAATTTTAGATATTTTCAAATATTGCCAAAAGAAAAATATATGTATACAATATTTAAGAGAACGCGTCTAAAGATATATAAATATTTATGGTGGAAATGGCAAATGTGTTGTTAGATTATTACATCATGCTGTACCAGAAGAAATGTAGTACAATATTTGCCAGACCAAAAGGCCATAAAATTATTTCAACCGACAGTTGGTTACCATATTTTCTTAAATTATTGCCTATTCATTGTTGGCCAATCAATATATACTATCTTTTTTCAAACATGATCTAATTTGCTTTCTTATCATCCGTTAGTTATAACTGTTCAAAACTCTCAATAACAATGTCCCATTGTGCTCGGAGAGGTTTCTGGGGAAACCCATGCTTAATAACACAATTATACACAAAAGAAGATAAGAAAATTTAATTAAAAAAAGGAAAACATTGATTGAACCCTTGGCAATATAGACTATAGTGAGGCCATAGACCATATGCCATACGCCACACATCCATATCATGTATGTTATTACCAGTTTGTTATCAAAACAAAAAGCAACAACATTACTAAACACACACGGTTTGAAATAAGCAACTGTTATTAGTACAATAAATATTAGGAAAACCCCTCGAGTCGTTCATAAACAATATATATTAGAGTTCCTATGGAACACCAGAACACACTGATAAGATATAAAGAGTTTAACTAGTTGGATGGCTGGTTGGTTGGATGATTGGTTCCATCATTATCAATATTAAAGGTGTCAGCAGTGCTTTTAAAAATTTGCCAGAAATACACATGTTTTGTCAAGATTAGAGGTTGTGACGTAGGTGGTGGCATTAGGAACAAGTGATTAGATGTAAGATTATAATTTTCTACACCTGGCAACAAATTGAGTTTAGGTTTGAAATATCGATAATATATTACTGTTAAGAAACACGGCAAGAGGCATATGGAAGTCCAGCAGAATCCAGAATTTTCAAATTGTGTTGTCACAAACAAACAGTATTCAGGTAATTTTAACTTGAAACTTATTATAATAAATTAAAATAAAAGTAACACAAAATGAATGTTCGAAAGACAAATAGGCAAAAAGTTTTTTAGACATTATCATTATCATCAAATCATTTTGGTTATAAATCGCATTTTAAAATTCACTTTTTGTTTTCACACAGATTATATTATTATGACGATTTTGAAAAAGTTTGAAGTTTTTTTGTATAAAGGTATTTTGTATGACGCTGCCGTTACTGCTGGAATATTTCTGCATATAAGATATAAACAAAGGCTCAAACATATATACATAAAAACGACGACGACGACAACGACATAAACGTCAGCCAGACATACAAACATATTCAACACAATGAATCGTTGAATTGACTTGTCCACTGTCGTTGGTTCATTCGTTCCGTCACCTCTTCTTCACTTTTGTAGCAAAATAACACCAAACTGTGTACCACCAACCAACATCATCATCATTTCAATGATTATTTGTTTATATGTATGAGCAGTTTGTGTGTGTGTATGTGTATACATATATGTATGCTTGATTTTGGGAAAAACCCAAAATATTTTTATATTTAGCAGCAAATGGCAGAAAAACGTCTGAACATTTTACACACTGTGAGCGAGCAGACAACGAAAATAGCAACGCAAAGTAAAGGCAACGGCAACGCCAACAGTAATAACAACAACTTGGAAAAAGAAGAATATGAACGAAATGAAAATTGTGGGCAGATGAATGTGGGGACGAGAGGCCAGGTGGAGGAGGGAGTTAACTATCAATCCACCACCACAGTCATTGTCAACCATAATCATGCTATGTCTTGGGAAGGTGAAGATATATAATAAAAACCAGTAAAGAAAGTCTTAAAGTCGGGTGGGGCTGACTTTATGATAACCTATACCCTTTTACATATTTATTAGAGCTTCACATTACAAAAAAGTTGTTAATGGGTATTTGTGAGAACTAAATCAAACCAATTATGATTATAGTTATAATTTAAAGTCCAAAGGAACTTATATATGAAAAGAATATCCTCTCCTGTAAATCGATTTCTACTAAATTTGCCGAGGCATTTGTGCAGTCTCAAATTGGGCTTTCCATACTATTTGCACATTATGTGCACAATAAAAGGCAAATCGGACGAACATGCATAAATCGACTCAGAATGTGATTCTATGCAGATCATCAAAAGGAACTATGAGTCTATTTCGTTTCCTTTTGCCTGTTACCCTGACCACCTTGTGGTGTACAGTATGATACATTAAATCAAAATTTAACTTGGTATCACATTTTTACAATTAAGCTGCGCTGGTTACAAAGTTTACGAAAGAACAGTTTCAGATATATCTAAATATACCACATATAAATCACCTGATAACAAATATGTTAAACAATTTTCTTATCAATCTTAATAATCTAGCCCATTCAAATTGTGAGCTTTTTGGGTATTTAGATTTATTTGAAAATGAAACAAAAAAACTAAAAGAGGATTTTTTCTTTTAAATTCAAGATTAAAATACATATCTGAGAATTAACAATTAAAGTATTCCTTTGCTCTGCAAAACCGCAAGCATTTGCTTTCATTACGAAAACAAACAAAAAGTATTCAAGTACTCTGGTGATACAAAGAAAGCTAAATGTATTAAGTATATATGCCTGGTGCATTCAGGTAACAATAATAAGCCCAGATGTTGTGTGCAAGTTCCCACAACATATCCTAAAATATATTCAAACACGCAAACCAAGAACAAAGTTGCAAGTAGTATCTATAAATGTGAAAAAGTTACTTGTATACATACCTATATAGGTTTATGACTTACTGGAGAGTGTGGGAAAAGAGTGGTTCTTTTTTATAATTGTATGTGGCATATAACAATTTTAATTCCCCCTTAACTTTATTTGTATAAGATATTAACCTTTTACAAGAAAAATACCTTCATCCCAGTTATTCTATAATTAGTAAATTTTATAAACAACAACCAATCAATAAATTTGCCTTGGAAATACTAAACAAACAGATGTGAGAAAAATCGAATATACAACAAATTGAACAAAAGTGAACATACAAATCTTAAGAAAACTGTTCCGTTCTCATTTTGTTGATGCAATTCAAAAGCCAAATCATGTGCCAAAATAAGATACAATTTACTGCTGAAGTCGAATGACGTCAAAGAAAATGTTTATTCTAAATAAAAAATCTTAATGCCAAAGTATTATGGCTTTACATTCGTACATACAAACACAATGAATTCTATTAACCAAATACCTACATATAAAAGCATTGGCAAAATACAAATACAAAGAAGAATTAAGAGAGAAAAAATGACCCGCAGACATTTTCCCAAGAATATACCGCAGACAAATAAGCGGAAAATTCTATGGCGAAACGGTGTGTCTATTTTTAAATTAGCTAAATAAATTCTGTATACATTGCTTTTGTTTTTTTTTTAAGGAATACAAAAAAATGTCTATGACTATGGCTAGCCAAGAAAGACATATGACAATAATAACAATAATATGGTCGGGACGTCTGCATATAGTATAAACATTATAATTGGGATGATGCCATTCTAGATGAAAACTTTGAAATGTTCTCAGGCATATTTGCAAATAACATATTTAATTGGTTTCCACTCACCATCATAATTACGTATTTCCAAGTCTGAAGGTAAATGGGCACATTTGAGATAGGATTTGTCATTGGCACGGTGACCGTATTGTCTATGGGCTTCATTTACTTCAGAGGCACCAATCGACATGGTCAAAGCTCGTACACATTGTTCTTCGCCAGACATACAGGCCAAATGTAAAGCCGTATTACCATGACGATCACGTATGGTTGGCTGTAAATAAAGTAAAGAATAATACAAATAGAGAATTTCAAACATGAATATCTAGGTATAAGTTCAATGGTAACATAAAATGTATTTAACGTACTATCTTAAGAGGAATGTAGGAATGTACTTCCATGGAAATATAATATGTATGTTGGTTACAATGATTAGGATTATTTTAAATAGGTGCTCTGTTTCAGAACCTGCAAGAATCTTCCAGTTTTGCAATTTTTTTATATTATAAAGAACAAATTCTTCCAGTTCTGGAACAGAAATTGGGTATTTTCAAGTTCTAATCGACTTTGAAATTTCCAAATGTGTCTTATCTCAATTGAAACTGTGATCTTCCTTATCATCACAATTTCCTTAATTTAATGAAAATAATGAATAGAACACATACATACATTGCCTTATTTATTGAATATTCTTCTTACCTCTGCTCCTGCTATTAACAGCATTCTTATAATTTTGGGATGTGCTATTAATGTGGCCAGGTGTAAAGGTGTTTGCGCCTGATCATTTTGTATATTGAATAGGCAGGGATGAGGTGCCATGCGTATTAATGCAGCCACCACATCTACTAATCCCGAAATACATGCCAAGTGTAAAGGTCTGAAAGAGAAAAAAAGAAAACAATAAATCTCATTTCCAGAATATGCACGTCACAAATTGCAGTCGCCGTCATTAAGCCAAAGCATCTGCCCATTTTGGGAAACACCTGTCGAGCAGCTATGACAATTGTGCACGTTTTTGCAACTTCCTGCCCTTTGTGTTTATTGTCGTGGTTAGTTTGCCCCTTTTTGTTTTAGTTTGGATGAATTATCTTAATACGTGCCTAAAGGTCTAACCTGTTTAATTGTTTACAATTTTTTGGAATTTCTACAAAGCAACAGGTTTCAAATTACATATGGAAGCAGGTAGTCAAATTCTCTTTCTACTTAGTACCGGACTAATATAACTTTAAAACAGGTACTAAGAATTGTAAAACCATTGTTAGTATTTGACAAGGATTTAAAGATGAAAAAACAATGACGATTAAAAGCACAGGCTCAGGTGTTTAAATATATAATAACAAAAACCTATCCTCGTTATGTTCGATTCCTGAATATTGTTTGGGGAATATATAACAACATAATCTTATATTCAATTATATATCTCGATTGATAATAAGTAGCATCTGTCTTTCAAAAATGTCAAACTTCAGTCTAGGAGGATAACAAAATGATTGAATACTTACGTATCTCCCTCATCATTCTGCTGATAATAGTACTCCCATGCATTGGCCGGTGTTATGTGGGCTGGTACATTGGTTGTGTTCTGTTGTGGGGCTGTTGTAGCAGAAGACGACGATCCAGCTGGAACATGTTGCTGATAGGATGTTGATGGTACTGAGGCGGAGGAAGGTGTGATATTAGATTTTTGTTGCTGTTGTGTAAATCCTTTTGGGGCATCCAAATTATTTAAATTTGAATTATTCTGCAAGCTAAGCTTGCACAGGCGCTCCGACATGCCGGTTTCCACATTATATTTAAGTAACATTTGTTCGCTGGATTCTTCCTCAATACAGCCCGAATCTGAATTAAACGTTTTGCTTTGTTGCACTTTTTGTTCTGCACCACCAAAGGCTCCTTCCACAACTTGGCTGCTGATGTGAATGGCGGCTGAAGACGATGCTGATGCGGTTGATTGTGGTCCCGATATGAAACCAGAATCTGTTGCTTCCTCTGTTGTAAATTCTAGTAACTTCTTGTTGTTGTCGACTCCTAAATCTGCCGGGGACAATGTTGGTTTGTGTTCTAATGATGTTGTTTGTTGACTATCACCACTACATTTGCAATCATCGGCATTATTTTTATTATCACTTGTTGACGATGATGATGGTGTTGACGGTGTTGGTTGCCACATTTTGTTGCAGTTTTTTAATAATTTGTTTATGTCTACTTTTAAGTGTTATTTGTCTATATTTCTGCTTTATATTTGTTCAATTTTTTAACCAAAAAGAACGTTTTTTATTCCTGTGTTAAAAAATATTGCAATTAATAACACAGCTCGTCATCAATTTGACAGGTAATGGAAGAATAAAGTACTGGCACAAACCGAGAGAGGTTTAAACTCAATTACGAAAGAAGTGGAGATTGATTTAAGTTAATGCAGTGTTGCATTTTTTGTAGTATAAAATCACAAATAACGTAAAAAAACAAAGACGATGTCTAAAAAAAACTTTCGCTGGTTTTTCCCCAGCTTAAGAAAATTATTTTAATTCTCCCATTATTTGCGCGGCGGCCAGACTTTATTTGTTCCACACAGCAACAACAACAAATTGCGTAAATACAATAAAATAACACTTGTTATTTTCCTTTTCACTCGTCATTTACGAACACGACGTACACAAACACACATAATATTTAGTAGTTGCTATAAAATACACACATATACCAAAAGGGCACACGAAATGTAGATAAAAGGCTTGAAGCAACAAGTATTAAAATATTATTTTCCTATACATAAATTTATCTCTCTTTTCATCTGTTTCTTTATCGCTACAATTAGAATTGCAAACATTTTAATTACGCACATATTTTTGTTTCTTTTTCCCCGTTTGGTTTTTATTTCCTCTTCTTGTTTTTTATTTTAGAAATTTCTTTTGTTTTTTTTTCTATTTTATTTTCCCACGAATGTTGTACCTTTTTTCTTTATTTCAAAACATTTGTTAATATTTCTAGATATTTTCTATTCCGCTTATCGCAAAACTTTTCCCGTCCGTCACTTGTATTGGATTATACGCTTTGATTTCGTTTAATGCTATAAAATGCTAAGTTCAGCCAATAAATGAATAAATGTAATAGGGATACCTCGGTCGACTTTAGACAAGATGGCGCTAGCGATTTATCGATATTGTTCGATAAATCGATTGTTCTCATATAATTTAAACTTTCGAGAATATTGAAAGGCATAATATTTTCTATGAATTTCTGAATTTATTTTTAATAAAATTGCTTGCGGCGAAGGAGAAATAATACAAATTTTCTTCGATTATAGTCAATTATTGCAATGGCAATAGTTCTGTCTGTTGTTTTGTTAGTTTTTTGTTCAATAAAATGATAACCAATTGCAAAACTTGTAGATTCTTGCAGGTACTGAAACTCAAACCGATATGTCATTGTTCATTCTTTCAAATGTGATTTTAATAAATGAGCGGTTAAGATAAAGGAAAGTTCCCTTTTCTATAAAAGTTATCGGGAAGATTCCCTAAATAAGCAAAAAGAATTCTATCGAAAAGGCAAATCAGCCAGTGACATTCAGTATTTTATTTTTTATATTGTCGCCTAATCGTCTAATGTCTTTTGTGCTCTGTTTCAGAACCTAGAAGAATGTACAAATGTTGCTACGATAACTGGTTTTTCCTATATGATATCGAAAAGTTACAAAACTTGTAGTTCATAAGCTAACTTTACATTGATAAACTATTTGATGTTACTTGTACCCACGGCACAAGAACAAACTTAAGCTAACTTGGGGTTTAATGAAAGGAATACAACTCTTTAAAAGTGTCTTCTTCGAAGTAACATACGTACAAAGCTTGCATACATACGTGGCTTTATTTATTTGATATTTTTTGCGAAATCATGGTTTTTTTTTGGCTTTACCCCTTTCTTAAACATTGGTCAGTTCCACAACTGCAAGAATATAAACCTTTTCACCACGAAAGCCGATTTTATTTTTATCTTATCGAAAAATATTTTAAAACTAGTATATTCTTGCAGGTTTTGGAAAATTTAATATATTTTTCCTTTATCTGCATCTATCTCAAATTCCACTGAAATCTTTTCAGTGAGGAGAGCTAAATCCTACAATAGGTGATAATAATGCTCCAATTATTCCGATAAATAATATCTAAGGTGGCGACCAACGTTTTATTGAACTCATAGATAAGCATAACAATTTTCGAATTTGAAATAACAAGTTATATAATTTTAATTATATCATTTAATATCCATTTACGTTAAATTCAATACTTTTTCCGAAACCTTTGCACATCTAACAGCCAACCGTCAACACCATCATAAGAATTAAAACAAAATTCAAAAAACTTACGTTAAAATTGTTAACTTTTCAAAATATTTGATAAACACTAATCTATGCACTCCGATAAAGATGTTTTTATTTCCAATGTTGAAATGTTACTGAAATCTATCAAAAAATCGTCCTATATTTACTTGCGGGGCGAAGAATTTGTGTGTTAATTTTGGAAATTCCAGGTCACAGCGGTTAAGTCAAAGATAAATACACAACACATCATCCTTGTTGAAAGAGATGGCAAGAAAGAGAGCGCAAAACAATTATCTTGGAAAAAAGGATCGTTGTTTTACTACCTGCAATTTATCTAAATGCTCTCTTCTTAAGATAATCAAATGTTGGTCGAGTGATTTATTGGCCCTGAATGGAGGACGACAAATGCTCTCATAATATGCATATTCATATGTGTTATTTCCGATTGTCTATCGCTCCAGCTGTTATTGTTATGCGTGTGTAGCGCCGCCGTGAACAGGAAATTTGACTGAATTCTGTTGATATTTTCATTTAGAATTCGGATTTTTGCCGAGGAAATTGTCGGGTAATTTCTGATGTTCAATGTACAAGAGTGAGTAAACCGCTGCTCCCACCAGTGAGTGTTTGGCGAAATGGACCGGCGACGACGTCGCGCGCTTATCAGCTTGCCGTAATGTGTTTGAAAACCATAATGATTCTTATGGGTATTTTTCTTAGTAATAGGGAATTTTGCCTTTAAAAAAAGTCACTCACATCATGGGAAAAGTAAATAAAGAATTGATTTTCCAATTGTCACCAAATGATGTGAATGTGCTGGGGCTTTTTTTGAGAATGGTTTTTAAAATGCTTCTAGTGGACGTATTGATAAACGTATTTTAATGTTTGCGTGTACGTACATACATATGTATGTTTTAAATTGATTAATTTTAAAATTAATTAATCATAATAACCTGATAAAAATAAATGAAAATTTAACTTAATAATTAATTTAACTTAAAAAATAATTTAATAATTTGACTTAAAAAATATATATTAATTGTAAATCGCTAAAAAACAGTTAGCACGTTTCCGTACCCAATACTAACAAAACTGGAAGACAATTATGAGAAAAACTGGTCTGTTCCAGACATAAAATAATGTAAAAGTTTTTACGATTTTCCCTTTATGATATCGAAAACAAGTAAAAAAGCAGCTTAGTTAGTTGAATAATGTTGCTGAAATCATCAAAATACCAATTACGAACTTTAAAAATGAAATTTAAAATAATTCCGATAAATAATGTCACTAAAATCATGAAAAAACTAATATCGGGAGGTACCGGAAATAAGTCAATTTGCTCCTTCATGTCTCCACAGTTCCATGTAAGACCAATGGTTTATAACTTTGAGTATTTTTATTTAATTATTTAAAGCACTTCATGACAAAAACTAATACAATTTTTAAGATTATTTAAAGGACTTCTTGCCCAAAAATGATCAAACTTTTAAAAATATTTAATATTTAAAGATATCCCAGCCAAAACTAGATTTTGTAAAAAAATATTTCGGATCTTCCTGTTCAGAAATCATGTAGTTAATAGAAATTTCGTCAACGACTGAATGGGAAAACATTTCGGTTCTGTACATACAAATTGGGTATTTTTAAGTATATTAACTTCCTTTCTATACCCTTCTCCATGTGGGAGTTGCGAGAAATTGACTTACACCGTTGCATGGGGCTATTCCCAAACACTATTCGAGGCTCGTCTTAAATGCCAACCATCTGAGAAGCATTTATGTCAAATTTGATTAATTTATCGTAAAACCAGTGAAGAAAGTCACCCCTTTTCATATTTAGTAGAGCTTCATATAACAAATCGGATGAACAATATATATGGCAGCTATAAATATATGTTAACCGATTTTAAATCTGAAATAAATGTTCCTAGGCTCAATTTAGTCGTAAATACCAAATTCCATCCCATTTGGGCTAAAATTACACGTTTGGTGCACTATAAAAAGCAAATCGGACGAAGATATATATGGGGGCTATATCTAAATGTTGACTTCATCATTATCTTGAAAGGGTTCGTCCTCGGGTGAAACAAATGACTTGTGCAAAATTTCATCTGGATCGGGCAATAAATGGACAGACGGACGGACATACATGAATTGACTCAGAATGTGATACTATGCAGATCATCAAAAGGAACTCGTTTCCTTTTGAATGTTATAAACAAATGCAGAAAGACATAATACCCTGGACACCTTGTGGTGTAGGGTATAAAAATTAGCCTCCACTTTGCAACAGTCATACGAACGAATTTTATGCTGATGGCGTGAAAGAGTCTCAGACGAATATTCTTCTAGTGGAGGATATAAAAAAATATTTGTCGCATATGTTTAGTATATCCGTAGTTTGATGTCCGACTGAAAAATTAGCTATTTCTGCTAAACATTTTGATATTTTGTGTGGGACTTTCAATCATGCCCTATTTAAAAAGTTGTTGCAACCATGGCAAAATAACAGAAGGTAGAACAAATCTATCCTCTAAATACACATTTTGTGTAAAAAATATACTTTTTGCTAAAATAAAATTCTGATGGAGAACCTCAATTCTCGTTCTATAAAATTGTGATATATAAACTTCTATTAAGTAAACAAATAAGAAATTAAAAATCTATAAATAAAACAGCTAATGCTATTTCTAACAAAATAACTAATAACATATGGCAATATCAGCAAAGACTTCTACCTAATAGCGAAAGCGGAAAACGTTTTTATTGTAATGTGATTTTCAATAGATGGAGCTAGTCTCTGTTGCAACAATAAGGCAGGAAAAGGTTTTATACGTCATCCGTTTTCATGGTAGAAGAATACAGGTAGATGCATCAACGCATCAACATTTTTAAAAGTTTTTTTTTTTTCAGAAATAAGTAAACTTTTATATGTTTTCTCTTACGACGTCAATCGGAGGTTTTTATGATATGGAATGTTTAACAATTATAATCATATTTCATTCAAAAATTTTTTCAAAATTGGTTTGGCAGTTTATTGTCCCAGCAGCTGTGTTGATGCCACTACCTTTATTCTTTTACCATGTCCGTTAATACACACAAGTTGATCCAATTATAACCGGATTTATACCTCACTTATACTATTGAAGATTAGCCTACTGTTTTATTAGATCTGAAGCCGAGTCTTATAGTACGTTTACAGTTTGCAGAATTTATTATACCCAGTGGTGCAATTTCATTGCATATACCTCAAATAAAACCTCATAAAGAGATTAATCCGGTGATTATGTAACTATACAATTAATGTGTTAAATAGACTGCTACACATCTCACATTTTAAATTTAAATTTTCTTTGAAAAATTTTATAAAGGAAATATTTTTCATTTCATATTTTCGTAGAACAAGAATCCAGCCCCTGGATTGCAAATTTCAGAACAAAAAATTCGTTTTCGAAATATTGCCGCCGACAAATTGATTTACACCTGATTAGATTGACTTTTTCGATCATATAGATCCCTACGTTGTTTTTGCTTGTTTCTTTTTCAGCCTTATTCTTATTGGCGCCGCCGGCGGTAAAATCGTCCAACTCAGATGTCTGCATGTAGCACATTTGTAAAAATTGTTGGATTTTAAAAACACACGAGAAAATGTTAGGTTTATTAAATAAAGCGAAGTTCGCTATTGCTCCTGTCGTTCGAGGAATTACGTCCAACAGTGCCCTACGTACCGCCGCTGAAGAAGGCCCACAAGTTGTTGAAAAAACTGCGACACCACCTCCACCACCAGTATCAAGTGGGCCGGCTTTGTTGATACCGCAGACATTGAAGGAATTCTCACCATTGAATCTTAAGGATTGCCGCCAAGCATGGATAGAAAATGTCGATGCTGTCGAAGAACGTAAATTGGGTCTCATTGAATTGCACCCAGATGTGTTTGCAACACAGCCCCGAGTCGATGTAATACAGGAGAATATCGAATGGCAAAGAAAATACCGTTATGTAAGTTTTGCCAATACCAAGAATCGAGCTGAAGTACGTGGTGGTGGTCGCAAGCCCTGGCCACAAAAGGGTGGTGGTCGAGCTCGTCATGGCTCAATTAGATCCCCCTTGCTAAAAGGTGGTGGTATATCGCATGGTCCCAGATCTCCGACAACACATTTTTATATGCTTCCCTTCTTCAAAAGGGTTTTGGGTTTGACATCGACACTCAGTGTGAAATTGGCCCAGGATGATTTGCACATAATTAGTAATGTTGACATACCCAGTCAGGATCCAGAATTTATCAAAGATTTGATACAAGAAAGAAATTGGGGACCATCGGTTTTGATCGTTGACAAGTAAGAGATAATGAGGGCGATATGGTATTTGGTATTTAACATGATTTGTTTATTTACAGAGAAGCTGAGTTCCCCGAAAACATTTGTTATGCCACCGATTCCCTGGGCTATGTAAATTTAATGCCTGCATTTAGTTTAAATTGTTATTCAATGTTGAAACACGACACTCTAGTCTTAACTGTTGATGCAGTTAAACACATTGAAGAGCGTCTGTTGTACCAACTGCATCGTACAGATGGCGTGACCAAGGGCCAAAAATTCAAATTGGATCAAGTTTAAGTTTGTTGTTATAGTGCAAAATAAGAATTAAATAATAAAAATGTATGCAAGTATTCAAACTCAAAATGAAATCAAGTCCGCTGAAGTCAAGTTGCAAGTTACAAAGAATAAATGAGAGCATAGATGTAAGTTCAGCTTTATTTATTTTCATGGTAGATGTTGGATTTTACATTGCTTAGTATACAAGTTGTTAATTGTAGATTGAATTATATTGCAATATTTTTTGAAAGATTAAATGAAGGAAATTCCTGTATCGGTGTTAAGACACGAAAACGAATATTCAGTTTTAAATAATACTCTAAAGGACCTAAATCAGTTCTAATGATACATGAATTGTGCACGTCCGACAATCTATATAGATTTTTTAATTTTATTTCTCGACAACATAACAAAAATTAGCATTGAAATGTTAATATGTATTACCAAATGTAAAATTGCCTTCCGTTTCCCGCTTGGATGTTTGTGGAAATGTTTTTCTTTCGTATTTTTATTTTCGTGCTTTCCTCTAGCCCTAACTACAGCGTAGCCAAAAATTCAAGAAACAATGTCAATCAATTTTAGTTAACATTAAGAACAACTTTCATTTATTTAAATTGTCAAGTTCTCGGCAGTCCAACACGTTAATCGCTCCAATATTAATTTTTCTCACTTTTACGGGTTTTGAAGAAACATTCTTGGGCTAAATAGTATTCATTTCCCGGACCCTCGATCCTATGACTTGTATGACTTGCCTGGACTAACTTTTACCAACAAATCAGTTCAAACCCCTATATCATCGTATAATTATAAATTGATATATCAGTGTTGACTGTTTTTTTTTTTTTCATATCGTTTGTATCACAGCTGTACAAAAATGTATTTTAACAAATTAAATTAAAATTATTGAAAATTATAAACATATTTCTAGATAGGTTATTCGACTTATAACATAAATGAATTAGAATACGATAGCTTAGTTCTTCTTTTTCTTTTTGTCGGGTTGAATCAAGCCCTGTGATTCCTGGTATTGACGGACAATTTGTTCTTGAACATCTGGCAAACATGGGGAATAACGGGAGTACTCCATTGTGAATTCACCTTTACCCTGGGTACTCGATCTAAAAAGAAAAAAATTAATTTTGAATATGTTTTCAAAAATAAATAAACGGACACAATTTTCACTCACCTCAATTCACCAGCATAACCAAACATATCATTAAGTGGAACTTCAGCATAGACTGTAAACCAACCCTCGTTACCATCAGTACCAGTTATAATACCATGGCGTTTATTCAATTGACCCATTACGGCACCTTGGAATTCTTCTGGTGCTGTGACCTCCACCAACATAATGGGTTCCAAAATTTGCCATGAGCCCATTTGGAATACTTCTTTGATGGCACCGTGGGCAGCCAACATGAACGCCAATTCACTGGAATCTACAATGTGGTGACCACCGTCCTGTAGGCGGAAACGTATACCAGACAATTTGTGGCCCGACAACATACCCTTCTGGGCCATTTCGCGGAAGCCCTTCTCTACACCAGGAATAAATTGTTTAGGCACATTTGTACCAATGGTCTCATCAACAAATTCCAATTGGGTATTTTGGTGGGGTGGCAATGGCTCCATTACACCAATGATGCGGGCATATTGACCTGAACCACCCGATTGTTTCTTATGCAAGTAATCAAATGAACAAGGGGCCACCAAGGTTTCCCTGAAAGCTACCTTTGGCTTGCCCAAAGTCACAGGGCAATTATATTCACGTTCCATACGTTGAGCATAGATTTCCAAGTGCAATTCTCCCATACCGGACACCAAAGTTTCTTTGACATCGTTGTCATAGTAGAAATGGAAGGTGGGATCCTCTTTGGTAAATCTTTGTACAGCTTTGGCAAAGTTGTCACGATCTTTGGGATTGTTGGGAGTAATTGCCATAGACACAACAGGGTCGGGTACATAAATTGACTCCATACTTAGACCATCACGTGGATTGGTGGTGAAGGTATCACCGGAAGCACAGTCAACACCAAACAAGGCGAAAATATCACCGGCATAGACCTCATTTACATCCTCCATGTTGTTCGAATGCAAACGTACCAAACGTGCCAAGCGCACCTTCTTGTTGGTTCTGGCATTGAAAATAGTATCTCCTTTGCGCAAGACACCTTGGTAACAACGTAGATATGTCAATTGACCAAAACGACCAGCTTCCAATTTGAAGGCCAATCCCACAAATGGATCTTTGCCATCACGAGCAGGATTCAAGACAATAGATTGTGGTTCCTTTCCATCTTCCTCGATCAAGGCAATATTTTCTACCTCTCCGGGATGGGGCAAATAATCAAGGACAGCATCCAATAGAGGCTGCACACCTTTGTTTTTCAAGGCTGTGCCTACCAAAACTGGAGTGAATGTACGTTTGATACAGGTTCTTCTCAGGGCAGCCTTTATATCATTTTCTGTGAGTGCCTTTTCTTCCAAGAACATTTCACCCAAGGTGTCATCAACGTTGGACAAGTGTTCAATGAGTTCTTGGCGTCTTTCATCCGATTCAGTGCGCATATCTTTGGGAATTTCATCGTATCTAATCTCTGTTCCCAAGGGACCTTCAAAGTATATGGCCTTCTCCCCCACTAAATCAATTATACCTTTGCAGTCACTTTCCAAACCAATGGGTAGTTGGATAAAGGCAGCATTGTGATTCATTTTTGAACGCATTTGTGACAAAACTCTGTAGGGGTTGGAACCCATGCGATCCAGCTTGTTGATGAAACCTAGGCAGGGTACGTTATAGCGTTTCATTTGACGATTGACTGTTAGCGTTTGACTTTGGACACCACCCACAGCACAGAGTACCAAGATTGCACCATCCAAAACACGCAATGCTCTTTCTACCTCCACAGTGAAATCAACGTGACCAGGTGTATCAATGATGTTAATGTTGGTGTCCTTCCATAGGGTGTAGGTGGCAGCTGATTGGATTGTAATACCACGTTGCCTTTCCAATTCCATAGAATCCATAGTTGCACCCACATTGTCTTTACCGCGAACCTCGTGCATGGCAGCAATACGGCCGGTATAGAACAAGATACGTTCCGTCAAAGTGGTCTTACCGCTGTCAATGTGAGCTGATATACCAATATTGCGGATTTTTTCAATTGGTTTGTGTTCGGCAAATTTCAAATGAGTACAATAACCATTCTAGATGGGGAGGGAAAATGGAAAATCAGTATCATTTACAAGGCAATATTACATAACCTACATTTCCAACAAAATCGACCGAGTTGTCAATTAAAATTACTTACTTTGTTGAGAGTTTTGAGATTATTTAAACGGTTAACTAGATTACTAGTTACCAAACGTTTAATTAATGTCATCTTTAGTTGATTTTATTTATATTTTCGTTTGCCAATTGGAAAAATCACACAAATCCCTGGTCGTGCACACTGCAGTTACACCAACAACACGAAAAAGAAGGCAGCAGCGACAGCTGTTCACGGACAATATGACATGTCAGGGTTGCCATTATTGTGAGATATTCGTAGAAAATGATTACTTTTGGGAAAGTAGTCACAAACGTGACTTTTAAGGCGACGAATGATAGTCAGTGTTTTATGGAATGTAAAAGTACGTTTACATGTTATTGGATTTAAAATATAAAATGGATTTGGTAATTCCAAGCATTATCCAAACAGCTTATAAAAGATTGAGTTTTTCAATTTATCACCTTCATTTAGTTTACATCACCTAACATGACGTTCAAACTAAATAAATTTTCTTATAAATGGAATGCCAGATCTACTCGAGACGCGATTGCTGTTTATAATTTATCTCCAACGAAGCAAGAAATTCGATTCGGACCCTTTTTTTACACCGTCAATTTTTAACCGTCAATTCCTCGAATTATAAGTCAGATAAATTATGAATTCTCTTAAAACAAGTAATTTAGTAATAGCAAAGTTTGCGATTTCATTTAGCGCTAAAAAATTTTTAAATAAAACACATGTTATTTCTGTTTCACAATACGTGTATATTTATTAACAATAATAATTTGTTTTACACTAAAACAAGGAGGTATTTATGTAGGCTTGTAATAATGGTGTTTTTTTGTTTGGATTTGGAATAAAATAACGTACAGTCATTTTAGTTTGCAAAAATTTTCACTTCGAATTCGAATGCCAGTGTCCACTTGGTTTGATAATTTTAGTTGCGGATTGATAGGTAAGGGCTTAAACACTTATAAATAATAATTCTACATAAATTTTTTTAAATATACAATGTTCGTATTAACAATTAAAATTTATTACTAGAAAATGGTACGGGATTCAAATGTTCAGATTGGTGATATGTCAGTGAAGTTTTGAATTACATACATACATAAAAACTGTTATCTTCCTGGAATTGTTTAAGAAGAAGTTTTAGAAATGATGTATTTTTGAAGGACAATAAAAGCATGTTAAAATATACCGACAATTCTAATGTGTAAATGTCAATATGGAATTGACAGTTGAAATCTAGTTGATTTCGTATATGTAAACATGTTCAAACAAGTTTGAAGTTGACGACTATTATATATTGTTTAATTTGTCTTGCTTTCGTAAATGCAGGGTAAAACAGGTGCAGGGTGAGATTACATAAAAAGGTTTTTATACCCTCCACCATAGTATGGAGGGTATATTTTGTTTGTCATTCCGTTTGTAACACCTCGAAATATACATTTTAGATGGCACAAAGTATATATATTCTTGATCAACATAAAATTCTACATCGATTTGGCGTAGTACGTCCGTCTAACCGTCTGTGGAAATCACTCTAGCTTCCGAAAGAATTGAAATAAATTGATTCGATATAAAGTTGCATTCAAATTTGCAACTGCCATTAGATATAAGCTTCTCTCATGGTAGCAGAATACAGGTAGATGCATCAACGCATGGGAACGTTGATATATTAAAAAAATTGAAATTTTCTTTCAAATATAAGTAGATTTTATACGTTTTTCTATACGACGTCATTCGCGTTTTTCAATAATTTTTAAAATTTAAATAATTTTTCATTCAATATTTTCAATTCCAAAATTGGTTTGACAGTTCATTGTCCCAGCAGCTGTGTCGATGCGTCAACCTATATTCTTCTACCATAGCTTATCCGAAGCATCAAATTTTGTAGCAATGTAAACTGCCTTGCAATATATTTTTTCAATTTCCATTTTATCTTTAAATGTATGCATGTAATTCATAAGAGGAATACAGATAAATTTCACGCTAGAAAAATATGACCTGCTTTAGTATTTTGAAAGAATATTACAAAGAAAACGCCAAATATATGCGTGTTTTTTTTAAATATTATAGTACGTTTACATTAGATCTGTTTGAGCATATGATATGGAATTTGTAATTTAAGACTCTATCAGAAGGCATGTTTTAGTGTCAATTTTTCCATATGTATATATGAAGTATGTATGTATCTGAAGTTGCACACATCGTGTGATATATAGACGACATTTCACTTGTGAAATTCATGAGTAAGGTACATCATGTACTTTTTCGATCACAGCGAGCCCTATTTTCATCGGAAACATATAATTTAATCAAATGTGTGTGAAATTTTCACGATAGAAGAATACAGACAGTCGCATGAAAGAACTGCTGGAACAGCGAACGGTCAAACCAATTTTGGAATTACAATTTTTGAAAGAAAAATTATTTAAATTTGTTAAAAAATGCATACCATAACAACCTCCGATTGGGGTCGTATAGGAAAATCTCCTTAATTTTGAAGAAACATTTAAAAATTGTTGACATTTTAATTTTCCTTAGCGTTAATGCATCTACCCGTATTCTTCTACCAATGAAAATATATAAAATGTAATTTCGGTAAAAAGTCATGCATAAAGTATTAAATTTTTTTTTCAAAATAAAATATAGTAACAATGTTACCATGGTAGTCATGCAAACATGTCCTTAAATCTTTTTCAAGTTTATTCACAATCTCATTCTCAAAATTTATATTTATAAATCCATTGTATACACAGAAATCAGAGATAGGAACCCGTTCTTATTCAGTGAAATTTGACGTGATAACTTACAGAAAATGCAGAGATGGATAGTCTAATTGGAAATGACTTTACCTCCATAATTTTAAAATGAATGTAACCAGAGGAACTAATAAAAGCATATGCAAGTATTTGATAGCAAGAATTATAAGTCATATGTAAAATGGCAATATTTACATACACACAGAAATACACATGGATAATAAAAACGACAGAACATATGTAAAGCACTTATCGTCTGATAAAACTCTTAAATGCACTGGGCTTACAAAATAGGTAAACTGTAAACGTACTATTAGATTTATTTTTTTAAACACAAATGTGAAAAACACTCAATGAAATTTCTTTTTTTCGAACTGCGTTTCTTAAGACATGCAGTGGCAGGCCCTAAGTTTGTGGATAAGAGGTGGGAGATAAATATTTTTTTTCGGTTTCTCTTCCCCAGCATATTGATATTTTCATGAAATTATCTGAATCCCATGTAAGAAAGATAAATAATGATTATATATCGTTGTTGGCACGGTGGTCCTGGTCGGTTGGTTGGTTGGTTACACATGCATGGCTTTTTGTGGGCGTTCAAGGAACGTTTCTATTTTTTTGTTTTTGTCATTTATATAAAAAAGATGATAATTGTTTTAAATTTACTTTGCCTTAATCATACCATCGTTTCAAACGGATGTTTCTGTTGACGATACGTAGAGGCGTCTATTATCTGAATATCCGTCCCATTTTCGTACTGACGTATCAAATGTTTTGTGCTGAAAAAATTTACAAATGTATTGTGAGTTTCATATACATATTATTATTTTTTAAATAAATTATACTTAAAAATTTTGTAGAAGGAAAGAATATCAAATCAAATCATGCATTTCTAATGAATTTAATTTAGTTTACTTACAACAAGGTGATTCTATTAGGCATTCCGGTCTTGAAAGGAAATGTGGATAGAGTGTTTGTTTTTTGGTAATGTTTTTTGTTAGAAACTACAGAGTTGTGCAAAACAAATATTTTCGGCCTAGAGTTATAAATTACGTTTAGCCCTTGCAAAATCAATATGGAGACGTTAGAATATTGTAAACTAAATCTATATTGGCAACCCTAATATGCATACCAAGCGCCCTCTACATAAACTGATGATATCGATGTGGAGATCGATTAAATGAATAAGTGGTAATCGACAAGAACGCGATAACAGTACGTTTAGATACAAACATGGTAGTCGCATCGACCCAGCTAATGAAAAATTATTGAAATTTTTAAAAAAATTATTGAATAATACATATCATAACAACCTCCGATTTGCGTCGTATAAGAAAACATATAAAACTCTACTTATTTTTCACAAAACATTTTAAAAATGTTGACATGAAAAAAAAAAATAAATGCACTGTCAAACCAATTTTCGAATTGAAATATTTGAATGAAAAATTATTCAAATTTGTAAAAATTGTTAAAAAAAATGCATATCACAACAACCTCCGATTGGCGAACTATTAAAGTTAATCTGGATAAAAAGTAGTATGTAAACGTACTTTAAGTCTGTTTCGAATTTAAGAATATCTCACTAGAATAATCGTATTCTTCACTTTAAGTAAGATCTGGTCTTAAGGTGAGAATACATAAAAAGCTTTTCTGACTGGCTTAAGTCATCGGCTGGCTTCTTTGAAATAGAACTGAGGATCGTAGATCCAAAATCGAACTAAGTCAACTTAAAACTCCGTTGTTCCTCTACGAAGAACCCAGCCAATGACTTAAGCCAGTCAAAAAAGCGTTTTATGTATTCTCACCTTTAGAGCCGATCTCCTGTTATTGAAACTACTTAATATTCTTTGATTGTATGTGTATTTTGTTTGGCACAACTCTGTAGCATTGAAAATACACCGAAATGGAACAATTTACAACATCGAAAAAAAAAAATTAAATTAAAGGAGAAAGGATTAGAAATTGAAAATGTTCTTAAAATGTATTAAAATCAAACCTAAATGAACCTTCTTCTCTAGTAATCGAATAAAACCAAGTGTGTGGTATTGAAAATGTAATATTTATTGTTGATTAAAATGCTTTACACAATTATTAATTGTTCTATTGACATTTATAATTAACTACTGGTGGATGTATTCAAAATGTGATCAACATTTTTGTGGTAGTGTTACATCGCATGTGACTAGAACGAACTGGTTGTTGACAAGTCATTTTACTACCAGTCGCATAATATAATAATGGTTAATGGGATTCGATTTAGTGTGAACATGGCCTATGTTTTTAAAATAAATGCTAAAATATTGTTAAAATAACACTATTAATGATAATTTTTTAATTGTTAATGTGATTTTTTGTAATGGGTATCAGTTTAATGTTCATTGGAAATCGTTTGGTGAATGTTTAATCTTTTTCCCGAAAAAATTCTCCACGATAATTTATTTAGGTTAATATGTAATATATATAATTGTGCGGCAATTCCATGGTAGAAGAATACAGGTATATGCATCAACACTTGTCTCTTCAAATATAAGTAGATTTTTATATGTTTTCTTATTTAACATCAATCGAAGGTTGTTGTTTTCACAATAATTTTTAAAAATGTTAATAATTTTTCATTCGAAATTGTCAATTCCAAAATTGGTTTGACAGTTCATTGTCCCAGCAGCTGTGTCGATGCATCTACCTGTATTATTCTACCATGCCATGAATAAGGGATATGTAGTCATAAAAAGTACACTTTAAGCTTCTAAAGTTTTGCCTTCACGGACAATTTACTTTTCGATCTTTCGGTTCTGTCAAATCGTTTTTGACTTTTGTCGAACCAATGTCGACTTAAACGATTTCGATTGTAGAATTTTTCATATGTATATGTGTCAAATAGAAGATATGAACCAAATGATAGAAAAATTTGACAAAGTATCTATGATAATATAATTGAAAATTTTCTTCTTGTTTTTTCGTTTGGCTTGAGGTCAGAATTTAAAAAAAACCGACGAATTTGTTTCTTTATATTTTAATATATTTTTCCGATATTGCGACTATCTTCGATAGTCATCATCAGGGATTTGAATTGGATTTTATCTCTTCTGTTTTTAAGTTCTCTGATGCAGCTCTTGCATCCTTTCCTTTTTAATTTAATTTTCCAACAGAATATAATTCAAAAAGGGAAGGATGGAAAAACTGCATCAGAGAACTTAAAAACAGAAGAGATAAAATCCAATTCAAATCCCTGATGATGACTATAGAAGATAGTCGAAGTATCGAAAAATTAAATTAAAATATAAAGAAACAAATTCGTCTGTTTTTTTTTTTAATTCTGACCTCAAGCCAAACGAAAAACCAGAAATAAATATATTGATCAAAGGTCAACAATAACTACACAAAATAATTGAAAATTTATTACAGAAATTGAACGCTGCGATCTTTACAGCCTTGAGACTTTCCAAAAGTCGATCTACGTCTCCCTACCATGCATGATGCCATTCTAAGCCAGCTGAAAAACAAATTTAATGTGAAAATGCAATTTTGTTATTGAAATCACAGAACAAAAGATAAACCAATAGCCCACAAAATATAAGCAAATTTTGATATTAAACCAGATTCATGGTAGAAGAATACAGGTAGATGCATCAACGCTTTTGAGCATTGATATGTCAAAAAAAAAAATTAAATGTTTTTCAATTATAAGTAGATTTCTATATGTTTCCTTATACGACGTCATTCGGAGGTCATTATGAAATACGTTATTCAACAAATTTTACAAATTTTAATAATTTTTCATTCA
Organism: Musca domestica; assembly: GCF_030504385.1. Classification (NCBI taxonomy): domain Eukaryota; kingdom Metazoa; phylum Arthropoda; class Insecta; order Diptera; family Muscidae; genus Musca; species Musca domestica. Next base: position 633,620 of record NW_026712233.1, read on the forward strand.
AAAATGTCAATTCCAAAATTGGTTTGACAGTTCATTTTCCCAGCAGCTGTGTAGAAGAATACAGATAGTCGCATCAACACAGCTGCTGGGACAATGAATTGTCTAACTAATGTTGGAATTGAATTTTTTGAATGAAAATTTATTCAAATTTGTATAAATTGTTAAAAAATGCATAAAATAACAACCTACGATTGGCGTCGTATAAGAAAACTTATAAAAATCTACTTATACTTAAAAATGTTTGATATATCACCCAAGCGTTTTCTATAAATGTGTTTTTTATATAACATTGTACTGCCATGAGCTGTTATCTAGATAGTATAGACACCAACTATTTGCTCAGAATGAATTTTGTCTAGTCTTTACCATTTTAGGTCTTTGTCTCCCTCAGTGTTAGGGATTCGTAAGTCGACTTTTGACTAATCGATTAAAAAACAAAATGTTGTTTTTTCCGCTGTGATGGAAATAACAAAGTCCTCCTTTACAAGATAAATTTTCAATCTTGACATCATAGATTTTGGTCGATTATCATGTGTTCAATTTAGATTTTCTACCCCATCAAATAGTCAAAAACGCGATTTTATCATTGGTTGGCAAAACTATCATAAAATCGAAAATCTAAGTTACAATCCAAAATCGACGTTTTTATTAAAGTCAAAATTGGAAAAGTCAATATTTAGTACTGACTGCGAATTTCAAGCAGGTCCAGTGTTGTTATCTTAATTTCCCAATGTCGAATTTTGTTAATGGCTCCGAACAGTAAGTTATGGATTCACTGACTGTATGATACAATTGGTCGCTTGTTGACAGCTTCTCTAGCCATCATATCTACCTAGTCATTATAACTATCGCTTCGTGGCCAAGGATCTACTTCCATAAATATAAGAGACATCAGACAGATTGTCAATAGTGCGAGAACTGAGGCATTTGCATACTGGGGCGGCCGATGAAGACGCCAGAGAGTACAGCCAGTGGATCACATGGTCTACTCATACAACATCTGGCTGTATTTAATAACTTAACTGACATTGGCCAAAATTAATATTAGGCATTTTAGGCAGATTTCAAATTACAAGCCCAGTTGGACTAGAATTTTCTGAATAAAGATTCCGTTACATAAAATTTTTTGGCATAGGTCATCTGCTGGTGTTTTTTTCTAAACGAATTGAGAAAAAGGTTGAATTTGTTCGATAATTCCTTTGGTCTTTTACGAAAAAAAACTGCTGCTGTCTCCTGTCAGAAAAAAATTCTCTATGTATCGGCACCTTTGTTGGGATTTTGAATTTGAAAAAAAAAAAATGAATTATAAAAAACAGTCGTTTAAATGTAAAGGCTATGTAAAGACTATATAAAATGCTCTTTTGGCCGGCAATGTCATCGGCTGGCTTCTTTGTAGAGGAATAAAGCAGTTTTAGGTTGGCTTAGTTCGATTTTCTCCCTAAGTTGCTTTGTTCTTTCCGATGAAACCAGCCGATGACTTAAGCAAGTCAAAGAGGCGTTTTATGTATTCTCATATTTACCACTCGGCGAGCTTTCCTTTTCGTCTGATTGACATTTGGTATTGTTTAAATTGTAGATGTTTTTTTTTTTCATTTAAGTAATTAACTTATGTTTCAATTGACAGTTGTGTTTAATTAGTGTCTTTGTGTTGCTTTTAAGTTCTATTTTAATTTCTTTTTCCAAAAGACTACTTTAGACACATACAAAATGAACTAGTTTAATAAATGTATTTTTATATATGTCTGTATGTTTGCATATCAATTTTAAAAGTACATTGAGTTTTGTTGTATATTGTGATGCGGTATAAAATTGTTGAATACATATATAGTTTTACTCTGTAAAAGGGATGGAAATGACTAAGATTGTTTTGTTTTTACATTTGTTATATACTTAAAATCCATTGTTGATCTGTAAAAAAACGGTCGCTCTACGATTTCTAAACCCATACTTTGGGGTTTATAGATTTTGATAGAACTTTGAGTGCTTGGTAAGTGGTACAAGAATTTTTACAGGCATATCGAAATTGTTAAAAAGGCTTAAATCACGGTTGATATCTTTAACCACCTCACATTTTCACAACAAATAGGATACACAAGGTACAAAAAAGACTCATTAGTATTGCCATATACGCAAACTATATCTCCCCAAATATTCTCGATTTAAAAAACGTGTAAAACAAATTAAATTCGGTTTTGCCGACAGATGTAGACCCTCATCCAATGTCAGTTTATTAAGATATGTTTTATTCAAAAAGTGGATCCTTTATGTGAAGAGAAGTCCAGAAGTAGTGGGTCAATATTGCCCATTACTCATCTGACCTAAGTCTGATATAAATATTACAAAGTGCATGCATTTTGTAAAATGTTGATCACATAATACTGATAAAAATATGTGGATGTGCAAAATTTGAAGAAAATCAGACATCTATAACTATTTTTTGGGAAAATGTGGTGTTTCGTTCATTATGACTTATATACAGTGTGAGATAAAAAAACTGCAACCAACTTCAGACTGCTGTCACTTCTAAGCCTTTCGTCCGACACCTGTTAAAATTACTGCAGTGACAGCTTATTATATTGTGATGATTGAAATTCCAAAAAGTGCAAGAACTTACACCGCAACAGAAAGAAAATATACTCAAAAGAGTTAAAGGGTTGTTTGGCTTGGCCGAAAGTGGTGAACTTCTGAATTTGGTTTTCTCCGATGAAATAAAATGATTGTGTTTATTTGCCAAAAAGGTCAGCTGAAAATGTGCACTTTTGGTTATCCACCAGAACTCAAGCGCCGGCCATGGTGATGGTGTGGGCCGCCATAACAACCGATGGTCGCTCTCCGCTCGTACTAATCGACGTGGCATCAGAATAAATGCCGAATATTATCGCGAATATATTCTGGAGGGTGTATTTAAGCCTTGGGCACGCAAACATTTGGAGGTAGACCATGGACATTCCAACAGGACCATCGTACTCAGCACGCGCCACCCAAGAATGGTTACAAAATGAGGTTCCTCGCTTCATTTCCAGCGCACAATGGCCACCAAAATCTCCGGATACTAATCCTTTGGAATATTGTGTCTGTGTCGATCACCTCAAGCAAGCACCTCGCCGCAGAACAACATACGGGCAGGGTGTGACGGTTTCATTGGCAGTTTGAGGGCCATAATTGGTGCCAAAGGTGGCGAATTCGAACAAATCTAAACTTATTCTTACATTTGAAGCTATTTCCGATATTTTTTGCTTTCATTCAATAAAATTTTAAAAAAATGTAAAAATGATGGCGTTTGACTTTGTTGCAGTTTTTTTTATCTCACCCTATATGGTGGAGGGTATAAAAAATTCGAAATTGTGCAAGTTGACTATCCCCCTCAAGCACTCAAAGTTCCCATCAACCACTCAACCTTCATAAATTTAAGCCTATTTTCTTGTTCTTTTTGTTTTCTCTGATTGTTTTTTTTTCTTCTTACAACTGTGTAACAGCATACGTATTTTGTGCGAAACATGGTGTGCGCATGTGTTGTCATTCTAAAATGACGCTTTCAATAATTCTCATTGACTTGAATCTAAACGGGTGTGATGAGATTTTTATTTGTTTCGGCATCGTTTGAGGTGTCCTTAACATGGAATGGCTCATTTTTGGATGAATTGTCAAAAATCTGTTTTCCCGGTGTATTTAAATTCTCCTCTTCCTCGTTCATGGTGGTCAGTGATTGTTTACTTCATGTTTTTTTAAATATTTTTTTTTTAATTGACAATGAATGAAAATAATGCATAAATGGAGAACAAGAAAAAAACGGGAAGATGAATTAATTCATTTACAATTCTAGCTGTGTGTTTCGATATATCTATGATTCTGAATATTTCTACAATCTCCTTCTTCTTCTTTTCTTTGCTTATGTAAACAAAACGAACTCAACTTACTTATGACTGCCATTAACCTGTCGAACTTTAAAGTTGATTGGTATTATCAATTGTTCTGTTGAACTACCATCCTCATGCAGTTGCTGCCAAATACTTTGCACCTCTTGGGGTACATTCGTAGATTTTGCCTGTTGTTGCTGCTGCTGCTGATGGGCCGACGTTGATGACGTTTCACTTGAATCTACCTTTAGGGGTATGTGTATCGTTGTTGGTCCCGGATTTATAGACGAATTGTATTTATCATATCTGTCGTGGTGGTGATGATGATGCTGCTGTTGGTGCTGGTGTTGATGGTGATCCTTAAAAATTAAATACATAGGGTTGTTGTTTTTGCTGTTTTGCTTTTTTTGCTGTATTTGTATAAGTTATAGACCTTGTTTGGTTCGAAAATATCACTAGCTTACAATTGTGAGGGGGTTAAGGTGCCAAATATAGGTGATTGAAGAAATTTGAAAACGATCTTTTGTGAAATTTGGTGAAAGATTTTACAAAATTTTGAAGTTTAGAAATAAATAAATTAACACAATGATAATGGATGATTTTAATCACCGATCTAGTTTTTCGATTATAAAATATGTTCTGGAATTAAGTTTGAATTTGAGTTTACAGTATGTACATATGCGACTGTACAGCAGATTGATAGTTTGGAATTATATTTCACCGCAAGTTAGTGTTATTCAGTAGGGCTTAACTATAGTTTAGTAAAAACTCTTCAATTTTTTTTTTTCAAAATTTTCCAGTGGTAGGTATTTTTACCCTGATTTCGGGAAACTATTTTTTTTTCTTGGGGACGGACCCGGGGCTCCTAAAAGTCCGGTTTCAAAACCCGTATCCGCTATTTTAATTATATTTTTTGTTAAAAAATAAAAACATGAAAGGAATTGGCAGAAATTTTCCAGTATCAACAGTTTTTTCCATTTTTATTCCCTTTACCCAAGTCTCTCCTACAAACAAAGAAAAATTGCCTAACATAAATTTGGTAGTGCTCATCTTTGTGTACGGAAATATTTTTGTTTTTAGAAAATATTTCAAAACTCAAAGATTTTTACATATTAAGGGAACAAAGCTATTACACTGAAATCCGAATTGCTCCCTAATACCATGTTTTCATTTCACTTTTAATCACGTTGCTTGCTCTCTAAATTACCTACATCAAATGACGAGTTCAACGAATCGAATTTCGAATGATTTTAAATAACGAAACTCAAAATTGATGAGTAATGATCGAGTTGGAAAATGCATACAAAAATATTACAGGAACAAAAAATGGTAGATGGGAAAATAGGGTTTTGTTTTTAATGAGAATTTTATTAAATTTTGGATTTTTTAAAAATAAATATGACATCAGCTTAAAATATATGTTTATATCTAGCCTTTTCTTTTAAAAATATTTTTTTTATAAATATATTTTGAAACTTTATACTCATTTTGGAAAATATGAGAAACGATATTTATAAAAATGGTACAAAAGGTGAATTCATTTTTATTTCCTTCATTTCGTATTCTTGATAAGCCTTTTTTTCCATAGATAGAACCAGGAGAGAAATAAAATAAAACAGAGAAAGAGTTCTAATATTTTGCCATTAATAACCATTAGAGTTGTGTTTGTCCCAAACGAACTTGTTCAAAGGAACTATTTTTTTTTTGTGGAACGATTGGAATTTGACATAAACTTCCAATTAATATAGTTTGTTATTTAGTCTTTTATTGTCCTTTAATTCTATTTATTTTTATGATTCTTGCTAAACTTATTGTTTTTACTCAGAAACAATATCGAAAATAGTTTCAAATATTGTTAAGAAAGTAACTAGTAGATTTAACCATTTCTCCTCACTCGTATTTATAATTACTGTGCTATTTGTTGTATATTTCCATTGGTTTGTTTGTATATGTGTTTATATTCATTGACAAATGGACGTCGTTGCCATTTCTTTGGAATATTGTAACATATTCTGAATTAAATTTGTCGAAACTCCCATGTATAAATGAGGACTTACAAATACGAGTGAGTGGAAGCGAATCATGTTACAATATTATAAATTTGTGAAAATCTTCTCAACCGCATCGACAAGAACATATGCAAAAATTACATAAATGGAATGGAGGAGATCGATGAATGGAATAGTTTTCTCTAGGAGAAATAACTAGCAAATTGTTTCAAATTTTGTATATAAACAGTCTATAACAGCTCCACTTCTTCTTGTATCCCCTATATTACAATACCTCCCTCATAATCGGTATTTTTAAGATTTTAGCGTATTTTTACTGGAATTGATTTAAGTTTCGCCCCATATAACGATTTTTATTTGAGAAGTATTTTTCTAAGGTTTTGTTTTTAAAATTTTCAAGTTCCTTCAAAACGGTGGTGGCTATTTTTTTAATTAATAGGGTAAAATTTACCACAACCTCATAAAATACGTCCCAAAATTTCACCTCGACAGATAAAGGACAACAATCGCATCTGCCATTTCTCTCCAATCAGATCATGTCCCGTATATTAGTCTTCACCAGCACACAAGTTGATTTCGTACCAATGTACACGTCATGTTTCTTCAACATTCAATGCTTAGTTATTCCGATGTCAGGGAATTGGACGATGTCAGTGAATGATCATGAAGTTCTCTTCTCTTCAACTGGTTAGACTACCACAAATGTTGAAACATTGGAACCAATATAAGTGAAAAGAGGAGGCGTAAATAATAAACAGGAGCGATGACAGCAAAGGAAGAATCTTGAAGCCTTGCCAAAATGCACACTTGAATCAGAGTAATGCTAGCTTTAATACTAGCGAAAGTTCTCTCGCGAGAAAAAAACAAGTATGCACTATTTTTTTATTCCACTCGAATAAGAGGGAGGAGCATGTTTTACTCGTCTTCAGCAGTTTTAATCATTTTCCGTTTGAAGGCCATAATTCGTGCCAAATGTGACCAATTCGAAAAAATCTAAATGGTATTTGACTTTGTTGCAGTTTTTTTATCTCACCCTGTATAGCTTCTATAGTTATAGAGCTATATTCATGACAGGATGTCTACAAATTGCACATGCACGGAATCCATTGATACAAGATGTTCATGTTTCAATGGTAATGAGCAGTTTTTATTCGAATTCTCGTTGGGCGCCACTTTAAGTGTTTTCTCTTAAAATCTTTGCATTGATGAAAAATACTATAATTACAAGATCGCTTGTGTTGCTAAACAGTTTTCTGTATATAAATCGTATTTTGTAAATTGAAGAGAAGGCCAGTTCAACATTCGAATTCTCGTTTGGCGCCACTTTTATAGTTTTTTTTTTCGACCGTGGCATCAGAATAAATGCCGAATATTATTGCGAAAATATTCTGGAGCATGCATTAAAACCTTGGGCACGCCAACATGCATGCATTAAAACCTTGGGCACGCCAACATTCTGGCTGCAGACCTTGGACATTCCAACTGGACTCTGCACCATCGCACTCAGCACGCGCCACCCAAGAATGGTTACAAAATGAGGTTCCTCGCTTCATTTCCAGGGCACAATGGCCACCAAAATTTCCGGATACCAATGCGTTGGACTATTGTGTCTGGAGTATTTTGGAAAGCAAGATTGTCATTAAAAAATACCAAAATGTCGATCTCAAGCAAGCGCTTCGCTGGGAATGGGCCAAAATACCGCAGAGCTACATTCGGGCAGCTTGTGACGGTTTAATTGGCCATTTAAAGGCCATAATTCGTGCCAAAGGTGACCAATTCGAAAAAAAAAGTACTATAATTACAAGATTGCTTGTGTAGCTAATCAGATTGCTTTCTATAAATTGTATAACGATACAAATTTTGAAATATAGAAGACCATTTTAACATTCGAATTCCCGTTGGGCGCCACTTTTTTTAAAGAATATTTATAGAGGCATCTCATGTCAATAATCACAATTTTTTTTGCCGATTTTCGATATATATTTGCCAAATCTTCTGGCCGAAGATTGTGATTTTTTATATATTTTCGATTTTCTTTCAAAAAATATTTTGAATATTTAAAGTGTTCTGAAAAAACTACGATTTTAATGAATATTTTTTCAAGGACGAATTATTTTTCTTTCAATGACTTCATGATTTAAAGATGTGAGTATTGTCGTGGCAAAAACCCTATCCATCAAGATTTTCTTGGCAAAAAATCTTGGATGGTAATTTAAACTTCGATGTCCATAAAATCAAACGATTATTCCAAAATAAGTATAAAGTTACAAGAACTGACTATCTTCTATTATAGTAATTCCAGAGTTTGTTGTGGTTGTTGTTTTAGTAATTGTTTTTTTTTTTGTTTTGTAAAATTGTTCTATTTTAATTTTCTTATTTCTTCATTGTCTTTATTACAATAAAATGTAAAATAATTTTTTTTTCTAGACAGACTAATGCGGATGCTACTAGTAGATCGTTGTCTTTTTTTGTTGGTTTTGCACTTATTTCAAATGTTGTTTTTTTATATTTGTTTGTATTTCTGTGTGGTTCGGTTTGTAAATATATAAAATGTATTTGTATGTATGTATAATCTTCACATATATTTTATGGGCATATATTAATTAATTGTAATACGTTTTTAGGTACTTTTTTCTATATTGACTTAGTACAACGTTGTTTCTAAATTTAAAAACAAATTTCGATAAAATTACACATTAAAAAAAGGGAGGAGGTAAAACGATAATATTGAAATAAAAATAAAAACATTTAAATACAAGTCTACAAGCTAGTTGTGGTTGTTATAGCAAAGTGTTGTGTTCTCTTTTCTTGTGGCATAGAAAAAATTAAAATAAAAACAATATATATTCTAGTTAAAAAATTAAAAACATAGATGTACATACGTGGGTAAAAATTTGAATAACATAAACTACAATCTTCGCAATTAGAATGCTGCAGACTCAAATTGTTTAAAAATGTTTAAATATATGTATATGTAAATGCATTCAAACTAAGATTATTTTTAATATTTATATTAAAGAACATAATAATCATCATAATAATTAAAAAAATAATATTTGTATGTATATAATTATACTAAAAAAGAACTACTAGCTTAAAATTACAAAAAAAAAGGCAATTAAATAATCAAATACTGATTTAAAACAAAAATTGAAAATTATATATAAATCAATATTACAGTGAAGCACAAATCTATGTTGCTTTCTTTTGTTTCTGCTGTGATGTTGTTTTGTGGTGGTTGGTTGCTGTATTTGGAGGTCTACAGTGCATTTCAAAGGAACGTTAACTAACAGTGATCATCAAACAAATACACATACATGGAAACGTAAATAAAGTAGTAAAAGAAGGGGGAGAGAGCGAAATGACAACTTCATTTCGCCCAGTTTGTGAGAGAGAAAGAGAGCGAGAGTGGAAACATCAGCAAATAGTAGCAAAGTAAACATGACAACCCAATGCGAAAATGGGAAAATTCTTTCTCTTATTTCGTTCCACAAATCCCCATTTGCTGTCATTACTTCTTCAGCAATGCACTCTGGGCCTCCAGTTCCTTTTCATTGGCCTGTGTAAAACTGGCCGTCTTCATGTTTAGTTTGCTACCATTCTTCTTCGCAGGAGATTTCTCATTGATGGAATGTGAAGTACGACTACCACCAAAACAAGGTAACATTTTTCTAAAGCACCCCACCTCAGCATCCAATTGATGGAGATCATCAGCAGCCTGACGCTTCGTCATCTCCGGCATAATATCATCGAGAATTTTCAATTCCCTTCGGGTAAATACCAAATCCAAGGCCTTGCGTATACCAATCATAACGACCAACATCAGGGGGAAGAGTATGGATGTGGCCGAGAAGGATTTGATGAGCCACAGACACACCAAACAGGCCAATTGGATAATTGTGAACAGATGGACACGTTTAATGGGAACCTGTAGACAATTTTGAAAATTCTCATCAATAGATTGTAAATTTCTGGCTGATTTATTTTCCATACCTGTCTAAGGAACATATAATCCGGTTGATATTTGGCAGGCATTAACATGATCAGCAGGCGATCGAAGAATTGCAAACCCTTCAGCGATGCCACACCCATGTACAAGAAAACCCCAAACAATACCGGCATAGGAATGTGACACAATATGGGTGTCAAGTAAACAGAGAGGCCAATGCTAAGGAAAATCAAAATGTGGGTAACACGCTGCTCTCGCACTCCCAAAAATTGTGGTTTTTCACCCGGTGCCGAACATTCTGATTCCTTTTTCAGTGAATTCACATGGTTAATACTGAGCACAGTGGCAGCCACGAACCTGGAAAGGGAAAAAAGAAATTTTAATCAAATTAAATTTAGACGTGGGGGGATGATTTTCATTGACATTTTAGAAGAAGACATTTTCTGTACAGTCACTAGCTCTCTCTTCGAGAGATTTAAGACCTCTCCTACATAAAATAATCTGCATATTGATGGTCTCTTCCATATATCCCTTCTGTGGGCATAACTTAGACTTAACCAATTTTCCTTGAGTAATGTTCCATACATATATGATAAATACATTTTTTGAATTCATGTTGGGCGCCACTTTTGGTCTTATATGTAATGATAATATGATATAGTGATGACCTTTTCCATAGATACAATATATGATACAAAAAGTACCACTTCTAGACTCGAATTCTCGTTGGGCGCCACTTTTGGTGTTTTCTTCTAAATTCTATGCATTCATGCCAGAATGCCTACATATTACATAGGCACGGAATCTCCTTTAATATTAGTGCCTTATTCATAGATTAAACAGCTCCTTCGATGTTTTGTATGTAGAAGACAAGTAAGTTATTCAAATTCTCGTTGGGCGCCATTTTTGGTTTCATGTCTACACCAAAAACGTTTTTATATTGATGGCCTGTTCTATAGATGCAAGATGTTCCTATTCCATAGTAAAGAGCAATTTGTATATATGATACATAGAAGCTGGTCTTCTATTCAAAGTCGAATTCTCGTTGGGCGCCGCTTTTAGTGTTTTCTTTTAAAAACTGTGTATTAATGTACAGTACTATAATTTTATGATCGCTTGTGTAGCTAAACAGTTTAAGACCGGTACAAAATTTGAAATTACGTTGGGCGCCATTTTTGCAATGTACTTTTGATAATTTCTTAATATCTCATTTTCTATTGACAATGGTTTGTTTTTAGAAGACCAGCAAAAACTTTTCATTGAGTGATGTTTTATACCCATAAAAAATTATTTGAATTCATGTTGGGCGCCACTTTTGGTTTTACGTCTAAATGAAAAACTTCCATATATTGATGTCTAGTTTCATAGATACAAAATCGCTAGTGTATGTAAAGATCTGTTTTATATATGTTATGTAAACATTTATTTTTATATGTTTAAAATAGAAGGCCAACACAAGATTCGATTCCGCGTTGGGCGCCACTCTTGGTGTTTTCTTCTGAATTCTATTCTTACGACGGGATGTCTACATATTAATTACCTCTATATTGATGACCGATCGTTTGTGTAGGTAAGGAGCTATTTTTATGTTTGAAACAAAGATGACTACTTTAACATTCGAATTTACGTTGGGCGCCACTTTTGGTGTTTTCTTTTAAATTCCATATATTGACGACAAGTTCGTCTGTGTAGCTAAAGAGCTATTTTTATGTATGAAACAAAGATGACTACCCCAACATTTGAATTTACCTTGGGCGCCATTTTTGGTGTTTTTTAGCTCCATGTATTGATGACAAGATCACTTGTTTAGGCAAACATAATATTTTCTAATGATTCCGTTGAGCGCCATTTTTGTATTTACTTTTGAATTTAATGATTTATGACCTGTTCTAAAGGTGTAAGATCGCTAGGGGGATAAATGACTTATTGTCTATTGATAAAGTTCAGTACTTAAAAGTCTGACTTATTAGATTCTCTTTGGGAGCCACTTTTGGATTTTACCTTGAAATAGTAACCAATTCTAGTTTCAGAGCTACAAAAATGTTATTTTTAGCCGCAAGGCTTAAACAATATTCGTTTCAGCACCGTGAATAATACCACCTACTTTGCCAAACCTAGCCGATACTTAAAAAAAATTATTAAATGTGGCAAAAATCATTAAAATACCGAATATCGGGAGGTACCGTTATATGGCGGCTATACCAAAACCTGAACCGATATATCTCATTTTCAATATCAACCATCCTAGACCCAATACAAATTGGTCTGCCAAATATTGAAACTCTACGTCAAATAATATTCGCTGTATCTTGATTTCAACAGACAGGCGGACAGACAGACATACAGGCGGACGTCGTTAAATCGATTTAGATTTTATGCTTATTATAAACATATTTAATTTCTGGATTCTACGGCAAAATTTTACGGATACCCTCCTTTTCAAGGTGGAGAGTATAAAAATAAAATTTAACTAATCGTATTAGATTTGGTTCCTTTTCGGAGCTCCGATCTTAACAAAAGTAAACAATTTCGTTAACTTTGTCCAGGTTAAACGTTGGGCGCCATTTAAAGATTAAAAAAAAAAAATCGAAATAATGTTGTCAGGTGTTTCGAAATGTATTTTTCGGGACCTACGTTGGGCGCCATTTTCTAAAAACGAACACATAAAAATTTCATTATTTATGATTTTCCATTGGGCACCTTTTCTGGTGCACATATCGAAGCTAAATCAACTTAACTAAAATAAATTTGTGAAGTTTTACTTCTGTGATAAGATTTACTCTGTACATTCTTTCAGGAGAGTTGTACAAACAGATAAACAAGCTACACTTATTAAACTCTTACAGTGTAAACGTAAGCAGCAAACATTGCAGCAGAACAACAAATAATATTTGTCCAGATTTACAGGATATGCAATAATCCCTTCTCTCACATTTCTCAAAAATGCCTTCACAATTACATCGTTATCTTCTTAATTTGAAGATTGGGCACCATTAATAGGAAAAACGTATCACATAGTACTACAAAGAAAAATTTCTGCGATTATTATTTAAAAGACTTTCCACGTTGGGCGCCATTTTCTAAAACAAATTTAATTGGACGTGGCTTCTCTTTAAGAGCTTTTTATGGGATTCCAAATTAATCTAAAGCAATTTCATTTACAATTTGTCCCACAACACTTATAACGTAGGCCGCCATAGTCAGCTGCATAACTGATGTACATAATATTACAAATGACATTTAGAAAAATATTATTAAAATCCCACGTTGGGCGCCATTTGCTGGAAACTAAATTAAATGGTTGAAAAAGGATTCATTCAATACATTCGTGGTAAATACCAGCCACTATTCAAAACAATATTATTGAAACCCTACGTTGGGCGTCACTTACTAAAATCTAAATTAAATTATTGAAAAATAATTCATACGCTACATTCAGTAGGGTTCATTGAAACACATACTCGCTATTTGTTAGAATTTTTCATTACAGAGGATTTTCGAGGTCTTCAGACCTCTTCCCTGGATGTAATACCTATTCTGCATATACACCCATAAAACACATCATAAAAAGCTATCTATTAAATTTCCCTTATATATGTTGCCATCGGCAAAAATAATTACAAACATCCACCATCTTTGTTTTCCCACTTACCATGGCAATCCCATAATACTGCAAATTTGTATCAAAATGGATAGCACAAACAAATCCAAATGATAGCCGCAACCCTTGCGCAATTTATTCTCCTTACGATTGATGATGACAGCGGTAATTTGTTGATCCATAAATATGAGAATTGTACCCAACAACGCTGGGATGACAGCTGCAACCGTTGACCAGGCTGGATTGTTTTCTGTGAATGGTGGGATGAGCCAATCACGTGTGGGCAAGGTGGGTTTCAGTTCGTGTGGTACCTCCAATTTGGGTGTTTCGATTTTCATGAAATAATCAAAGGCGGACATACTGAAGATGGCAATGATAACGGAGAAATCGCTAATGTACTGGCGAACAATGGTGGGGAAGAATCGAGCCGTTTTGAAATCTTTCAAAATGGTCGAAATGATAAACGTGCCCAAGAACAATAACACAGACATGAGGAATATATTTGAGGTATCAGGTTGTTCACAATCCATGCCGACAAGGGTGCCATTGTTGACCTAAAATTACGGACAAAATTAATATTTTCCTCAAAATTTACTCAAAAATGAAATGCTGAATACTTACCGCACAATAATCCTTATTAAATTTGGCATATTCCAAAATGGTGGCATTACTGCCCACTGGCGGTGTACACACACAATCATATATCTCATTGTGCACCGGATATGTTTTGCCAATTTTCAAAACATTTTCAACAGCCTAAAATTGTATAGAGAAATATTATGCTTGGGCGCCACTTAATGCTGGTAGCTAGCACGTACCTTCATTATAAATATAAATGCTATAAGGGTGGCGAAATTCTCCTCTGTAAACCGGGTGATGTAGCACACCAATGCACTGGCATCCACAGCGGTCAAGATCAACAAAATCACAGCTATCCAGGTGCCAATCCAAAATCGGAATGTCATATAATCCCAACCCTGCTTTAGGCAAAACTCATAGACAATTGTTTCGAATACCAGCACCGGGCCCGTTGAACCCAAAATCGTGAGGGGTTGGCCCGAAAAGAAGCCATAACCAATACCGCATACAAAACCAGATACCAACGATTCCATGGCAGCCATGTTTTTACCCGTTGCCTGTGACAGCAGACCGCCAAAGGTAATGATGGGCGATAGGCAAGCAAAGTACAAAAATATCCATGAGGCTATGCACTGCATGGAGAAAGCATCTGTAAAATCGGATATATAAAATGGCGCTTTACGTTTGACATCGTTCACCAGGCCACCAAACAAGCGACCCGATCGCGATAGACCAGATTCTTCACGGAGCTTTGCCTCCAACTCTTCCTCGTCGATTTCCTCTTTGGGTGCTTCGGGTGGGCGTTTACGTATCTCTTGAGATGGCACAGCTGCTGGTGGTTCAATACGTATTGCTGGATCCCACTCGCCGGGTGGTAGTACTGTTACGGCATCCAAGAATTCATCAATACCGGCCAATAAATGATCACGCTTACGCGCACGATAGGCAACTTCATGGAAGATTTCATCCGACATTAGGGTGGCCATGGCACGACCAATTTCATGGAAATTACTTTGACTGCCGGGCGGGCCCAACAGAACGAAAATGAATCTGTGTGGAGGGGAAACAGAAGAGAGTGAGAGAGATGTGAGAGGGAGAGAATACTCAGAGTACCTTTTGAGGGTTTCCTATACAAAATGGAGCTTTTAGAGGTCTGCTATAGAAATCGATTTGCCATACAATGGCCTTATATATAGAAGACCTCTCGTCGGTCTTATGTGCTTATAAGAGCTTTTAAAGCTTTTTTATGTATAGACAGTTTTTTAAATACCAGAAGAGCTTTTGAAGGTATTTTGTACAAAAGAATACCTCTTAATTCGGGTTTATAAACAGAGGATATGTTTAGGGTAAACTGCACAAAGAAAAGCTTTTTAAGGTCTTCTAAACACAGAGCCCTTTTTGAAGGTTTTCCATACACCAAAGAAACTTCAAAGGTTTTTTGCATATCCCTCATACACAGAAGAACTTTTGGATATTGTCTTTTTACAGAAAAGCTCTTGAAGCTTCCATGGGCATAGAAGGCCTTTCGATTACCTTCAATGCTCAGAACAATTTTCATAAGTCTCCTATACACAAAAGAGCTTTTGAGAGTTATAAATAGGCAAAAGGGCTGTTGAGAGTTTTCTCTCTTCAGAAGACCTTCTATAGGTCATCAATATAAAGAATATTTTTCGAATGTATCCTTGCATTTTTAGAAGGTCTACTATCCATAGAAGATCATTCAAAGGTGCTTTATTCACAGACGAGTTTTTCTAGGTGTTCCAACAGAGAATGCCTTATAAAGTCGTAGAAGCTTTCGAAAAGCTTTTGTATGTCTTTATTTATCAGAAATCTTTAAAGCTTCTTATATACGCAGGAGAGCTTTCGAAAGTCTTTTGTACGCACAAGAACTCTTAAGGTCTTCTATGTTTAAAAAAGTTTTCGAGCTTTTGAATGTCTCCACAGAATTTTTTTAAAGGCCTTTTATCCATGGACGCGAATTTGAAGGTCATCTTTCAAAGAAAAAAAAAGAGCTTTTGCTTTTACTCAGAGAGGATAGCTTTTGAAAGTTTTCGGTAAATAAAAGAGTTTCTGATGACCTTCTATACATAGAAAAAGGTGTTTCATTAACAAACAAGCTTCTCAAGATCTTCCGTACACAGAAGAGCTTTGGAAGGTCTCTTATGTACAAAGAAAGTATTCTTTATGCCAAATACCTGTTAAGGTCCCTCAATACACAGAAAGCTTTCTGAAGATCTACAAACAGACGGGCTTTTGAAAATCTTATATTCAATCGTCCTGAAGGTCTATTCTACTCAATAGAGCTTAGAGAGCATGAAAGAGCTTTCTATTTTTTTTTTTTTTTGTTAATAAAAGAGCTTTTAAAATTCTTCTTTGTCTAAATAATAAATTCTTACCTTGTGGGCACCGGAACCTCTGTGAGATCACCCATTATGGCGGCATCTTTCAAACGAATAAAGCCGGCCAATGGCTTTTCCAGGAAATCCACCTCGCCCACCAGAATATTACTGGCCTCTGCACCGGGAGGGATTTTCCTCATGAAATTCATGTTGGCTCGATGATCACTCAGATCATTGCCGCTGCTGTTCCGCTGCATTGACTGACTGCTGGGACTCTTGATCATGTCCTCTGTTATAACAGGCATTTTATTATTTTTACGTAATTTTTTAGCTTTTTCTTTAATTTAAAGTTTTTCAAAAAATTACAAATTTCAACAATTTACAAACAACATTACCGGACAACATCAATATTACAAATCAAAATCATCAAATTCAGTGGTTTAAACAAAAAAATAAGGTAGGTGGTTGGGCAACAAAGGGGTGCAGATTATAGTTGAGTGGAAATCATAAAAGAAAATTGAATAAAAAGTGAATAAAAAAATTATTAAAAAAAATCACTACAAAATAAAAATATTTTTATTGCATGCTTTTAGGGTGAAGTGTAAAAAGAACGCACATTTACTTGAGAAGTGGTCTAGAAGTGTGGGTGAGAGGGGGTGTAAGATGGAGATAATGATGAGATTGTTTTATGTGAGTCCGTGTTGGCGTGAGAGATGAATATGAGAGAGTGAATATTAATGATTTTCCATTGGGAGATTTTGCTAAGAGGTATTCAAGAGAGAATAAAAAACTTGTGAGACACATTGACATTCTCTTAACTAAAGAAACATTTTTGAGATACAATAATTTATCTTTAAGAAAGAAAAAACATCCATGCACTGATATTGTAAGGAACCAATTCGGGAAGAGAATCGTTTCAGAATCATAACCAACTGTTTCATTCAAAAAACGATTTATTTACATTACAGAGAGAGAAATAGTATTTGTCGTCTTCTACTAAATCATAAACTGAACATATTTTTTATTATTTCGGCCTTAAAGTTCTTTACCATTTGTCAAAGTATGACTCTTTTGCGGTTTCGGTACGGTTAAAAATCGTCCACCCATTGTATTATCATCGCTTTTGTTTCCATTCGAACCATTTGTGGTTGTCAAGGAACTGGGTGATGTTGCTGTCATTAAACCCGGTGCCGATGAAGCGCTATGATGCTCTTCCACTAGAATTGATTCATTTAGTTAGACGAAAAAATAGTGAGAGCGAGAGAGAGGGAGAGACATAGAAAGAGAGCAAAGAGAAAAGGGAGAGGTTGCCAAAGGTATTTAATTTCTACAAAGGAACTTTCAACAAGGAATGAAATGGACTAAGTCGCGTAAATGCAGAAAGTAAGTCACCCATAGATAGAGAGAATGACCTGCTATGACATCTACTCTACAGTAGATGACTTCGAGAGTAATCTACTCCAGTGTAGATGACTTCGAGAGTAATCTACTCCAGACTAGATGACCTCGTGAATCATCTACTCCAGAGTAGATGACCTCGTGAGTCATAAACTCCACAGTAGATGACTTCGTGATTCATCTACTCCACAGCAGATGACTTCGTGAGTCATCTACTCTACAGTTAATGACTTCGTACGCCATCTACTTTGCATTAGATGACTTCGTACGCCATCTACTTTGCAGTAGATGACTTCGAACGCCATCTAATTTGCAGTAGATGACTTCGTACGCCATCTACTTTGCAGTAGATGACTTCGTACGCCATCTACTTTGCAGTAAATGACTTCGTAAGCCATCTATTCTGCAGTAGATGATTTCGTACGCCATCTACAATAGCATTTTTGACTTCGTAAGCTGTCTACTCTACAGTAGAGGACTTCTACTCTACAGTAGAGGACTTTCTAAGCTATCTACGCTATAGTAGATGACTTCGTAAGCCATCTACACTACAGAGGATGACTTCGTAAGCCATCTACACTACAGTAGATGACTTTATAAGCAATCTACTCTTCTGTAGATGGCTTCGTAAGCCATCTACTCTTCTGTAAAAGCCATCTACTTTCTGTAGAGTATTTCGTAAGCCATATATATATGACTTCGTGAGTCATCTACTCTTCTGTAGATGGCTTCGAGAGCCATCTACTCTTCTGTAGACGACTTCGTAAGCCATCTACTCTTCTGTATATGACTTCGTAAACCATCTACTCTTCTGTGTATGACTTCGTAAACCATCTACTTTACAGTAGACGGCGTGGTAGCCATCTACTCTACCATAAATGCGTAAATAAGTCATCTATTTTACAGTATATGGTATTGATGGTGTACATCTTTTAAAGTTGTTAATAAGCCTTCCTTGTTGAAATCTCCATTATTTATTTCTATTAACATTTAATTAAGAATATACAAAATACGATTTAATTTTACTATAATTTTTTATAAACAATTTTAATTGAAATCAAATTTATGCTCATTTTTTTAAAATTGATTTTAAAATAATCTATGTTGAATGACCCATTTATAAGACATTTTTAAAGAAACATTAAAAAGTGTAAAGGAATTTTGCGTATGGTAGCATCATTAAGAGAAAAAACTGTGAAGAAGAGAATTACGCTCAGCACACAATTATATCAATAACACGGAGAGAGTGAGAGAGAAAAAAAGGAGGAGAAAATAACAAGACAAGTTGTAGTACAACATACATATCCGAATGATGTGAATTGAGGAAAAAGATATCAAAAAATATTCTCTTTAAAAGTACTTTTTTTAAAGAGCGTATCAAAGACATTAGAGTTTTTAGAGGGAGAGAGAGTAAACACATTTTTAGTTTGGCTATGATTATTTTTTATCACAGTAATGGGCTGTAATATTCTTTGCTTTGCAATTAAAAAAAGAAACAACACGACAAAACCTTCTTTACGTCTGTTGGCTGCCCCGTATCCGTGTGAACCGTGTGGCGAATGTGAGGAGGAGCCGGCATGGAACCAAGTGGTTACACCAATATGACCAAGTTCAGCTATTAAGTTAATAATAATTGAGGAAGGAAGGAAGGAAGCATATAAGGAGCATTTTTATAAAAAAATACAATTTGTGGTTTTCTTTCAAATTCATTTGAAACGACAACGGATGATGTGATTTTCGAAACAAAAATTTTATGAAGAGGAAGAAATATGCTGCTGCTGCATGTGGCGTGGTTGGTGGTGGTGGTAAATGTGGCGGATGGCAAATGTTATTTTTTGTGAAGTAGGGAATTAAATAGCCTACTCTAGAACCGTATGTGGGAAATTATGTCGCTATATTTCCTTGGGTGGTTCTTGGCTTTCCTAGCTATACAAGGTGCTTTAAAATAAAAGAAGGAACACATTTTATACAGGTATCTTGGCATTTAATTACTATGCTGTTGTTTTGCTTTACATAAGAATGGTAACTGAATACAACAACAAAATACTGATAATTAACTAAAATATTAAAAGGTGAGAGAAGGATTAGAGTTAACATTGCTCTACCTGTGGGCACAGCAAGATAACAACCTCGCTGATCCTTACTGCTGGCATAGTAAGGCGTCGATGTCGATGCATAGAGCGGATTGCTGCCATCAAGTCCTATTGAGGACACATTCACATGCAATGAATTGGTAGAGGCATGTAAATCTTATACATATTAACATTCAATTAGTATTCAGTTTGTGTGCATGTGTGTGTTAAAGAAGGCCCTGTATTTAAAAAAAATCTACATATACAAATAAGACACTATGTAACATTGCTTAGGGGATTTTTCCATTTTTAATCATTCGTATGACATCTACCAGATGTCTTTGGAGATCATCTACTTTACAGTAGATGACTTCGGAAGACATCTACTCTACAGTAGATGACTTCGGAAGACATCTACTCTACAGTAGATGACTTCAGAGGACATCTACTCTACAGTAGATGACTTTGGATGTCATCTACTCTATAGTAGATGACTTTGGATGTCATCTACTCGACAGTAGATGACTTAATACGTCATCTACTCTACAGTAGATGACTTCACATGTCACCTACTCTACCGTAGATGAGTTCGGATGCCTTCTACTCCACAGTAGATGACTCCGGATGTCATATACTCTATAGTAGATGCATTCGGATGTCAGCTACACTGTAGTAGATGACTTCAGATATCATCGGATGTCATCTACTATACCGTAGATGACATCGGATGCAATCTACTGTACATTAGATGACTTCGTATGTAATTTACTGTATAGCTGATGACTTCGTACGGATCTACTCGACAGTAGATGACTTCGGAAGTCAACTACTCTACAGTAGATGACTTCGGATGTTATCTACTCTGCAGTAGATAAATTCGGATGTCATCTTCTCCACAGTAGATGACTTTTGATGCCTACTCTACTCTACCGTAGCTGATTTCGGATGTCATCTACTCTACTGTAGATGACTTCGGATGTCATCAACTCTACGGTGGATTACTTCGGATGTCATCTATTTTGCAGCAGCTGACTTCCTATATCATCTTCTTATTTTTCTATTACTCTTCCGCAGATCACTTCGGTTTTTTTTCTTGGGAGAACCCTATGTTACATAGTGTAAACTGTATATTACCAATAGCGCTACGGACTAATCTTACGTTACGTTGTCTACTAATTTCCATAGATCCATGTGTTAAACGTGACTTTTATAAACATGTTAGGAACTCTGAGAATTTTTCTTGGCTTGATACGAGATAATGAGATAGAAATGTTAATGTTGGGTTGGGGGAGAGAGAGATAAATATAGGACAATGAAGTTTACAGAACATAAAAATAGTTCAGGGAGTAAGAATACTACTCACTCTCCTGCTCGAATTTTCTTTACACAATGATTTGGATCAGAGATGGACACTTTTATGATGTTATGACAATGTTGATGGGTTTGAACACAAAGAGAGAGAGGGGTTCTCTTTTCAACTGGGTAAAAGCCAAAGTCAAATTTCAGTTACATAAAACATAATCTGTGATAATGGAAGAGAAGAGCAAATTATTTCTCATATCTGGGCCTTTAACTCAGTTTCCCTTCATATGAAATATTTTCCTGTTGAACCTCGCCAAAAATCACTGACTGCTACTCCCAAAAACAGCTACTCTCTTAGCAGCTCTTTCGAATTAAAAAATAAACTGTTGATGGCTTCCTTTCAACAAATTTTCCCCTTTCTCTCTCTCTCTTTGTGTTCACTTTCAAAACTTTCCATGGCATGATTAATTACAGATTTTATTGAGAAAATATTTCCATAAAAGTTATTTTTTTACTTAGTTTTCTTTTGTGCCAAAAACTTACTTTTCGATGATGAATGATTCCGTCCAATGTCGGCCAGCGAACGTATTATCGGCAATTTTGTCTTCTTGTTGTATTCGTGCTGATGACGATGACGCCGCAGCAGAGCATCCTTAACTTTATCCCTTGAGTCGGCCGGTAATGTGCGGGCATTTACCATATTCTCACAAACCAAATCGGCTATCAGTTCCAAGCTGTTCGCCTCCATGTCCAGTATCACAGAGCCGTTTAACAGCAGGGTTCTCAGTTCGAATAGGGAGTGCAACGATAATGTGGCCACATGCGGCTTAGACCAACGGTTGCCGCCCTCTTCAACATCCTCTTCGAATTTTATCCATCTGGCTGTTTCTTTCCATTCGATTTCGTCACCTTCCTTAACGAGGGTTAAGTATTCCGAGAATAGGGGATGGGAGACGTGGGTGCCATCGTCGGCATCCTCTCCCAATATGAATTGTACCCGTTGGGCGGGTGGAGTAACTAGAATGGGAGGGAGGAAATATGTTTATGTTTAGTTGAAGAAGTTAATTTTTTTTCATTTCAGTGAGAATCGGCAATTTTTGTTTTGTTGACGATGTTTTTGTTGCATGTCAACGGCCAGTTGTTGAATGTTTTTTATTAAATTGTATTTTTATTTATATTTTGACTCACCCGGCCTTTCAACTTCCGGCTGCCTCTCATCCCCGCTGCTATCACTTTTGCCATGATGATGTTTGCGCCTTCTTTGCGAATGGCGACGTCCACCCGGTACATGTACACCTACATAGACTGAATGGGCCCGATGTCCTGCAAGAAAACCAAAA
Organism: Musca domestica; assembly: GCF_030504385.1. NCBI lineage: Eukaryota > Metazoa > Arthropoda > Insecta > Diptera > Muscidae > Musca > Musca domestica. The sequence goes on from NW_026712233.1 coordinate 656,066, forward strand.
AATAAACAAATGTTACAATCATAACAAATAAACAAAACAATTAATTAACAAGTAAGCAAAGGCTACAGTCGAGCGGGGCCGACCGTTGAATACCCTACAACACTATAATAAATGATACAGTTTTTATAGGCGAGATACTCGAAAGAATTCCACAAGATATTGTGACAAATAGTAAAGGAAAACCATCAGGTTTCGTTCTCTAATTTTCAAATAATAGCAACTTAAACGAATTTGCTCATTTCCAATTTATTGGTAGATGTTGCACGTAAATGGTCTTCCTAGATCTGGAACCAATATTTCCCAAAGACCTATAATCTCTCAGAAGTGGCAAAAGATTAACATTTATTATTGGTTTTTGACTAAAACGCATCTATATGAGATACAGACATTTGACTATATTCTTCAACGAAATCAGCCTTAACGAAATAGTCAGAAGTGCGTCTTTCCTGTATTTGTGAATTCTCCAAAAAGACACTGGAATGGATATTTTCGTATTTTGTCTACAAAAGTTGGCAAACTATTTCACACATTGAATATTTTTGGATGGCCATCCAAAACTATTTGGCTTTTGCAATGTCCGGTAACCTCCATTCAAATTCGCGTGAGGATCGGGCGATAATTACGACCTGCTGACAATTTTGCAGTTTTTTTGGTCCATTTCAACCCCTAAATATATGGCTATCATCTCCAAAAAGTGTAGGCTTCTATTCTGACCCTCATCTTATACCCATGCTAAATTTCGTAAGGATCGGACCATAAATGCGATCTGTATATGATATCCTGATATCCTAACTACTTAGTTTTGTTAGCTGTAGAAATATTACCAAATGTTTCATTCAAAATGAAAATATGCCAAAAATATGACAAAATTGAAAAAATATGAAAAATGTTACAAAATCAATATTTTCATCTTTAGAGAGATATTTTTATGCGATTTTTTAGACGTTTTTTCTTTCCTGCCAAGAGGCCATTCTGAATTAATGAGAACTGTCGAAATCAGTTCAGCCGTTCTCGACATATATGAGATCTTTCAAGCATATCTTCTTTGATGGACATATATATCGCATATATTTTGCTATATATCCGATTTGTTGGATCTTAACATCAATGTCATGGCTTTGTGATTTCGGGATTTAAAATATTCGCGGTTTAATGAAAAATTTTGAATTTTTTCAACAAAAAAGATATGGTCTATTTTACCCGCTAAATATTATCCGATGACCATCAAAATTGGTAGGCTTCTTCCCCGCCCTAAACTCTAGCTACATGCGAAATTCCACGTCGATTGGTCTATAATTACGACCTGTATAGCTATTGCAAAATCCGACATTTTTTCAGTATTTGGTCCATTTCAACCCCTAAATGAAACAGGTTGGACATTTTGCAAATTTCAATTGTTTACGAATAGAAAATATTCTATCGACCTGCAGAAGTTCTTAGATAAAATTAAGACATTGTGGATGTTTTTAATATATAAAATACCAGGAGGTATATCCTGTCTCTCTAAGAAAAATCCTGTAAGAAAATTTCCATATAAAAATTATCTCTGTAGAAGAGCTGTAGGAGTTTTCAATATTAAGAAGGCACGTGAAAGGTCTTCTATATAAGGACCTTAACAAAATTTGGACTAAGAACCCAGTCCTTTGGGGTTTTGATCTAGGAACAAGTACTATCATGTCCACTTGGCATTTTTTAAAACCCAGACTGGCTATTGTACAGTAAAATTATAAGAAAATTTGCAGCGAAAATTTGTTATAAATTTTTCCGAAATAAACAAGGTGCTTTATTAACAAAGACGGATGCTTTTTTTATGGTACATATTAAGTATGCAAATTTCTTTTGTTCAGAGACTCACAATAAAATTTGTTCTGGAATAATTTCTACTTTGACACTTTCGCCAAAAACTGAAGTATAAGGGGAGAATTTGACTCGGATTGGATGCGTGTTAAATTAGAAGGAAAAAAGGCAAACTCATAATTTTCACTTGTAATATACAAAATTCGTATTTAATTTCCTTAAAAACTGTTATACCTAGATATATGTATTATTCTGAGATTTATAGTGAAATTTTATGTAGAATATTTCTTCTCTTGATACCTTTCGCTTACAACCTAATTTTATGTTACTTTTAAGCGAAAAAAGTCCGAGGAAAAAATTTCAAAAAAATTGGAATATTTTTTTGTTGAGGTGCATTGATGCAATTATTTATTTAATATGCAGTGGAAATAGAGATTAATTTTCTTTGGTAACTCATAGTGATGAGTGATGATGATGATTTGATGAAGAATATTTTTGTTCTTTACATCGTCCTTCTAAAATGATGCTTTGTTGGAGATTTTTGCTCAAACTCACAAGAAGTACGGCTTTAACCATAAATTGTCTTCTTAATATATACGAATACCTGGCGTTTGGGTAAGATTAAAACTTTTAATGTATTCCAGGACCTATATTAGAATTTTATGACAAATAATTTTGTAGGATATTTTGACTTGCTACGATCCCGCTTAAAGGGAGTTTTCAAACATATTTTTCAAAAAGGACCAAAAAGGCCCTTTTGTTGACCAGTTTGTGAGTTAACATTTCCGTCCAAAATATTCCTCGTATTTATACCCTACACCACAAGGTGGTCAGGGTATTATATCTTTGTGCATTTGTTTGTAACCGGCAAAAGGAAACGAGATAGACCCATAGTTCCTTTTGGTGATCTGCATAGAATCACATTCTGAGTCGATTTATGCAAGTCCGTCTGTCCATGTATTTTTGTAAACATAGTACAGTTCGCATTTATTGCCCTATCCAGGTGAAATTTTGCACAGATCATTTGTTTGGCCCAAGGACGAACCCTAGTAAAATTGGAGATAATCGGTCAAAATTTAGATATAGCTCCCATATATATCTTCGTCCAATTTGCCTTTTATTGTGCACCAAACGTGTAATATCAGCCCGAATAGTATGGAATTTTGCACATACAACCAAATTAGGCCGGAAAATAAGTATGCCAAATTTGATCGAAATCGGTTCAGATATAGCTATAGCTCCCATATATATTATTCATCCGATTTGTCATTTTTGTCCTCCGCAGCCGTAATATGCACTCTGTAACAACAATATTTGGGGAAATATAGCAAATACAGCTCAGAAATACATTTACTAAATTTTATCGAGATCGGTTCAGATTTGGTTATAGCTCCCATATATAACTTCGTCCGATTTACCTTTTATTGTGCACCAAACGTCTAATATTTTTCCAAATGGGATGGAATTTGGCACTTACGACCGAATTGAGTCTAGAAGCTAGTATGTCAAATTTGGTGAAGATCGGTTCAGATATAGCTATAACACCCATATATATATTTTTCATCCGATTTGTTATATTTGTTACCCACAACCGTAATATATATTCCGTAACAACGATATTCAGGGAAATATATCAAATACAGCTCAGAAATATCTTTGCCAAATTTTATCGGGATCGGTTCAGATTTGGATATAGCTCCACTATATATATCTTTATCCGATTTCAAATTAATTGTGCACCAAATGGGCAATAAAAATCCGAATTTAAAAGATACAAATGCTTCGGCATATTTAGTCCTTTAAACTTTAAATTATAATTATAATTATAGTGTGTATGATTGAATTCTCCCATAAAAATTTTTAATTGTTATGTGGAGCTCTAATAAATTAGCAAAGTGGTGTAGGGTATCATAAAGTCGGCCCCGCCGAAATTTAAGACTTTCTTTACTGGTTTAATTTTGTCAATATCTGTTAATAACTTCATCCATTTGTAATCAAGTGAATGGAAAAATACAGAAAAAGTTCTGTGGTCTTTCAAATTTATTTTGTTCACTAGACATACATGTTTTTGTCGTCCAAAAATATTTCTAAATATATTATTTTTTGCGACATTGATACTGTGTCCGGTGCTATCCAGTATAATCCAATTATTTCCCAATTAGTTAATACCAGATTAAGCTTCAAATATCCGCTAGTGGGTTAAAAACACACATGCTGCCCATAATTAAAATATAATACATAATTAAAAATTTTATGTTTCTATTTATATCATATTTTCTATTTTGCACCTTCAGTTCCTATTATAAATAATTTGATATTTTTAAAACAATTTCCGAATAATTAATTATTTAAAAATATTTTTCAATTTGTATTTATTTAGACAATTTGCATGGCAGTTAATTTGTTTTTTTTTTTGCAGTTGGCTTTTATTTAATTTTCGTCATAGACTACCTGACGCCACCTCTACGCAACTCGGTAGATTTGCCTTTTGTGTTAAACGTTTCACAGCTGTCCCATAGATAAATATAAACGTTTGAATTGTTGTACAACTCTTAAGAATAATAAAAGCGAATTTACAATGTTTATTTTGTGATTAGTTGTTGGGTGATAGTGAAACGAACGAACGGCTAATGACGATAGCCGTCCAGCAAACCCAAATTTTAATGAATGAAATTCATTTTTAGGAAGGGAAAAATAAATATAAACAAGAAGCTTTATTCTCTTGATTAATTTTACAAGCGAAGATTGTTGTGACTCTTTAACTCTTTTCTCTTAGTTTTGATTAAAAAAAAAAACACAAATCCACGTTTAATTATTTATTTATTTAAATAATTTGATCTGTTAACAATCTAAGACCTGGGTTAGACAAATTTAGGCTAGGCCCACGTGCTCTCATCGAGCATAGTTCTCTCCACACATACAATCTGAGCCATTGGAAAACAATGTATTCAGAGAGTAATAAAATTGAGACACTCTGCTTCGCTCTCTCTAGCGTTGATGTCTCTTATTGTCCGTCATGAGTAAAACATCGAAAAATAGACATATACGAATATTTATCAACAATTGTTTCAATAAAATAATTTTTGAGTTAACTTTGATATTACTTTTGATAAAAAAAAGTATTAATTAAACTATTTAAAAGGTATCAGTCGGTTTTGACGACAGATGTATATCCTTAGCCAATGTTCGATGATTTAAATATATTTTGACTTCTGTTATGATTATTGAAATTTATGACTCTCTACCATTGACCATTTCGTATCGGACCCAAATAAATATGGTACAAATATTGGGACGTGCCAGATTTGGACTTTAATGACTTCTTCTTTCATATAATACGAGATATATGATAAATTTTAGAAAATGTTGAAATGTGCGGGTGGGTACCACATATAGTCGACCGAAGTATTCCATGTTCATACTTCATCTAGTCCGATAGATTCCATTGTTATTTCGGATTTCTGGTTGAGAAAAATATTTGGAAATAGTTCTGACAGGCAAAAGTTTTCAAAAATTTGACCCCACGTGAATGAGGCACCGGAAAATGTTCGCAGATATATATCATCTTCACAACATATCTTGTGTTAGCTAAAATACATGGATTTGCAAAATTTTAAGAGAGTTGAATGCTTATTTCGCTTTCTTTGAGCTTTTTGTTTTTCAAAATCTTGAACCCTATGTGGGGGAGGTACCAGAAGGAATGTTCCGATCTCTACCATTTTTATAACCGATTTTGTGTTAATGAAAATATTGAGATGTACCAAGTCTGAATGGAATAGGATGTTAATTTCGCGTTTTATGAGCTTCATGAATATTCATAATTTTTACCCTTTGTGCGGGAGGTACCAGAACGAATGGGCCGATATATCCCATCATCACAGTTGATCGTATGTTAGTAGAATTTATGGGATGTGTGAAATAAAAAGAGAACCGGATGCTTATTTCGGATTTTATAATCGCTTTGGTCTTTTGTGGGGGAGGTACCAGAAGGAATGGTCCGATCTCTACCATCTTTATAACATATCTAGTGTTGATAGAAATATTGAGATGCACCAATGCTGAATGAAATCGGATGTTAATTTCGAGTTTTATGATCGTTTTGGTTATTTAAAATTTTGACCCTTTGAGGTGGAGGTACCAGAAGGAGTGGACCGATATATCCCATCAACACAGCAGATCTTGTGTTAGTGGAAATAATTGGATGTGTGAAATATGTAGAGAACTGGATGCTTATTTCGGATTTCATAATCGTTTTGGTTATTCCAAAGCTTGGCCCTTTGTGGGTTAGGTGCCAGAAGGTATGGTCCGATCTCTACCATCTTTATAACATATCTTGTGTTGATAGAAATATTGAGATGTTCCAATGCTGAATGGAATCGGATGTTAATTTCGCATTTTATGAGATATATTTTATGAGGATATCCAAAATTTTGACCCTTTGTGGAGGAGGTACCAGGAGTGGACCGATATATTCGATTTTCACACCAGTCCCTGGGTTAATGCAAAATATTGTGATGTGTGTAATATGAAGAGAACCGGTGGTTATTTCAGATTTTATAATCGTTTTGTATATTCAAAACTTTGACCCTTTGTGGGAGAGGTACCCGATAAAGTGGTCCAATCTCTATTATCTTTGTAACAGATCTTGTGTTGGTAAAAATATTGAAATGTGCCAAGTCCGAATGGAATCGAATGTTAATTTAGCGTCTTATGAGCTTCATGGATATTCAAAATTTTTTAACCCTTTGAGGGGTTGGTACCAGAAGGAATGGACCGATATATTCCATCTTTAAGCCAGATCTTGGGTTAATGAAAATATCGGATGCGTTTAATTTCAAGAGAATCGGACTCTTACATCGCATTTTATATGAGTTAAAATGATCCAAAATTTTTTACCCTTTGTGAGGGAGGTACTTTATGGAGTGGACCGACATTGTCGATTCTCGGACAATGATGGAAATATTAGAATTTGCAAAGTTGGGCAAAATCGTATTATTCTTTCTGCGAAGAATTTTTTTTTTAAATTTCGACGATTTGTGGGGGAGGTACCAGAAGGAGTAAACCTATAATGCCCATCTTCGAACTCGATCTAAGTTTGACAATAATATTACGAAGTACCAAGTTTGAATCGAATCGGATACTTCCTTTGAGAGTTATCGTGCACACCAGCCGCTAGATCGACTCCAAATGTCCTGAATCGCATTTGTTCCAAAGAGACCTAGGGTCTTAAATGCCTTATTTTGATGAGGCACGTTTTGCTGTATCAAATGATATATACCCTCTCTAGCCATATGACTGAGGGTATAATAAAAATTCGACACAGGAAAGCTATTTTAAAATTCTCTTAAGCATTTCTCTTTCAATATTTGGCCCATCTATGCATTAACTAAATTCTCTTTCATCAAAATTTTCAATATCTGCCACAGGAGTTGTATTTCTTTTAAATTTTATGCAAATAATTTTCCATTTCCACTCCCATGGCTGCAGGCCATGATTGTATTTGTTTACAAAAATGTGGATTTCCTCCTCCCCCACTCTCCCCCCCTCGACCGCAAAACAAACAACAAATTTGGCCTCTCATAATTGTTGACATAAATGTTTGTAATTAATATCACCATCACAAATTGTGATTGACATGTTATTTATGACCGAATCATTTCCTTTTTTTGGAAATATTTATTGGCTCTCGTGTTTGCATAGCTTTGTTGAACATAACTAATATTAATTAAACATTTGATTAATTTGTATGCTATAAATATGAAATTCATATTTTCTAACAATTTAATTTTTCTTCTTCATATTTTATGTTTATTTTCAAAGAATTTCCACTCTTAACTGCTGACCTGTGTGTGTGTTTATTCACATAACGACATTGAAAATCCAAGGCTAGTTGCCCAAACTGGTCCAACAACAACAACATCGAAATTAATTAAATTTTTTCGTGGTTGTTTTCGAAAAATTTTAATGAAAAATGCCACGCAAATATTTAATTCACGCATAATTGTTAACAGTTTACAGTTATGTGATCGAAAAATGTGGTGTTGTCGTTGTTGTCCTCGATTTAATTTTGTGACACAAGAGTGGTGTAATAGATTTGAATACAAGTTAGTTGTGGTTAACAAAAAATTTAATAATAGCAAAAAAAAAAAAAACGAAAAAATATCCAATTTAAAACTTTACAATCATTTATTGATAAAGGTGCGGGGGAGATTAAAATTTTGGAATTTAATGATTAAAAAAAAATGTTTATAAAAAGATCGATCGTAGCGTTAGGAAAATTCGTAAAACTGTGAAAACCACCCTACATAGTATGGAGGGTATATTGAGTTCGTCATTCCGTTTGTAACTCGTCGAAAAAATAATTTTAGATCTAACAAAGTATATATATTCTTGATCTAAGTAAAATTCTAAGACGATTTAGCCCAGCCCGTCTGTCCGTCTGTTGTAATCACGCTAGAGTCAAAACGAATAAAGACATGAAGTTAAAATTTTGTACAGATCACAGTCTTTTGTCTGCAGGCAGGTCAAGTTCGAAGATGGACTATATCGGGTCACGATATCGTATAGCCCCCATATAACGATACCCCTGATATTCGGTATGTTAATGATTGTAGCCAAATGTATCAATAAAATTATCTGAAAATCCACAGAAGAAGTTCCTTCTGAGTACTTTACCCCCTGGAAGAGTATCATCTATTGTGGCCCACGATATCTTATATCCCTCATATAACGGTACCTCCCGATATTCGGTATTTTGTTGATTTTAGCTACATTTTTCAATGGAATCCATACTAGAAGATCATTTTAAATTTAGGAGAGAAATGTCTATATAGGTCTACCATACAACGGTACACCCCGATATTCGGAATTTTGACTATGTTAGAGACATTATTAACCGGAGTTATTTCAAATTTCGTATTTGGAATTCGTATAATGCACTAAAGCCTATGACAAAAAAAATGCGTATGCAGGCCCACTTCTTCCTATGGCCTCCATATAACGGTACCTTCCTATAATCGGTATTTTGAAAATTTTAGGTACAATATTCACCGAAATTGTTGGAAATTTCGTATTTGAAGTTCCTAATAGGTACGACAGGCTATGAAATTGTCTTCGTATAGGCCCCCATATATCAGTACCTTCATATATTCGTTATTTTGATGATTTGAGCTACATTATTCACCCGATTTTTTTAAGTATAGTATTTGAATATTGCAATGGCTTATGACAACGGCTGCCTATGCAGGTCCACGTCTTCGTATTGACTCTAATATGACGGATAGATTCGGTATTTTTAAGATTTTAACAGAATTTTCAACGGATTTTATTTTTTTTTTTCGAAAATTGGCAAATTTGTTCCAAATGGTAAAGCGTATTCAAAATTAGGCCCGGCCGAACTAACTGTTTTTTACTTGTTATACATAATTTTTATGGACTGCAATCCACTTAGAATGCACAATGACAAATTTCATGCGCTTTAGTTCGAAAATTTAAGGGAATCCTTTATATGGGGGTTTGACCCAATAGCGGAAAACTTTTCAAAATATTTTCCCAATCTCAACCCTAACCCTGCTGTGTTCGCCAAGACTGAACGCTAACCAAATACGATTGCGACCAAATTTAGTTCATATTTTTCGTACACTAATTGTTCCAAGTTCCGAAACCTTCAGCACATACCCTGAATTTAATATTTCCAAATTCGAGCGGAAATACTCTCTTAAAAACGTGTGGACTCTCATTCTTGCTTTTCACACAGAAAATCTTGCAAACGCTCCTACATAAAATAAAAGAGTGAAATTTTTGAAAAACTCGTACACTTCAAGAATTCTTACTCGTGAATATACGAAAATTGGAGTAGGGAAATGAACCATTTAAAATGCAGTCGTGATCAAAATTTGCATTTAGAGAATTCTCGCTCGCGAGCACTCAGCACTCGCGAGTAAAATCAACCAAATCTGAGCTGCAGTTTGTAACACCTCGAAATATTTATACCACCACCCATGTCTTGAATGGTGATGACATGTGTGATCCCTCCGTCAGTCTCCATAACTTTTATTTTATTACAGATCGGAACTATGGACTCATCGTCATGACATTTTGTATGAATGAAGCCTAACTAGAAAGGTTTGTGAAATTGACAAAAACTATAGCTAAAGTGTTGGGCGCCACTTTCTCCGAATTTTTCATTCATTTATTTTTAAGTGAGAATTCCATGTTTTTGAGTAAAGGTCATGCATCTGACTAGTAAAATGTCATCCTTTTGGATAAATATAGCCTCCACGAAATATTTAGATTATATATTTAATTCTTAAAATCCTTCAGATGGAAAACGGGTTACACCGATCAATTTTGATGAGTTTAGCCACATTTTGTTATTGTGTTGAAAATTGGAAAACATTTTATTTGTTCCGTACAGGCACGGAAAAAACAACCATTTAATCTCTTTCAATTGGAAGACCCAATAGATTCTAAATAATTTATATTTTTTCCAAAGCAGACTTTCTCGATTACTGTATCGAAGTAAATTATTAGGTTCATAACCTCTCTATTTAATAAACTCAAATTCCATTCGTTGACTTACCTTCAAAATCATTTTCTGTATATTGTTGACTAAAATCCTGATCACCAATTATGCGAGGGTCCTTGGAGGCCTCATCATCACCGCTGGAAGTATGCATGGTCCAGGGTCTGTAAATAAATAAATAAATGTGAAGAGAGAAAACATTAATACGTTTCGTTTGCCATTATTGACTTTATACGAAATACTCAATCACTCAAACATAAAAAAAATAATTACTAATTACTTAAATAAACTTTTCAATAGACGTACATATTTCATTGCGAATAAATTATTTGCGGCATTCGATAATCACAGAATAAACAAAGTGTAAATGTTTAAAATTATAAACTTAAGACTATTAACGCCCTTTTGAATAAATAAATATTTGTTTGTATTTCTTGTTTTTTTGTTTTGTATTAATCTGAGGAGTGGAAGGAGGAGATGTTAGGGTGATTTTAATAATATAAATTATATAAACATTACTATTTGTTGTTGTTTTGGTTTAATAAATAGCAAAAACAAAGTATAAATTAACAAGGTTTGCCATGTTAAGACTATAATCTGCCGGTATTATGAACGGTTACACCTTTTCCACTTGGTGTGACGTTGTCATAAATTCGTAATGGATTAGTTAATGCCAACACATTGTATGACCACCATTACACTAGGCTACAATGAAATATTTAACAAATTTCGAAATATTGTTTTTAGATTTATGGGACAATATAAGTGAGCTTTTATTGTCTAGTGGACGATGTTTTATGAGCTTCAGAATGGAATTGAACAATTTCGTTCACTGATTGGAGCAAGCACCTTCTTCTTTTGCTTATGTGGAACTAGTTCAACGAGTTCAATTTTTCATATGTCTCTTTATAAATATTTTATTGTTTGTTCGATAGTTCTGATTAACAAGTAAATAATAAAAGAAGATTTTATAATGTTTGCAAGATTTATATAGGTGGGGAGCTACTTTTTATACCCTCCACCATAGTATGGAGGGTATATTAAGTTTGTCATTCCGTTTGTAACATCTCGAAATACACATTTTAGAGCCCATTCAGTCGATTTAGCGATGTCCGTCCGTCTGTCCGTTTGTGGAAATCACACTACCTTCCGAACAAAATAGGTTGATAAAATTTTATTCAAATGTATATTATATCTGCAGGACTTTTGGTATTGAAAAAGGGTCATGTAGGTCCACGTTTTGGTATGGCCCCCATATAATGCCACCTCTCTTTTTTTTTGGTATTTTGATGATTTTAGCGACATTATTCACTGGAATTGTTTCCAATTTGGTATTTGAAGTTCGTAACGGATGCTACACCCTATGACTGAAAATTGTCTGTGCAGGTCCACGTCTTCGTGTAGCCTCCATATAATGGTACCTCCCGATATTTGGTATTTTGATGATTTTAGCGACATTATTCACCGGAATTGTTTCAAATTTGGTATTTGAAGTTCGTAACGGATGCTACAGCCTATGACAGAAAATTGTCTGTACCGATCCACGTCTTCGTGTAGCCTCCATATAACGATACCTCCCTTTTTTCGGTATTTTGGCGATTTAAGCGACATTATGAACCGGAAATGTTTCAAATTTGGTATTTGAAGTTCGTAACGGATGCTACAGCCTTTGACAGAAAATTGTCTGTGCAGGTCCACGTCTTCGTGTAGTCTCCATATAACGGTAGCCCCCGATATTCGGTATTTTGATGATTTTAGCGACATTATTTACCGGAATTCTTTCAAATTCCGTATTTGAAGTTCGTAACGGATGCTACACCCTATGACAGAAAATAGTCTGTGCAAGTCCGCGTCTTCATATAGCCCCCATATAACGGTACCTCCCGATATTCGGTATTTTGATGATTTAAGCGACATTATTCACCGGAATTGTTTCAAATTCCGCATTTAAAGTTCGTAATAGGAACTACAGCCTATGACAAAACATTGTCTGTGCAGGTCCACGTCTTCGTGTAGCCTCCATATAACGGTACCTCCCTTTTTTCGGTATTTTGGTGATTTAAGCGACATTATGCACCGGAAATGTTTCACATTTGGCATTTGAAGTTCGTAATAGGTACTACAGCCTATGACAGAAAATTGTCTGTGCAGGTCTACGTCTTCGTATAATCTCTATATAACAGTACCCCCGATATTCGGTACTTAGATGATTTTAGTGTCATTATTCACCGATGTTTTTTTGCAAGTTTCGCATTATGACAAATTTTGCCTATGTAGGTCCACGTCGTCGCATACACCCTAATATAAGGGCTACATTCGGTATTTTTAAGATTTTAACAGAATTTTTAACGGATTTTACTTTTTTTTTTGAAAATTGCCAAATTCGTTGCAAATGGTGGAGGGTATTCAAAGATGGGGCCGGCCAAACTTTCAGCTTTTTTTATAACCTCAAATTTTACTTTTAACATAAGCCCACTTTTATTTTTATCATAGCCTCAAGTTTTGACAGAACACCCACAGATTTTTCAAACTGCCTACTTTTACAAAAGTTCCCATTGCAATTTAAAAATGCATTTTTTATTTAATTTTGTAGCATCATGTAATCGTCTGTCTGTTGAATCCGAGTTATGACTGGTCCCACAGACTGTGGCTGTGCTTCTCAATGCCTATAGAAAAAACCAACTACCTATTCAGACTGTGAGTGGATTAATGCATTAGCATTAGAATCAACCTGTCTAATTATTTCAACTTGTTTAGCCATCCATCCATCCATTGGCATCATCCGACAGACAGACAGACACACACATCGGAATTGACAACATGCCGTCGGACACCCTCACTGTATTTCCATTGGAAATATTTCCATAATGAAGATTATGACGACGAACAATCGCATTGATGCCGCCGCCAGTGGTGATGATGGTGATCCCACAACTACTGCTGATAATGAGCAATGGCTTATTTGCATAAAAAACAAATGATTAGCATTTCCAACAACACCAACAGTAATAACAACAACAAGAACAGTCTTCATCAAATGATTCATAAAAATCACAACACAGGAGCGGAACAATTCTCAAAGTGTCCAATGCAATCGATGTACGGTGCTGCACTGGCATTTATGGAAGGAGGAAGAAGGAAGGATATTCAAATTGTCTGATATTATCAATACAAAACGAAATATTTCTGATTTGAATTTGGTATTCAGATTAGTTGCGAGATTATATTTTAGGAATTTGTTTAAGACAATTTTTATTAGACATTTTGAGCACTACGTTTTGTCTACGAGTAGTTGATTTGTTGACAACAACGATTTAGCTCCTAGGCGTCTTTTCAAACGATTATACAGTTATATAAAAGCGATAACGAAGATATAAAACATTATAAAGCCTAAATAAGTATATGAATTAACTAGTTCCTCTATACTTAAGAAACGGGATCTATGCAGTGAACGAAAGTGTGCAACTCTAAAAAAAAAAATTTCAGTCGGTTTTGCCAACAGATGTGTACCCTCAGCCAATATTCGATTACTTAAATATATTTTGACTCATGTTATGATAATTGAAATTTTTGGCCCTTTGTGGAGTAGGTTCCGGAGGAATGGGCCAATATTGACCATTTCGTAGCGGAGCAAAATAAATATGACATAAATATTGGGACGTGCCAGGCTTGGATTATATTGGTTACTTCCTTCACTTTATATGATATATGTGATCATTTTTAGAAAATGATAAAACGCGCGTTAGGTACAAGATATAGTCGGCTGAAGTATTCAATTTCATATTTACAAATACAGATACAAATATTGGCATGGGCAACATTAAAGAAAATATAACATTTATATCCAATTTTATGAAATATCACCAATTTCATAATTCATCTCAGGTTTCTGGTTGAGAGAAATATTTAGGTATAGCAAGTTGTAAAGAATGTCGGACTTGTTTCATTATGACTGATGTTTCGTTTTGACTGATAAAAGTATTAAAAATTGTGACCCTTTGTGGACGGTACGGGGTTCGCAGATATATATCATCTACACGACAGACTTTGTGTTATCAAAAACGTTTGTAGGTGTGAAATTTGAGGAGAGTTGGATGCTTATGTCACTTTCTTTGAGCGTTTTGTTTTTCAGAATTTTGAACCCTATGTAGGGGAGGTATCAGAAGAAATGGTCCGATCTCTATCATATTTATAATAAATCTTGGTATTGATCAGATATACCAAGTCAGAATGAAATCGGCTGTTGATTTCGCATAATATGAGCTCCATGGATATTAAAAACTTTGACCCTTTGTGGGGAGTGTACCAGATGACCAGGGAGGGGACCTATATATTCCATCTGCACAATAAATAGTTTTGGTTATTGAAAACTTGGACCGTTCGTGGGGTGAGGGGGAGCGAGATACCAGAAGGAATGGTTCGATCTCTATCATATTGAGATGTATCAAGTCTGAATAGAGCCGGATGTTAATTTCGCATTTTATGAGCTTCATAGGTATTCAAAATTTTGACCCTTTGTGGGGGAGGTACCAGAAGGAGTGACTCGGTATATCCCACCTTCACAGCAGATCTTGGTTTAGTAGAAATAATGGGATGAGTGATATATGAAGAGAGCCGGATGCTTATTTCGAATTTTATAATCGTTTTGGTTATTCAAAACATTGTCACTTTGTGGGGAAGGTACCACAAGGAATGGTCCGATCTTTACAATATTTGTAACAGATCTTTTGTTTATGGAAATATTTAGATGTGCGATGTCTGATTTGAATCGGATGTTAGTTTCGTGCTTTATGAGCTTCATGAATATTCAAAATGTTTGCCCTTTGTGGGGGAGGTACCGGAAGGATTGGACCGATATATTCCATCTTCACACCAGACTTTGGGTTACTAAAAATATTGTGATGTGTGTAATTTGAAGAAAATCGGAAACTTTCGCCACATTTTGTAAGAGTTATAATTTTTCAAAGTTTTGACCCTTTTGGGAGCGAGGATATTGTCCATTTGGAGTAGACCGATATTGTCTTTTTTCGCATCTGACCTAGCACTGATGCAAATATTAGCAAAATCGGATTATCCTTCTCTTTCTGTGCAATAAATTATTTTCATTGAAAATGTTGACATTTTGTGGGGGAGGTAGCAGAAGAAGTGGATTGATATTGTCCATCTCCGAACCCAATCTAAGGTTGACAATAATATTACGATGTACCAAGTTTGGATCAAATCGGATACTGCCTTCGAGAGTTATCGTGCGCACCTGAAACGGATTTGGTCCAAAGAGACGTAAGGTCCAAAGCCGTTATTTCGATGAGCCATGTTTTGGTTTTATCAAATGATACATACCCTGTCTAGCAGTATAGCCTAAGGCATTTCATAATTTGTGTTTATCAATTTTCCCACCTCTTTATTTGAGTAGGTATCTTTATATGAGGACTTCACCAAAAGCTGGACCTATATTGATAATTTGTTGTAAATAGCGTTTTCACATAACAACAATTAAAAATGGCTGAATTTATCGAATTTAATTAGAAAACATGTGAAAACTTAAAAAATTCGTGAAATCGGAATTATCCCTATATAGGGGCAATGCCCAAAAGTGGGCCGATGTCCCATATTTTTTAAAATTCAAATCAAAGATCTCTGTCAAATTTCAAAGCTCTATATTAAATGTTGCGAAATACATTTCAAAATATAGATATTTATATCAGTAGCCAGGTGATTCACGGAATGTTTTCGATACGCATCATATGATATAAAAGAGCAGGGTATTAAAGATTCGGCGAAAACGAATTTATCTATTTATTTGACTTGCTTCTTCAATTTTATTTGTGTTTTGTTCATTTTTTCTATTTTTGCAAATGAGATTTCTCTCTCTCCATTGATTCTAATCAAGCTGTGTTAAACACATGCACGTGCTGATTAATAACACATTCAACTGCCATATTCATATGCTTGCTGTCTCTGTATAGGGGCGTAATCAATATGCAATAAATAAATAAAAAATATAAACAAAATATTTGCATTTCAATAAGGCAATAAACAAACATTGAATAATAGTTGTAATGACAAAAGTTTTACAAATTATTAATTTTATTATTTAACAAATTACAGACAACAATGTGCGTCTTTTTGCATTGAATGTGCGGTAAATGAAAATGACGAAGATAATATTTTGGTCGCGATAGGAAAAATTAATTCTGAGATTTATACACATTTGTTTTGATTTTTTTGCAAATTGTTCCAACGGCTGTCATGGAATTGGCCAGGGAGTAATCGGCCAATTATAACCTAATTCTCTCCTTGTGTGATGTCATACAAACAATCCTTGGCCTGAAGAACGGTCGTAATGATTTTCGAACTTGTTGACTATATAAAAGTATTTTATAGTGAAACTAAAGAAATGAGAGGGACATGATTCTTTGCTATAAAAAAATGTCCTAGGGATAGAATATCTCTGTAGGCATAAAATGTATAATTCCATAAAAATGTAAAATTGTTGATATAAATTAGTTTTCCTCCACAAACCCCCTTTAATTTCTCACTCTCTTCCTATTCAACCCGATCTATTTAAGACCATAGATTATCAAAGAAAATCTATTGTCAGAAGTGTTAATACGGCTAACAACCTGCGGTAATTTCAATAGAAAATTAATTACGTTGTTTATCTTTGCCCCCCGCCTCTTTCCTTGTTCTCCTCGCCCGTTAATAAAGATGCAATTTCTTTTCTATCTCTTTTTCTATCCGAGTTATTGCCAACAAATGGTCAATAAATTACTGGCGACGGCAAAGAATAGCGCGAGGTGATGTTTAACACTATTATTTGGATTGTGGGGCGTGTAGATGTGTGTGTGTGGCTGTGTGCATTTGTATGTATGTGCATAGGTAAATGCCAGAAGAACAGGTATCAGTTGCCTGTTAATTGAATGAAATATTAATTGCAAACCTGCCGTGGTAGCTTCTTTGCATTTACATGCTATTTATTATGCGAACCAGATGAGGTAAATAAAGGAAAAATGCAGTAGTGCAAAAGGTTCATTAAAGAGTGACCGGAACTATAATATTATAATTTGGGAGGCGGAAATTATAATATTGGGAATGCAAGGAAAATGTGTCAAAAATACAGGTGAGATGAAAAAACTCAGAGTGCTGTCATTTCTAAACCACTCGTCCGATAGCTGTTAAAATTATTCCAATGACATATTGTTTACAAGCGTAAAAAAGAATTTTGGTGAGAATTTTCCAAAAAAAAAAAGTTATTCGTGATGGAATTGAAGCGTGATAGTGTGATTTCTTTATATTTGGCTGGAACTCACAAGTGGCTATCGTCCAGCATTTAAATGTGAATAATCTTTGTGTCTCATACCATCGCTCGTTACCGTTGATACTGGTAGCGTAGCCCGACCGTCAAGGAAGTAGACTGAAGAAACAAGCAACATCAGCAAAAATGGTTCGAAAAGTAAAGAAATGACTTGATTGAAACCCGCGTCGCTGTGGCCGCGGCTCGTGAGCTGAACATATCGCAATATTCCATTCGGCAAATATTGAAAAATGAGCTCGGGGTAAAGTCATTGCAATTCCAAAAAGTGCAAGAACTTACACCGCAACAGAAAGAAAATAGACTTAAAAGAGCTTAAGAGTTGCTTCGCTTGGCCGAAAGTGGTGAACTGCCGAATTTGGTTTTTT